>NC_136527.1:97113347-97383347 GCF_053919585.1 Euprymna scolopes | reverse complement strand
ATTCTCACAATAGCTTATAGTAGAATTCCACCATGATCAAGGGGAGTACCTGAAATTACAGAAATATACACACAGAAGGAAAGAAAAAGAATACTTACTCTACTTCTATGACAATGATTGCTGCGAAGACTTCAAGATGCTAATGTAGGAAGAAACAGATAGACATACATCATACGCAGTTTAAGTGTACCCAGATGTGCTTGAACGCAAAGAAAGAAATACTTGATTCAAACTGCACAAGACATGTGGCAGACAGGAACGGTGATGCTGCTAGGTTTCATTGCTTGTTCCAATCTATAAAAAAGAGATGATGTTTATAGTGTTTATAATCTACTGCTGTGTGAAAGCTGGAACAATGGAAACAGTTAAATTAAATTATCAAATCACAAAGACTGAAATCGAAATAGAAAGAAGAAAGGGTGATACTATACTCATCTTCCTGTTGGTGCAGACCACTTGCTCGTGACTGTTTGTTCGCCATGAAACTGGAAAGTAAAATAAATAAAAAAAGAAAAAAAAAGAGGTTCCACCGGGGAAAGCTCGTGTCTGGGCAGCGAGGTGATGAACTCCCGAAAGGAGGGGCACTATATAAAAACAAGCTTTGCTGCGAACATCTCCTAAAAAGCGGTTTCTACTCAGAATAACAGGCGGAGCAGAAAACAGAGGTGTTCTCTCTACCCAACAGGATTCGTAAAGATACCAATAGTTTGTGTTCATAAGACGGCGATGATCGCTCACAAAACTGGCATTCCTACTGTCATGTCGGAGGACCGTCATATATAATTGCACTACCATTTCGTATTGGAGGACGGTCATATATAATTGCACTACCATACCGTTTCGGAGTTCCTAGACAGTAGGAATAATAAAAGCGGCCTTAAAGCGGCTTGTGAGCACACAATCTAGTCGAACTCTAGTCGTCCTTAGTCGAGTCGAGGCAAGCCTGCATTATATAGTAACACGAGCACGTGTCGCCTGCTTAGAGGGTAGCCCCCTTCGGGAGATTCGAAAGCGCACCTCACAGCGGAAGAGCTTCGGAACCAATCGGACCGTACCCAGACTTGCAGCTATTTGTTAACTTGGAAGTGGAGTCAACACCCCGACACTGAGAAAAGAGCTTTCCAAAAGCTCAAAACCAGTTGCATGCAAAGTCGGGGAAACTGGGAGCAGGCTGGGGAGAACACGGGGCCTTGCAGGGAGGCCCATTTTTCTCTTTCGTTCGGTTTACATCTTTCGGGTATTGTTCTCCTTTCAGCCTGCCCCCATCACGCCTTTTTGCTCGCCACATGCAAGCGTATAAAAAGACGACCAGATGACGGACGCAACAAACTAATGCCGACATTTTCTGGATTTTTTTTTTTTTTTGCCAGAGCCCATTTAGCCGTGTAGCTATTAAACTACAACGTTACACCCCCCTACCACGGTGAGGATAGGGTTGGACTTTAGGGGGGAAAATACACATCCAGTATTTTATCCAATAAAAGAACGGTTTATAAACTGCACAATTGTCACGGTAATTCTACAGTTTATGGACCGCCCTTAAATAATATTATATACATGCTTTCATCTAACAAATTTAAAAAAAAGGCGTTAATTTAGATTTAAATTTTAATATTTTTTCCCCAGAACAGCACGGATTATAAACTGCACAATTGTCACGGTAATTCTATAGTTTATCGACCACCCTTAAATAATATTATATGTATGCTTTCACCTAACAAATTTAAAAAAAAGACGTTAATTTAGATTTAAATTTTAATATTTTTTCCCAGAACAGCACGGTTTATAAATTGCACAATTGTCACGGTAATTCTATAGTTTATCGACCGCCCTTAAATAATATTATATGTATGCTTTCATCTAACAAATTAAAAAAAAAAGACGTTAATTAAGATTAAATTTTAATATTTTTTTCCCAGAACAGCACGGTTTATAAATTGCACAATTGTCACGGTAATTCTATAGTTTATTGACCACCCTTAAATAATATTATATGTATGCTTTCATCTAACAAATTAAAAAAAAAAGACGTTAATTTAGATTTAAATTTAAATATTTTAACCAAGAACAGCATGGTCTATAAACTGCACAATTGTCACGGTAATATTTGTTGGCTGGCTTTCTAACAGTATAATAAAATATAAAAAGACGTTAAACGTTAAAATCGTGTAAACTACACAAGTGTCGAAATTTGAAAAGAAATTCGACGTGTTTATGAACTGTGCTCATACTAACAACGTTCATTTGAACACTTGTGCAGTTTACACAACTGAAATAAATGCGTCATCTACTTTGAAACGACAAGAAATACCTTTTTTTTTTTGACATCAGAGAAGTAGACAGAGGAGCGGCAGGGCGGCGGCTTAGCTGGGTCGACTGGCTGGTCATCTATTCTTCCGGAACTCATCTCGCTGCCAGGGTCCAAACTGAATTTACAGCCCGTTTTAGGCCTCTTTTTATATTTCACCATCGCCGTGAAAACCGTTAACTTTTCCGGGAAAAACCGAACAGTTCGCAGTCGATGTCGCAACCTTTTTACCTTTTATGGAGTTTGTGTTACCTAGCTGCCTTTTCATTGGTTGATTTAAACTTGTTTAGTTGAAGAGTGAATGTGGCGTGATATGCGCGCACGCACGCACGCACGCACACACAGAGTAATACTTTGTGTTTGTGTGTGTTGGTGTCTTTATGCGAGTGTGTGTATGTGTGTGTGTGTGTGCTGAGTTAAATTTGTTTAGTTTGAAGAGTGAACGTGGGCGTGTGTGTGTGTGTGTTTATGCAAGTGTGTGTGTATGTGGGTGTGTGCGTCGTTGAGAGAGAGAGAGAGAGAGAGAGAGAGAGAGAGAGAGAGAGAGAGAGAGAGAGGGGTTAGCACCCGGTAATTTAAAAAGTTATAAAAAGTTAAAAATATAATATATATATATATATATATATATATATATATATGGTCGCCAGTGATTTACATTTCAAAATACACGCATTAATAAAACTAGCTCCAAGACTATTTTTCTCTGCTAATTTTCCTTGCGATATTCGTTTTCAGCATACCTGAAAAAACTGACGGTTCGAGTTTTCCGGGTACGGTTTTTCCGGAGACGAGTTTTCTCTGGACAAGTTTTCCGGGCACTGGTATAAGTGCTATGGGTTCATCAGAGCACATCCCATTAAAGTACTTGTAAACAGGGATGCAACACCGAGGAGGCGATGGGACAGACGTTGGAGATTGACCTATAGCACGCACGGGGCCTATTAGATTAGATACTCTTTTTTTTGTTGTTTTTGTGCTCAACGATAAAAACCGACTTCTTCATTTGTGTTTGCTTCTCATTTTCGCTTTTTCTCTGATAAGTGTTTCGCTAATGTGAAAAAGAAAACATGTTCGAACGTTTGCTGACATTTATTGGATGTGTTCCTACCAGTATTTTGCTTAATTTTCGAGTTTGGAGCGATTATCGAGTCTCACAAGATGTCTGTAAAATGTCAGACACTTCTTTATTGTTCTAACTTAAAACCGTGCGCTACTTTTGTTTGTGTTAAATAAACGTTTTAAAATAAGTTAAAACAACAAAAATGTGATCTAGGTAGAAGATTAACTTACCTTGCCTTTGGTAACATTCATTTTCTTATATATTTATTTGTTCACTACTTTTTCGTTTTGTTCTCTTGAATGCGAAATATTCGCCATGAAATTTCCACGGGTCACGATTATTTCGTTTTATTAATCTTAAGTTTCATAGAATAAAAAGTTCTGACACAACTTTGTCGAGCGATTTATAATCGATTTCATTTAACTTCTGTTTGACCCCGGCACGTACGATCCTTTCTCTCCTTCCCCCACTCTCTCTCTCTTCTTTAGCTTGGTTACAAGCGATATGCTTATGTGTGCGTGCGTGTGTGTGTGTGTATGTGTGTACATGCGTGCGTATGTGTGTTGTCGTATTCACGAAAATTTAAAAAAATAAAAACGTTTTTCCCCGACCGGCCGGATTAGGGTTGTGAGGTGTGGTTAGAGTTCATGAAAATAAATGTTAGCAATAAAAACTTTTTAAAACTAAGTTAGAAAAAAGAATACAATTTACTTCCCCACGGAGCCACCGATTCTTCTTCTTTTTTTAGGCGATGTAATAAGCCATATTTTTGAGCAGGGTTGCCTCCTCTCTTTATTTTGGTTTGTATATTTTTCATCTTGCAAAAATGCTCCCGGGAGATCTTTTTAGGATTCTAAAGGTTTGCTTTTTTTTACACTTTTTATTATCTTCGAAAAATGTAAAAAAAAATGTAAACAGGCAGTTTACGATTTGAAATGCATCGTTAAAATGATATTTTTTGCTAGTTCTTTCAACTTTATATTTTTATTTCGTCGTCTTCAAGTCCAATGTAAACAAGTTCTTGATGAGCCGTTCCTCTTAAATAATCCAATTTACCAAATTTACACTTCTAACGATTACTATGATATTGTCCATTGACTACTGTATGTACACACTTTAACCCTTATCCTCGAGTGGCCTCTGGGGCTTGATAAGTAGTGATTCCTTTATAAAATAAAAAATATTTCAATACTTTGATGGTGAGTCTATAGTCAGTCTGTGCTGGTTTTCCTTGCGATATTCGTTTTCAGCATACCTGAACAAACTGAGGATTGGCCCCTTTCATATGCCGCCTGTTAAAACTGTTCACACATGGTCGCCAGTGATTTACATTTCAAAATACACGCATTAATAAAACAAGCTCCAAAACTAGTAGTCGGTCATTCTCTGCTAATTTTCCTTGCGATATTCGTTTTCAGCATACCTGAACAACTTGATGGTTGGCCGCTTTCATATGCCGCCTGTTCAAACATGGTCGCCAGTGATTTACATTTCAAAATACACGCATTACTATCTCGAAAACTATTCGTCTGTCTGTGCTAATTTTCCTTGCGATATTCGTTTTCAGCATACCTGAACAAACTGAGGGTTGGCCCCTTTCATATGCTGCCTGTTCAAACATGGTCGCCGTGATTTACATTTCAAAATACACGCATTAATAAAACTAGCTCCAAAACTATTTGTCTCTGCTAATTTTCCTTGCGATATTCGTTTTCAGCATACCTCAACAAACTGAAGGTTGGTCCCTTTCATATGCCGCCTGTTCAAACATGGTCGCCAGTGATTTACATTTCAAAATACACGCATTAATAAATCGAAAACTACGTGTCTGTGCTAATTTTCCTTGCGATATTCGTTTTCAGCATACCCGAACGATTTTAAAATGACAGTCCGAATGTTAACGAAGCACACACACACACACACACACACACACACACACACACACACACACACACACACACACACACGTAAACTCAGTGAAAATGTCTACTGTCGATAAGCTAGTTGTAAATTAGATTACTGGCTCTTATGAGTTTTAGTCTAACCACCCTTTACAACTGTGATACAGTAGAACAGTCCGTCTCTGGACAATTAGCAGTGTATCGCATAACTCAATGACAGTGTCGAATGTCAACTAGCTAGTTGTAAGTTAGGTTACTGGCTCTGATGAGTTACACTCTAACCACCCTTAATAACTGTGATACAGCGGAACAGTCCGTTTTTGGACAAGTGGCGGTGATCGCATAACTCATTGAAAGTGCCGAATGTCTATTAGCAAGTTGAAACTTAGATTACTGGCTTTAATGAGTTTCAGTCTAACCACACTTAATAACTGTGATACAGCGGAACAGTCCGTCTGTTTCGCATAACTCATTGACAGTGTCGAGTGTCGATTAGCTAGTTGTAACTTCGTAGCCAGCCGAAAAGCCCCTTTAAGAAGAGACTTGAAGATAATAATTATTGTTTTTATTTGTAATGTTATTCTTATCGTCCAGCCATGCACGTGCAGAAATGCATTTCCAACGCAACTGTGTTAAAAAACTTACTTCCCCTTCAATGAGACAAGAACGCCGACACTCGACTTCGCACCGATACGCGAATGACGATACATAGAAATGAAAGCTGTTGATTTTATGTATTGAATTTTACGACTTTGCCGGCCCTCGTGACAAGATGTTCCGGCAGATACTGCAGGCTATGACTAGCTATGACTAGCAAAGACCAGATGTGGGGGCAACCCCACATGCCTGACCATTAACCAGCTCCCATTTCCCACCTCTCGGGAGCTGGTCCCCTTTTTCCCTTCCCCCTCCCTTCACTCCTCACATTAAAAATCGGCCTTGTGCCTAATTTGCTTGGTGGGGGAGCAAATAAATACCATCTGTTCCGGCAGATACTGCCAGCAAAGACCGTATATGGGGCTGACCCCACATATAAGACCTTGGTCAATGTAGGGGTAACCCTTCATACCAATTGTCACCATCCCGCTCCCCTACTCCCCGGGGAGTTGTTCCCCATTTCCCCCTCAGTCCTCACATTAAAAATCGGCCTTGTGCCTAATTTGCTCGGTGGTGGGGGAGCAAATAAATACCATCTGTTCTTCAGATGCTGCACTTCTATTTCTTGTTCTCTTTCGGTGGAGGAGAAATCCTTCACGACTGAGACAGTTTTTATTTTTGTACCTTTTCTCCACGTTAAAAAAACGACCCTGGTGTCTAACTCTGTCCCGTGGGGAGGCATAGTAAATAGGTACACACACAGACACAGCGACGAACGGACTTGGCGACGCTTTCGATTGTAAATATAAGAGCGTTGTCGGCGGCGACAACCGGAAATGGCAAACCCTGTGTCAGTCAGATTTGTTTATTTCACGCCAATTTGGACCGCGAAATAATTCGTTTTAACTAATGAGACCTGTGGAAATTCTAAGGTTAATCCTTCGGAGTTAAGACAACCAAGCGTAAAAGTTGATATACAAAACAAATATATAATATATAAATGTTACCAAAGGCAAGATAAGTTACTCTTCTACGGACTTGAACAAGTGTTTTAAGTTCTGCTGCGATATTCGTTTTCAGCATACCTGAACAAACTGAGAGTTGGCCCCTTTCATACGCCGCCTGTTCAAACTGTTCAAACATGGTCGCCAGTGATTTACATTTCACAATACACGCATTAATAAAACTTGCTCTAAAACTATTTGTCTTAGCTACTTTTCCTTGCGATATTCGTTTTCAGCATACCTGAATGAGAGTTAGATTCTATAGACCAAGGCAAGTCAACGTGTATATAAAAAAATATTTTCGTTAACAGATACTACACATTGATCGTTTATTTTATTTGATTTGATGTATTTTATATTTATTTATTTTTTATTGATCTTATTTTCATTTAACATTTAATGTTTTGGTGTTGTATTACTGTACACATAGATTCGAAAAAGTTGTAATAAAAACAAATATATAACAAATAAATGTTATCAAAGGCAAGATAAGTTACTTTTCTACCCAACTGGATATATTTTTCGTGTTTTTATTCAATATAACATGTTTATTCAGCCGTAAGTTTGGGAAAAGGTGTTATAAATAAAAACCCAGATAAAATACTGTACAAACTCGATCAATATATGTTACCGTGACATAGGTGGACATATATTCGGCGGGTTTTTAGTAGTATTGTGTATAGTTTTTTATTTATAACACCTTTTCCCAAACTTACCGTGTTAAAGAGAGAATCAGACGCCATTTTGAATGTTCCAATACATCGGTAAACACTATGTTTTTCGAGCTGAATAAACATGTTACCTTGAATAAAAACACAAAAATTATATCCAGTTTGGTAGAAAAGTAACTTATCTTGCCTTTTGATAACATTTATTTGTTATATATTTGTTTTTTGACAACTTTTTCGAATCTATGTGTACAGTAATACAAACCCGATGTTTTTTTTTTATTAAATAGTTAGGTGACTGTACGGAATAGTTACAAAACGCCTTCCTCTCCCCATTTTAAGAACGACTTTCGGAATTGGGGGGAGCCCAATCTCTCCATGGTAAGAACGGCTTTCCAGATTGTGAGGTGTTTTTTTTTCAGAAAGCCGTTCTTATCATGGAGAGATTGAAAGTGTTAATACAAGTTAAATTGAATTTTTATCAGATCTTCTGCTTATTAAATTATTGGACAGAATAGTTAACATGATCCTCTCTACATTAAGAATGGCTTTCTGAACTTTTAAGGTAACGATTTCTTAAAAAAATACAATTTAATAACAAAAAAAAAACAGTTATTTTTACGATCCGAAAGAGGGAGGCGGTGGGAGGGGGAGGAATTGGCGCGTTGAAATAAAATTCGTTGAATTTCAAATTCGCTTGATACCCCCACCCTTCGCCACGTCATGACAGAAACAAAACTTTGACGACATTTCATTTAACTTCCGTTTGACCCCGGGCAAGAGTGCAAACACGTGCGGAGTGTGTGGGTGTGTGGGTGGAAGTTTTATTGTTTTATTACTTTCATAATTTCATTATTTTCCGTCTTTCTCTCCCCCTCTCTCTCTTTCTGTCTCTCTCTCTCTTTCTCCCCCCTCTCTCTGTTTCTCTCTCTCTCTCTCTCTCTCTCTCTCTCTCTCTCGTGCTCACATGAAATAAACGCGGGAAGAAATATGTTTGGGGGGAATTTGCCATTTCACGAAACGTCGTGGTTAGAGACACATGTATTTTTACTGGGAGTTTTCACTAGAAGAAAGATAAGTAATTTTTGGTATAATTTGTGATTTTATTTCAGCATTTCTTTTATGTAAAATAATAATCTTGTTTTTTTTTAATGTTTAAAGTGAATAATAAAAAAAAATGATATTTTATTTAAGTTATTATAATTACCTCGTGTTATTAAACGAAAAAAAAAAAATGAACAGACACTACACATTTCGTTCTTTATATATAATTTTCAATATAATTTATATCTATGTGTACAGTAATACAAACCCTATATTTGTTAATGAATATCACTTAAATAAACCACTCTACAGATGGATGTGATATTTGGAATATGCTGTAACATTGATAAAGACGAACTAAGGAACAGTTACGTCATAGACACAAAATATACGTATGATTATAATAGGAAAAAAACAAAAACCTGCAAAAGTATATGCAGTTATGCTACCGTGCCGAAATAAAAACGGTATTATTTAGAAATCTATTCTTTGTATTCTAACATTTTAATCAAGTTGTCGTGAAACTTGAATTTCAAATGAAAAAACCAAAAAAACAAAACAAAAAAGGAAATGCAAACACAAAACACGGTAACATAAATGCATAATTACTAATTATGTCTTTCTGGCTAAACGTAGTAACCGTTTCTTTTTTCTGTATTTGTATAAAAATTAGTACATGTTTTTTATTAGATATTGAAATCCATGTTATTAGGTTGAAATGGGCGCTTCTACACTATTGGGACGAGATTTCAGAATTGTAGGGATGCGAGTTAATGCGACAGTTGATGTTGAATTCGAAAGTGATTTTGGAGCCTTTAAACTGTCATTAATAATAATAAAACAGATACTACACTTTGAATTATTTGCTAATAATTAAAAAAAATATTTTCGTTAACAGATATGACACATTGATCGTTGTTTTTATTTGATTTGATGTTTTTTTATTTTTATTTATTTTTTTATTGATCTTATTTTTATTTAACATTTGATGGTTGTTATTAAATTGTTAGATGCTTGTACGGAATGGTTACAAAACGCCCTCCTCTCTCCATTTTAAGAACGACTTTCGGAATGGCCGTATCCCAATCTCTCCATGTTAAGAACGGCTTTCTAACGCCGACACTTGACTTCGCACCGATACGCGAATGACGATTCATAGAAATTAAAGCTGTTGATTTTATGTATTGAATTTTCCACGACTTTGTCGGCCCTCGTGACAAGATCAAAGTGTAGTATCTGTTCTCTCAGTTACGAAACTGTCCGCCACCGGGCTTTCTGGATAGGTTAAGGTGTTTTCATACTAACCTTCGTTAGCAAGGACCGACTCCACATTTGTGGGAGCTTGGACCCGGAAACCGATCCCCTTTTTTGGGAGACTGGAATCTCGGGACCAACACCACTAGCTGGTAGTTGAGACCTGCTTTTGTTGGTTTTTTGCATGCGTTTTTTCTTCGTTCCGGTCTCTTCCCTCTAGAGACAGGGGATGGTCTAATTTCTCCACACTTAATTGCCTGAGCAGCACTGACCTGCCAGGCCCAAACTTTGTCTATCTTCGCTGCTCTCCCAGTGGATCGAGCAGACAGGGCTCTCTTTCTCGCTTCCGTTGGGGTAAGTTAGTGGGTAGTTGGGAGCTTGGACCCGGAAACCGATCCCCTTTTTTGGGAGACTGGAATCTCGGGACCAACACCACTAGCTGGTAGTTGAGACCTGCTTTTGTTGGTTTTTTGCATGCGTTTTTTCTTCGTTCCGGTCTCTTCCCTCTAGAGACAGGGGATGGTCTAATTTCTCCACACTTAATTGCCTGAGCAGCACTGACCTGCCAGGCCCAAACTTTATCTATCTTCGCTGCTCTCCCAGTGGATCGAGCAGACAGGGCTCTCTTTCTCGCTTCCGTTGGGGTAAGTTAGTGGGTAGGGTGACGTGGGGTAGGGCGGGTGCTTCGTTTCTGCTCCCCTCTGTGGGCAGGGATTCCTATCCCCTCTCTCTCTTAATTGCGACGCGGCACTCTGGCCCGCTAGCACCCACTGCGTCTTTCTTCTCTGCTCTCCCCCCCTCGCGGGGGGATCTGAGCTGCTAACCCGACATCCCCGTGAGGGGAAGTCAAAAACTCTAATTTCTTCAAAGTCCGCTCCTCCCCCTCCATTCCCCTGGGTTTTCTTTTCCCCCACTACACTTTGGTCTGCGTCAGCGGTCAGTGCAACCGCCACGATGCCAGGCAGGAGGGGTACGTTACCCCAAATGCGCAAGATTTATTAATAAATAATAAACTAGACAAAATACTTTGAGAAATTCGCTCAATATATGTTAACGTGACATAACTTGACATATATTGGGTGGTTTTTTAATAGTATTTTGTCTAGTTTATTATTTATAACACCTTTTCCCGAACTTACCGTGTTAAAGAGACAGTCGGTCGCCATTTAGAATTTTCCAATACATCGGTAAACACTGTATGCTTTTCGAGCTGAATAAACATGTTAAATTGAATAAAAACACGAAAATTATATCCAGTTTGGTAGAAAAGTAATTTATCTTGCCTTTGATAACATTTATTTGTTATATATTTGTTTATTGACAACTTTTTCGAATCTATGTGTACAGTAATACAAACCCTATAATTATTTCATGTCATTAAACGAAAAAAAAAAGAACAGATACTACACGTTTCCTTTTTTTACAGATATCATTGTCAAATAAAATGTATATTTATTTATAATTTGTTGTATTTTTAATCGTTTGCTGCAAACTTTAAATCGAGTATTAATCTTCTGTTTGAGAATATGTGTTAAATTATCGATGGTTTTATATTGTATTTTTTTATTTATTTATAATTTTATTTCAGCATTTATTTAATATAGAATAACCACGTCGCTTATTTAATCATAAATAAAAAAAAAAACAAAAAAATTATTCTATAAAAAGCATTTTCATTCCAAAATACTGAAATCGCCATTAAATAACCTGGAAAAGGGTTGATATGGCGTATAAGCAAAAGGCAGACTAAGAAATAAAGGGCAGATAATCGGAAATCTTGATTGTCTCCCTTGACGAACTTGTCTCCACGGAATTTCACGAGTGTTGTGGTCGGCGTTACGGAAATTACCGACCGTTTACTGATTTTATTTGTTTAGTTTTTTTCACCTTTGTTTGGTTGAGAGATGTTTGAGTACTCGTGCAGTTTATTGACCACCGGTGTGAAATATTAACGTCGTATTTATGTGTGCTTTCCACCTAACAGTCGAATGACGTTAAAATTGATTTACACACTCACTTGTAAAGTCGCCAATAGTAAGATGTCCAAAAATTACGAAAAACGTTTACTCATTTTATTTGTTTAAATAATATTATATGTAGACTTTCACCTAACAAATTAAATAAGAAGACGTTAATTTAGATTTAAATTAAAAATATTTCTCTGTCTGTCTGTCTATCTATCTATCTAGCTGTACTGTATCTCTCCAACTACATCCTCTGTCTGTCTGTCTCTTTAACCTCGCATCGGCTCTCTGCTTGGTTCCTTATTTCAGCCCACCAAATTAGTTCAGTTTTTTTATATTTTTTTTTATTCATAATTTGATTTCAGTATTTATTTAATATAGAATAACCGGGTGTGTATTAGTACTGGACACATAGATTCGAAACAGTTGTCAAAAAACAAATATATAACAAATAAATGTTATCAAAGGCAAGATAAATTACTTTTTTACCAAACTGTATATAATTTTCGTGTTTTTATTAAATTAAACATGTTTATTCAGCTCGAAAAAACAGTGTTTACCGATATATTGGAAAATTCAAAATGGCGACCGACTCTATCTTTAACACGGTAAGTTCGGAAAAAGATGTAATAAATAATAAACCAGACAAAATACTGTTAGAAATTCGCTCAATATATGTTAACGTGACATAACTTGACATATATTGGGTGGTTTTTTAATAGTATTTTGTCTAGTTTATTATTTATAACACCTTTTCCCGAACTTACCGTGTTAAAGAGACAGTCGGTCGCCATTTAGAATTTTCCAATACATCGGTAAACACTGTATGCTTTTCGAGCTGAATAAACATGTTAAATTGAATAAAAACACGAAAATTATATCCAGTTTGGTAGAAAAGTAATTTATCTTGCCTTTGATAACATTTATTTGTTATATATTTGTTTATTGACAACTGTTTCGAATCTATGTGTACAGTAATACAAACCCTATAATTATTTCATGTCATTAAACGAAAAAAAAAAAGAACAGATACTACACGTTTCCTTTTTTTACAGATATCATTGTCAAATAAAATGTATATTTATTTATAATTTGTTGTATTTTTAATAGTTTGCTGCAAACTTTAAATCGAGTATTAATCTTCTGTTTGAGAATATGTGTTAAATTATCGATGGTTTTATATTGTATTTTTTTATTTATTTATAATTTTATTTCAGCATTTATTTAATATAGAATAACCACGTCGCTTATTTAATCATAAATAAAAAAAAAAAAAAAAAAAATTATTCTATAAAAAGCATTTTCATTCCAAAATACTGAAATCGCCATTAAATAACCTGGAAAAGGGTTGATATGGCGTATAAGCAAAAGCCAGACTAAGAAATCAAGGGCGGATAATCGGAAATCTTGATTGTCTCCCTTGAAGAACTTGTCTCCACGGAATTTCACGAGTGTTGTGGTCGGCGTTACGGAAATTACCGACCGTTTACTCATTTTATTTGTTTAAATAATATTATATGTAGACTTTCACCTAACAAATTAAATAAGAAGACGTTAATTTAGATTTAAATTAAAAATATTTCTCTGTCTGTCTGTCTATCTATCTATCTAGCTGTACTGTATCTCTCCAACTACATCCTCTGTCTGTCTGTCTCTTTAACCTCGCATCGGCTCTCTGCTTGGTTCCTTATTTCAGCCCACCAAATTAGTTCAGTTTTTTTATATTTTTTTTTATTCATAATTTGATTTCAGTATTTATTTAATATAGAATAACCGGGTGTGTATTAGTACTGGACACATAGATTCGAAACAGTTGTCAAAAAACAAATATATAACAAATAAATGTTATCAAAGGCAAGATAAATTACTTTTTTACCAAACTGTATATAATTTTCGTGTTTTTATTAAATTAAACATGTTTATTCAGCTCGAAAAAACAGTGTTTACCGATATATTGGAAAATTCAAAATGGCGACCGACTCTATCTTTAACACGGTAAGTTCGGAAAAAGATGTAATAAATAATAAACCAGACAAAATACTGTTAGAAATTCGCTCAATATATGTTAACGTGACATAACTTGACATATATTCGGTGGTTTTTTAATAGTATTTTGTCTAGTTTATTATTTATAACACCTTTTCCCGAACTTACCGTGTTAAAGAGACAGTCGGTCGCCATTTAGAATTTTCCAATACATCGGTAAACACTGTATGCTTTTCGAGCTGAATAAACATGTTAAATTGAATAAAAACACGAAAATTATATCCAGTTTGGTAGAAAAGTAATTTATCTTGCCTTTGATAACATTTATTTGTTATATATTTGTTTATTGACAACTTTTTCGAATCTGTGTACAGTAATACAAACCCTATAATTATTTCATGTCATTAAACGAAAAAAAAAAAAGAACAGATACTACACGTTTCCTTTTTTTACAGATATCATTGTCAAATAAAATGTATATTTATTTATAATTTGTTGTATTTTTAATCGTTTGCTGCAAACTTTAAATCGAGTATTAATCTTCTGTTTGAGAATATGTGTTAAATTATCGATGGTTTTATATTGTATTTTTTTATTTATTTATAATTTTATTTCAGCATTTATTTAATATAGAATAACCACGTCGCTTATTTAATCATAAATAAAAAAAAAAAAAAAAAAATTATTCTATAAAAAGCATTTTCATTCCAAAATACTGAAATCGCCATTAAATAACCTGGAAAAGGGTTGATATGGCGTATAAGCAAAAGCCAGACTAAGAAATCAAGGGCGGATAATCGGAAATCTTGATTGTCTCCCTTGAAGAACTTGTCTCCACGGAATTTCACGAGTGTTGTGGTCGGCGTTACGGAAATTACCGACCGTTTACTCATTTTATTTGTTTAAATAATATTATATGTAGACTTTCACCTAACAAATTAAATAAGAAGACGTTAATTTAGATTTAAATTAAAAATATTTCTCTGTCTGTCTGTCTATCTATCTATCTAGCTGTACTGTATCTCTCCAACTACATCCTCTGTCTGTCTGTCTCTTTAACCTCGCATCGGCTCTCTGCTTGGTTCCTTATTTCAGCCCACCAAATTAGTTCAGTTTTTTTTATATTTTTTTTTATTCATAATTTGATTTCAGTATTTATTTAATATAGAATAACCGGGTGTGTATTAGTACTGGACACATAGATTCGAAACAGTTGTCAAAAAACAAATATATAACAAATAAATGTTATCAAAGGCAAGATAAATTACTTTTTTACCAAACTGTATATAATTTTCGTGTTTTTATTAAATTAAACATGTTTATTCAGCTCGAAAAAACAGTGTTTACCGATATATTGGAAAATTCAAAATGGCGACCGACTCTATCTTTAACACGGTAAGTTCGGAAAAAGATGTAATAAATAATAAACCAGACAAAATACTGTTAGAAATTCGCTCAATATATGTTAACGTGACATAACTTGACATATATTGGGTGGTTTTTTAATAGTATTTTGTCTAGTTTATTATTTATAACACCTTTTCCCGAACTTACCGTGTTAAAGAGACAGTCGGTCGCCATTTAGAATTTTCCAATACATCGGTAAACACTGTATGCTTTTCGAGCTGAATAAACATGTTAAATTGAATAAAAACACGAAAATTATATCCAGTTTGGTAGAAAAGTAATTTATCTTGCCTTTGATAACATTTATTTGTTATATATTTGTTTATTGACAACTTTTTCGAATCTGTGTACAGTAATACAAACCCTATAATTATTTCATGTCATTAAACGAAAAAAAAAAAAAAGAACAGATACTACACGTTTCCTTTTTTTACAGATATCATTGTCAAATAAAATGTATATTTATTTATAATTTGTTGTATTTTTAATCGTTTGCTGCAAACTTTAAATCGAGTATTAATCTTCTGTTTGAGAATATGTGTTAAATTATCGATGGTTTTATATTGTATTTTTTTATTTATTTATAATTTTATTTCAGCATTTATTTAATATAGAATAACCACGTCGCTTATTTAATCATAAATAAAAAAAAAAACAAAAAAATTATTCTATAAAAAGCATTTTCATTCCAAAATACTGAAATCGCCATTAAATAACCTGGAAAAGGGTTGATATGGCGTATAAGCAAAAGCCAGACTAAGAAATCAAGGGCGGATAATCGGAAATCTTGATTGTCTCCCTTGAAGAACTTGTCTCCACGGAATTTCACGAGTGTTGTGGTCGGCGTTACGGAAATTACCGACCGTTTACTCATTTTATTTGTTTAAATAATATTATATGTAGACTTTCACCTAACAAATTAAATAAGACGTTAATTTAGATTTAAATTAAAAATATTTCTCTGTCTGTCTGTCTATCTATCTATCTATCTAGCTGTACTGTATCTCTCCAACTACATCCTCTGTCTGTCTGTCTCTTTAACCTCGCATCGGCTCTCTGCTTGGTTCCTTATTTCAGCCCACCAAATTAGTTCAGTTTTTTTATATTTTTTTTTATTCATAATTTGATTTCAGTATTTATTTAATATAGAATAACCGGGTGTGTATTAGTACTGGACACATAGATTCGAAACAGTTGTCAAAAAACAAATATATAACAAATAAATGTTATCAAAGGCAAGATAAATTACTTTTTTACCAAACTGTATATAATTTTCGTGTTTTTATTAAATTAAACATGTTTATTCAGCTCGAAAAAACAGTGTTTACCGATATATTGGAAAATTCAAAATGGCGACCGACTCTATCTTTAACACGGTAAGTTCGGAAAAAGATGTAATAAATAATAAACTAGACAAAATACTTTTAGAAATTCGCTCAATATATGTTACCGTGACATAACTTGACATATATTCGGTGGTTTTTTAATAGTATTTGGTCTAGTTTATTATTTATAACACCTTTTCCCGAACTTACCGTGTTAAAGAGAGAATCGGTCGCCATTTCGAATTGATATTTAAAAAAAAAAAAAAAAAAAAGAATCCTAGCTACTGAGTTGTAGTCGACAATCGTAACATATCCCAAAATTACGAAAATGCAATCATTAAAGAATTTCCTAATTTTTTGTTTATTACAACAACATTGCAAGAGTAAGATTAGTAAATGTGGATGTGTATTTTCCCCCCTAAAGTCCAACCCTATCCTCACCGTGGTAGGGGGGTGTAACGTTGTAGTTGAACAACAACTACACGGCTAAATGGGCTCTGGCAAAACAAAATCCAGGAAATGACGTCCGTCATCTGGTCGTCTTTTTATACGCTTGCATGTGGCGAGCAAAGAAGACGTGTTAAGGAAGGAGCAGGCTGAAAGGAGAACATTCCCCGAACAAAAAAAGAAAAATGGGCCTTACCCTATCCCTTTCCCTTATCCTAACCCTAACCCCTCCCGTTTGCTTCCAAGGCCCCATTTGAGCGTGTTCTCCTCCGCAGGCCTGCTTCTCCAAGTTTCCCCGACTTTGCAGGTAACTGGTTTGGAGGCTTTCTAAAGCTCTTTTATCAGTGTCGGGGTGTTGAGTCCACACTTCCAGCTCAACAAATACCTGCAGTGCAAGGTGCGCTTCTCCGAATTTCCCCGAAGAGGGAGCGACACGTGCTCGTGTTTCTACTGTGTAATGCATGCGTGCCTCCACTTGACTACGGATGACTAGAGTAATACTAAAATAGTTTGTGTGTGCTCACAAGCTGCTTGAAGGGCGCTGGTAATATTATTCCTACTATCTATCAACTACGAGCTGGGGCGGTAATGCAATGATGGACCTCCGATTAATAATATCCGATACGATAGTAGGAATGGCAGTTTTGTGAGCTTTCATAGGCTCTTCCACATTCACGCACAATCTTGTGGTATCTCTCTAGGAATCCTGTTGGGTAGAGAGAACAAGAAGTCCCTTCCCTCGTTTTGGAAGGTTGTTCGCAGCAACGCTTGTTTTATATGGTGCCCTCTTTAGGGAGTTCAACACCTTGTTGTACGGAACCCGATCAAAATCCAGTTAATGATGGCATGAGTTTGTTGCGTCCGTCATCTGGTCGTCTTTTTATACGCTTGCATGTGGCGAGCAGAAAAGACGTGCTCGAGCAGGCTGGAAGGAGAACACTCCCCCGAAAGAGAAAAATGGGCCTCCCTCTCTCCCGTGTGCTTCCATCAAGGCCCAAATTGTGTGTGTTCTCCTTCGCAGGCCTGGTCCTCCAACTTTCCTCGACTTTGCAGGTAACTAATCTGGAGCTTTTCTAAAGCTCTTTTCTCAGTGTCGAGGTGTTGAGTCAACTCCCAGCTCAACAAATACCTGCAGCGCAAGGTGCGCTTTTCCGAATTCCCCCGAAGAGGGAGCGACACGTGCTCGTGTTTCTACTATGTAATGCATGCGTGCCTCCACTTGACTACGGATGACTAGAGTAATACTAAAATAGTTTGTGTGTGCTCACAAGCTGCTTGAAGGGCGCTGGTAATATTATTCCTACTATCTATCAACTACGAGCTGGGGCGGTAATGCAATGATGGACCTTCGATTAATAATATCCGATACGATAGTAGGAATGGCAGTTTTGTGAGCTTTCATAGGCTCTTCCACATTCACGCACAATCTTGTGGTATCTCTCTAGGAATCCTGTTGGGTAGAGAGAACAAGAAGTCCCTTCCCTCGTTGTGGAAGGTTGTTCGCAGCAACGCTTGTTTTATATGGTGCCCTCTTTAGGGAGTTCAACACCTTGTTGTACGGAACCCGATCAAAATCCAGTTAATGAATGACGGCATGAGTTTGTTGCGTCTGTCATCTGGTCGTCTTTTTATACGCTTGCATGTGGCGAGCAGAAAAGACGTGCTCGAGCAGGCTGGAAGGAGAACACTCCCCCGAAAGAGAAAAATGGGCCTCCCTCTCTCCCGTGTGCTTCCATCAAGGCCCAAATTGTGTGTGTTCTCCTTCGCAGGCCTGGTCCTCCAACTTTCCTCGACTTTGCAGGTAACTAATCTGGAGCTTTTCTAAAGCTCTTTTCTCAGTGTCGAGGTGTTGAGTCAACTCCCAGCTCAACAAATACCTGCAGCGCAAGGTGCGCTTTTCCGAATTCCCCCGAAGAGGGAGCGACACATGCTCGTGTTTCTACTATGTAATGCACGCGTGCCTCCACTCGACTACGGACGACTAGAGTAATACTGCTATTAGTTTGCGTGCGCTCACAAGCTGCTTGAAGGGCGCTGGTAATATTATTCCTACTATCTATCAACTACGAGCTGGGGCGGTAATGCAATGATGGACCTCCGATTAATAATATCCGATACGATAGTAGGAATGGCAGTTTTGTGAGCTTTCATAGGCTCTTCCACATTCACGCACAATCTTGTGGTATCTCTCTAGGAATCGTGTTGAGTAGAGAGAACAAAAAGTCCCTTCCCTCGTTTTGGAAGGTTGTTCACAGCAACGCTTGTTTTATATGGTGACCTCTTTAGGTAGTTCAACACCTTGCTCTCCTTGACTCTTCTCATTGTCGAGGTTCTGAGTCCGGTTCCAGGTGTACAAATAGGTGCAAGTCTGGATAGGGAATCTCCCCAAGTGGGTGAGCCTACGCTCTTTCTTATCAGGCGACACGTGCTCGTGTTACTACATAATGCATGCATGGCTCCATTCGACCAGGAACGACTAGAGTAATACTACAATTAGTTTGTGTGTTCTCACAAGCTGCCTGAAGGGCGCTGGTAATATTATTCCTACTATCTATCAACTACGAGCTGGGGCGGTAATGCAATGATGGACCTCCGATTAATAATATCCGATACGATAGTAGGAATGGCAGTTTTGTGAGCTTTCATAGGCTCTTCCACATTCACGCACAATCTTGTGGTATCTCTCTAGGAATCGTGTTGAGTAGAGAGAACACTTCCGTTTTCTGCTCCGCCTTTTATTCCGAGTAGAAACCGCCTTTTTCGGAGGATGTTCGTAGCAATGCATGTTTTATGTAGCGCTCCACTTTGGGGAGATCATCACCTACCTGGCCAGACTGTCCTTTCCTGTACGAAACCTGGTAACGAGTGGATTCCACCCTTTCCCTCCTTTTTCAGTTTGATGGCGACCACGACTAGCCAGAGGTGACTAAAGCATCAAGCGTTTCTTCTTTTCGATTTCAGTTTTTGTAATTGACAAGTTTAATTTTCCTCTTTTCCATTACTGCAGCTTCTAGTTAGAATCAGTACAAGTCCTCAGGTAAGTATTTCTTTCGTTGTGTTGCTAGTGATTAAAACGAATTCCTTTCTGCTTATATTTCCTTTAACCAACTTTTGCAAGTCTAACCAAAAATAATCACCCATGCTTGATCATAGCCAGAATTATTTTTCTCTTACAGGTATTTTATTTTATTACTACATAATGCATGCATGGCTCCATTCGACCAGGAACGACTAGAGTAATACTACAATTAGTGTGCGTGTGCTCACAAGCTGCTTGAAGGGCGCTGGTAATATTATTCCTACTATCTATCAACTACGAGCTGGGGCGGTAATGTAATGATGGACCTCCGATTAGTAATATCCGATACGATAGTAGGAATGGCAGTTTTGTGAGCTTTCATAGGCTCTTCCACATTCACGCACAATCTTGTGGTATCTCTCTAGGAATCCTGTTGGGTAGAGAGAACAAAAAGTCCCTTCCCTCGTTTTGGAAGGTTGTTCGCAGCAACGCTTGTTTTATATGGTGCCCTCTTTAGGGAGTTCAACACCTTGTTGTACGGAACCCGATCAAAATCCAGTTAATGACGGCATGAGTTTGTTGCGTCCGTCATCTGGTCGTCTTTTTATACGCTTGCATGTGGCGAGCAGAAAAGACGTGCTCGAGCAGGCTGGAAGGAGAACACTCCCCCGAAAGAGAAAAATGGGCCTCCCTCTCTCCCGTGTGCTTCCATCAAGGCCCAAATTGTGTGTGTTCTCCTTCGCAGGCCTGGTCCTCCAACTTTCCTCGACTTTGCAGGTAACTAATCTGGAGCTTTTCTAAAGCTCTTTTCTCAGTGTCGAGTTGTTGAGTCAACTCCCAGCTCAACAAATACCTGCAGCGCAAGGTGCGCTTTTCCGAATTCCCCCGAAGAGGGAGCGACACGTGCTCGTGTTTCTACTATGTAATTCACGCGTGCCTCCACTCGACTACGGATGACTAGAGTAATACTGCTATTAGTTTGCGTGTGCTCACAAGCTGCTTGAAGGGCGCTGGTAATATTATTCCTACTATCTATCAACTACGAGCTGGGGCGGTAATGCAATGATGGACCTCCGATTAATAATATCCGATACGATAGTAGGAATGGCAGTTTTGTGAGCTTTCATAGGCTCTTCCACATTCACGCACAATCTAGTGGTATCTCTCTAGGAATCCTGTTGGGTAGAGAGAACAAAAAGTCCCTTCCCTCGTTTTGGAAGGTTGTTCACAGCAACGCTTGTTTTATATGGTGACCTCTTTAGGTAGTTCAACACCTTGCTCTCCTTGACTCTTCTCATTGTCGAGGTTCTGAGTCCGGTTCCAGGTGTACAAATAGGTGCAAGTCTGGATAGGAAATCTCCCCAAGTGGGTGAGCCTACGCTCTTTCTTATCAGGCGACACGTGCTCGTGTTACTACATAATGCATGCATGGCTCCATTCGACCAGGAACGACTAGAGTAATACTACCATTAGTTTGTGTGTTCTCACAAGCTGCCTGAAGGGCGCTGGTAATATTATTCCTACTATCTATCAACTACGAGCTGGGGCGGTAATGCAATGATGGACCTCCGATTAATAATATCCGATACGATAGTAGGAATGGCAGTTTTGTGAGCTTTCATCACCTCCTCCTCATTCACGCACAATCTCGTGGTATCTCTCTAGGAATCGTGTTGAGTAGAGAGAACACTTCCGTTTTCTGCTCCGCCTTTTATTCCGAGTAGAAACCGCCTTTTTCGGAGGATGTTCGTAGCAATGCATGTTTTATGTAGCGCTCCACTTTGGGGAGATCATCACCTACCTGCCCAAACTGTCCTTTCCTGTACGGTACCTGGTAACTAGTGGATTCCACCCTTTCCCTCCTTTTTCAGTTTGATGGCGACCACGACTAGCCAGAGGTGAGTAAAGCATCAAGCGTTTCTTCTTTTCGATTTCAGTTTTTGTAATTGACAAGTTTAATTTTCCTCTTTTCCATTGCTGCAGCTTCTAGTTAGAATCAGCACAATCCTCAGGTAAGTATTTCTTTCGTTGTGTTGCTAGTGATTAAAACGAATTCCTTTCTGCTTATATTTCCTTTAACCAACTTTAGCAAGTCTAACCGAAAATATTCACCCATGCATGATCATAACCAAAATTATTTTTCTGTTACAGGTATTTTATTTTAATAAAAATTAACAAAATAATTAACATACACTCAGTAAAATGCAATGTACTAAAGTAACATAAATAAAACAAAAACAAAATGTAAAAATAATAATGCAAAATACAAGTAGTTATTACAGGTTTCAACAGCAACAGCCATGACCCTGTCATCCCAATATTGGATGCAGTTCCAGAAAGTCATAAAGTAAGTATTGATATCTTCTTCTAATTATAATTTTTTAAAAAAAGAAAATTTCACAAAAAATAAAATACTGTGATCTAAAGGAAAATAAACCGAAAAAAAAAATGTAAAAATAATAATGCAAAATACAACTAGTTATTACAGGTTTCAACAGCAACAGCCATGACCCTGTCATCCCAATATTGGATGCAGTTCCAGAAAGTCATAAAGTAAGTATTGATATCTTCTTCTAATTATAATTTTTTAAAAAAAGAAAATTTCACAAAAAATAAAATACTGTGATCTAAAGGAAAATAAACCGAAAAAAAAATGTAAAAATAATAATGCAAAATACAGCTAGTTATTACAGGTTTCAACAGCAACAGCCAGGACCCTGTCATCCCAATATTGGATGCAGTTCCAGAAAGTCATAAAGTAAGTATTGATATCTTCTTCTAATTATAATTTAAAAAAAAAAAAGAAAATTTCACAAAAAATAAAATACTGTGATCTAAAGGAAAATAAACCGAAAAAAAAAATGTAAAAATAATAATACAACTAGTTATTACAGGTTTCAACAGCAACAGCCATGACCCTGTCATCCCAATATTGGATGCAGTTCCAGAAAGTCATAAAGTATTGCTATTTCCTAATTATAATTTCCAAAAAAATAATTTCATAAAAATAAAATGCTATGAAATAAAGGAAAATAAATAAAACAAACAAACCAAAAAAAGAAAAAAACAATTAAAAAAAAAAGAAAAAGTTATTCAAGTTTTCAGCACCAGCAGCAGCAACACCCATGACCCCTCTCATCCCCATCTTGGAAGCAGTTCCAGAAATTCCTAAAGTAAGTAATAATATATTTTTTTTTATAAGCAACTCCAACTTCCCATCGAATTCATAAAGGTTTCATTTATTGTATCAATGTGTCTTGGTGGTGCTGCAACAACTACCTTGATTTATTTCTAATTTTCTAGTGATTGTTGAGACTTCAGGACTCTAAACCACCTTTTCAGCACTTGTTTTGTACCAGCTGCTGAATTTGCTTTGTTTTAGATGGGTTTCAGTTAATTTCTTAATTTACTTGATTTCTTTTTTGTCTAATGACTTTTGATGATTCCAGCTTCTAATTGGCCCTTTCTTTTCTTGTTCTCCAGTACCGTTGAACATTACTCACTTTTTTCGCACCTGATAAATTTTGCTAATTTCTTTTTTCTCTTTTTGTTCCAGACTTTATCCTGTCTATTAACTTTTATTCTCTTTCTAGTTGTCTTGCAGCGTTGAACATTACTTGTTTTTGACTTATTTTTACTAGTGAGTGTTGAGACTTGAAGATTCTAAAAGAGCATTTCTTTACAGCACCTGATAAATGGCATCCTATTTACTTGATTTCTTTTTTGTCTAATGACTTTTGATGATTCCAGCTTCTAATTGGCCCTTTCTTTTCTTGTTCTCCAGTACCGTTGAACATTACTCACTTTTTTCGCACCTGATAAATTTTGCTAATTAATTTTTTCTCTTTTTGTTCCAGACTTTATCCTGTCTATTAACTTTTATTCTCTTTCTAGTTCTCTTGCAGCGTTGAACATTACTTGTTTTTTTTACTTATGTTTAGCATACGCACAGATTTGGTAAAGTTAGCCGAAAACAATTATATATAACATTTCTTCAGTTTGAACTCATTTTTGCCGAGAGAGATAGGTTTCCTTGTTCATGTGGATTTGCCTAAAGTAAAGTATTAAAATGCATGAACAATATGCTTTGTAATTATATACAAATATTTACATTACTATTGTTTTTTTTTTTTTATTACATTTTTACCTCAAACAAGGCACTTTGCCACTATCAGGGGGAAACATCTACTGGGGTACTATGTAGGGATTTGGGCAGGGAGGTGTTGGTTCACGTTGCACTTGAACTTATGCATGTCAGTACAGTTGGGGAAGCAGTGACCTGGAATGGAATTCCAAATTCTAGCAGCTCTGGGGAAGAAACTACTGGAGTAGAAAGATCTTTTAAATGTAGGGATCTCTACAGTGTGGGGGGTGGGATTTTGCAGCTTGTCGGGTCTGTCGAGGGTGTTTACGTTGTGGGGGCACAAATGCTTGCAGTTCATCAGAGCATTCACCATTATAATAGTTGTAGAACAGGCAGAGGGATGCAACGTTTCGACGATGGGACAGAGGCTGAAGCTTAGATGCCAGTTTAGGGCCTATCAGATTTGCGACTCTCTTTTGAACCCTGTCAAGGAGCGAGAGACTAGTAGCCGATGCACCAGCCCAAATATGACAGCAATACTCCATACATGGGCGAATAGTGGCCTTGTTAGAGAGGTACAGGATACTTTGGGGTGTTAGAAGTTTTCTAGCACGGTAGAGAGAGCCCACCTTCCTCGCAGCAGCCCTGGCAATGCTCTCGATGTAATTGTTCCAGCTATAATTATCATTTTCATTATGGATCAGTAATATAATTTTACTACTGTTAATATATTCTAATAAATTATAATATATTAAATAACTATAAAAACTAAAACTAATAATTAAAAACAAAAAAATCATGATTAGATACTAAAACATAACTTATAAATTAGCGCTAAATTAAGTTATAACCGATCAAATAATAAACACTAAACCTCGACATAAATGTAAATATCAAAATGTTAAATTGTATAAATACTGAAAGATTAAACACTAATACTAAAATAATACTTTAAAACCAAAAATATACCAGAGAATAAGTGATAAGCTGTTCTAAAAATAAACTTATTACTAGTAAAAATATCTTGCTGATCCATATAAGAAAATGATAATAATATTGGCATATTAAAAATGAGCAATTATTAGAATAACGATTGCGCTCAAATTCGAGTTTGCCCTTTACACGCCTTTGCAGTAATATTTATGCCCCAAAACTGAAAAATGTGGCTGATTACTTGGACCTGAAAGTTCTAAACTAGCATAATTGTCTGGCATCTCAGTACTTTGTACAAAACTAGCATTTTATCCCTGGGAGTTTGGGGGTTTTGTGTTGAGCCAAACAACGAAAAACGCGTGGTAGCAGGGAGGAAGGCTCGAACCCGTTACGTGTTTGCGTGTATGACCACTGGCAGTGACGTAGGTTTAAATTAAAGCTAGAGAAAAGAAAGCACGGCATGACTTACAAATACATCGTGGATTAAAGCTACCCCCTAGCTATTTGTCGCGTGAAGTAATAATTACACTTATATATATTTTTTCCTTTATTTTTAACTTTGACACATTAACCATTATTGATTAAGGGTCATATGAATTTATTACGTTAGATCCATGGCCAAGGAAACTATATCTAACATTTCAGTGGTTTATACTATAAGTTGTACACTTTCACTTTTATAGATATATCCATTTCAAAATTACTCGGACTTGTAACGACATGATTCCATTTCCGTTGGATTAAAACTTGTCTCTTTTTTCTTTTTATTTAGCAACCAGCCGAAACTTCTCCCAGAAGAAGACCACTCCCATCCAAAATTTCTACAAGAACAGGATAGCCGCCGCCACTTCAGGGTCCTGGATATGACCTTAAACTGTATCCGATGGTAAAGCTCCATAAGCGGGCTTGGGGAGTGTGGAGCCACCCTTTAATTACCATTGCTCCCAGGTCCACTCTGACCCGGAGTGGTAGTACCTGTTAGGGTCCCCACTGTGGGTTACATATTTTTCTTCTAATAAACCTTTAAAAACTATAAGTCTATTTTCTGTGTTATCTATTTGTTATACATCATGTGCCCCGAATTAAATTGTGATATTCGTTTTCAGCATATTCGAAAAGATTAAAAAAATCGACATAGAATTACATATCAAATATAAAAAAAAAAAGGCTAACCCTGACCCCCAACTCTAATCCATCCTAGAGACAATTTGATCAAAGAGGAGCAGCATGAATATCAGCAATAATGTATGCCAAAAAAAAAAAAAAAAAAAAATTACTTAATATTGGTTTGAACTATAAAGAACTCTGCACTTGTAGAGTTTTCGTAATTTTTGGATATATTACTATTTTCGACATGACAATTAACTACGTATGGAGGTTGGCTTTGTTTTAATATGCAGGGAGACGACGGTCTCATGACAGTCACCTCGGTCTTGTTCTAATTTGAGCCTGAACACTTGTTATGTTCCAAAGTAAATAAACGCTTTAAAATAAGTTAAAACAAAAAGAACTTCTCAGATATTAATCAAGGCAGATAATTAAAGTCAGAGTTACCTTTAGGAAACCATATGAAAATATACTCACAAATATATGTATATATATACATATATCTGTGTGTGCTTTCTCAAGGGAGATAATAAAAATAAGAGTTATCTACCTTTAAAAAAAATACTTGAAAATGTACTAACAAATATATATATTTATATATATATATATATAGTAATTTATGAAATATATATGGCGATTAAGCTACACTGAATATTCGGCGTTTCATCCACTATAGGAGTCGTCAGGCTAACGAATCCTATAGTGGATGAAACGCCGAATATTCAGTGTAGCTTAATCGCCGTATATATTTCATAAATTACTAACGAGCTCTACCAACGTATTGAGCAGTTTGGAAGTAAATACTTAAAGTTTATGCATAAATCTATACTTTCGTATATTTATTTTATGTGAGTAAATGAAGTAATTATATATATACAGCTTCTTCATTTACTCACCTAAAATTAATATACGAATATTCGTTTTCAGCATTCCTGACCAAATTGAGGGTTGGCCCCTTTCATATGCCGCCTGTACAAACATGGTCACCAGTGATTTTTACATTTCAAAATACACACATTAATATTTTCACTATAGAAAGGCTTGGCTTCAGAAAATGCTCCCAGCTCCGGACCTGTATCGAGACGGAGATTGAGGCTGAAGGCGGCTGCATTGAATATATATCAACTCTACTACATAGTCAAGTCACCTGACTTTTTCAAATAAAGCTGTAGTGTCGTTTTTCACTTTTATCGTTCCACCCTGTGTATATATATTTGAGCACAAGAATAAAAAGACCTTAGAAATAACAAGCTTTGATTAACTCACATTTAGTATAAGTAGGTAAATGTGCATTTCAGGTGCGTAACTCTTTTGTAAAAAATTTTAACACCAAGTTTTTAAAAATTTTGAGAATTTAAAGTGGGGGATCAATTTCGTATACAAAGTTAATGTAAACTGATCTCCTATTTCCCGGCCGTTTCACAGTTTTTAACCAATTAGACAAATTATCCACTAACCCTAAGTCTGGGTGACAAGGTTGTAAAACAGTAGACCCTCCCCCTCCCCTCTTAAAATGCACAACATTAGTAAAAATAGCAGAAAGAAAAACAAACTATTGGTTTAGAATTTAAAGTCGGTGATAAGTACACCATTTTTACTGACTTAAAACGACAATGGCCCGAAAATTCGTGATCATTTTACATTTAATTTCTAAATTACAAAATTATTCTTCGTCTTAATTTTTTTCTTCTCGTCTTAAAGGATTTTGACACGTAACCGCCTGAAAATGTAGAATCTTAATTTGATCAGAAGGTTTTAATCTAGCATGCAAACATTGAGGGACAATTTTGATAATTTTCTTTTAAATTATTCAGATTTTTATCGATTAAAACATCTGAAGATCATCAAATTTTTCGTTTTTATTTTCTAAATTAATTTTTACGTAAACAAAAAAGCTGATTGTTAAGAAATCGATTTTTTAAATGTGGTTTTAATCGAAACACAACAATAATTACATACTTGTCATTAGAGTCAAGGGAAATAACTCTAATTTCAGTAATAAAAATTTCAGTAATAAAATTTAGAGTTACCTCCCTTGAATATTGGCTTGTATAACGTGTATTTTCAGTATTCCGCTATGTCGATAAGAACTAATTATTTTTCTTGGACAAGTGTAGACATCGTATGTGCTGTATTTTTTTCTTAATCAAACGACTATATATAAAAATATTTGAAGTTGTATATTTGTTAGAGTTTAGATTTCAAAGAAAACAATGTAGAAAATGACTAGGTGTATCGGAATTTTTGTAGGAATTTTTGACACCCCTAACACGAAACTGCGAATAAAATATAAAAAACTCGTAATTTCTCAGTTAAAAGTGGGTTATTTATTTTCTTTATGGATTATACTTCCAAAATAAACTATTAAAGTTGTTTTAAAAGTAATTGAAATATTTTTTTTTTAAAAACTAATGAATTTTCCGAACTCAATATTTTTCAATTTTTAAACTTTAAAAATCTATCAAAATTTTTCTATTGTTTGTCAGTCAGAAGTTTAGCATCTGTAAGGTGCCGGATTATGGTCTCAAATATTTTGGCAAAAAGTGGGAGGAGGCTAATGGGGCGATAATTTGATGAGTCAGTTCTTTCGCCAGAATTCTTGAATATTGGTACCACAGAAGCAGTTTTCCAACAGTCCGGAAAGCATAATTCATTAAGGCATTTGTTGTAGAGTTTGGAGAGGATTGGAGCTACTTCAGCAGAGCACTTTTTTAATAGCACAGCCGGGATGAGATCAGTGTTGTGCCAGTTTTCAAGAATTCTGGCGAAAGAACTGACCCAGCAAATTACCGCCCCATTAGCCTCCTCCCACTTTTTGCCAAAATATTTGAGTCCATAATTAACCAAGCTCTAGTCCATCACTTTACAGATGCTAAACTTCTTACCAACCAACAATATGGATTTAGGCAGCCCGTTCCACAGCAGACATTCTCACTGTAATCTCCGAGCGTATATACCATTCACTTGACAAAGCAAGGGAGGGTAGAGCGGTAGCTCTAGATATATCTAAGGCTTTTGACAGGGTATGGCATGAAGGTCTTCTCAGGAAAATTAGATCATACTGTATCACTGGAAGAATACTTAACATAATTAAATCCTTCTTAAATAAGAGAAAAATCCAGGTTGTCCTCAATCGTCGTACATCTAAACAATATGATATAAATGCGGGAGTGCCTCAGGGGTTTATCCTTGCACCTCTATTGTTCCTAATATTCATAAATGACCTCCCTGACAAAATTGTCTGTGAGATGGGTATATATGCTGATGACACCACGCTCTATAATAGACACGACAGGAAAACAAATGAACATATATCTAAAGAAATGGTAAAAACACTAGAGGATGACCTCCAATCTGTAGTGGAATGGGGACAAAAATGGATGGTCATATTCAATGCTGTCAAGACAAAACTTGTTTCCTTCAATAACTACAAGAAACCTTCTCTACCACCAATAGTAATGGCCAAAGACTCTTTATCTGAAAGTACATCTTTTAAACTCCTTGGACTAACATTCACAGGAGACATGAGTTGGAACATTGAGAGCATTGCCAGGACTGCTGCGAAAAAGGTAGGTTCTCTCTACCATGCTAGAAAACTACTGACGCCTGAAAGTATCCTGTACCTCTATAAGGCCACCATTCGCCCATGTATGGAGTACTGTTGTCATATTTGGGCCGGTGCATCTGCTACTTGTCTCTCACTCCTAGACAAGGTTCAAAAGAGAGTCGCCAACCTAATAGGTCCTGAACTATCATCCAAGCTTCAGCCTCTGTCCCATCGACGAAATGTAACAATCCTCTGCCTGTTCTACAAGTACTTTAACAGTGAATGTTCCGACGAGCTGCAACCACTTGTACCCCCTCTACGTAAATACCCTGACAAACCCGACAAGCAGTACAATCCCACCCCTTCACAGTAGAGATCCCTAGATGTAAGAGTGCCTTCTACTCCAGTAGTTTCTTCCCCAGAACCGCTAGACTTTGGAACTCCCTGCCAGGTTCCTGCTTCCCCAACTGTACTGACAAGCGGAAGTTCAAGTGTAACATGAACCAATATCTTGCTGCACAACTCCCAACCTAGTACCCCTGTAGCCTGTGTCCCTAATAGTAGCCCCCTACATCAAAGTGGCAATGTGCCTTATTTGGGGTGAAAATGTAATTAAAAAAAACAAAAAAAAACATAAGGGATGACATTCACTTCCTTAGTACTTTACCACACACGTTAGAAAATGGGACACTACTTGATCTTAAAGATAGCATAGACCCAACAATTATATTCTCTTAACCTCCCCCGCAGTATTGCGCAATCACGTTGACACACCGGTTATCACCAGATCACTGAAGTTAGCAACGTTGAGCTCGGCCAGTACCAGATCAGTGACCATTTGGGAAGGCTAGGTACTGTATGTACCTACTGGGAAGGTTGGGCATGGGGCCAGCACCCTCACCCCGTAAAAAGAACTCCTTGCTACAAAAACATCTACAAAAAGTTGTAGATGGCCTATGCCCCTCCAGGGGCTCAAGGACTATGGATAGAACTTCTTTTCTTTTATCTAGCAATTCCTTAAAACGTCACAAGCCAAAGTTTGGAAGAAGATCACGTTTTCAACGATTAATTAATTAATTTAGTTCTTAAAGCTAAAAAGCATGACAATATATAAATGTACGTATATAAAGTATATATATATATATATACTAAATATATAAGTATATAAAGTATATATATATATATACTAAAAGTAAAGTAGTATATATATATATATATATATATATATATATATATATATATATATATATATACTACTTTTTAAATCACTACTATATGTTGGGTATAATATAATAGTAGATAAAGAATTGAGACTAAAATAATTAATTTAGAAATCTATAATCCATAAAGTCATGAAATCGGTAATTGAATCAGAATCAGGAATTTATAACAGAATCAGTATTTGTATCGGAATCGTCCCATCACTAATATATATATATATATATATATATATATATATATATATATATATATATATATATTGTCTGGTAGAGGAACAGTTGCTACCAATTTTATTATATGACATTTTGCAAGATAAGTTATTGTGATATTAATTTTATTTTTTATTTTTTATTAGATTCAAATGTTAATACCTATATTTTATTTCAATATTTAATTTATATTGTTTTGATTGTTTTTTTTAATAATAGATTTTCTCGTCCATAAATGTTTTTATTATATCTACCAATAATTTAATAATATATAATTTAATAATAATAGATGATCTTATTACATAATTAGATTAGGCAATTCTATTTATTTTCAGTTAATGAGAGGGGAATCTATCACCATACGTTCCCTTAAACACTACAATTGGACTTTTATTAAGTTTTAATACTTAATAAAATAATGGAGAGTAAACGATGCATTGTGGATGCTACTCTTGCTTCTCTTTATTTGTCCCTCAGTCCTCATTTTTTAATGGGTGAGTTTTCTGACAAAATGTATAGCATCGGTGAGCACTTATCATTGATCGTTGTACATTTCAATTTTTAGTTTCTAAATTTTAATGGCTTAATTGTAAATTTGATTAATTATTTTTATTTTAATGTTTACTTTTTTATTTTAACTTTCATCGTATTTTACTTTATTAATTAATTTTTAATTTAATTTGAATTTTTTATCTGAATTTATATTAAATTATTTTACAGTTTTAATTTTTATTTTTAACTGTAATTTATAACTTTAATGTTTTTATCTTTAAATTTTCAAAATTTGATTATTTAATTATTTAAATTTTCTTTATGATTTTATTTTTATTTTTATTTCTTATTTTTATATGTTCTCTCTCTCATATATATATATATATATATATATATATATATATATTATTTTGGCTTTCATTTAATTTATTTCGGGTTTCATTTAATTTATTTTAATTTTCCATTTTTATTTATAATTTCAATTAATTTTAATTTTAATGTATTCTTTTTATATATATATTTTATTTGGGGTTTCATTTAATTTATTTTAATTTTCTAGTTTTATTTATAATTTAATTAATTTTGATGTATTCTTCTCATATATATATTTTATTTGGGGTTTCATTTTATTTATTTTAATGTTCTATTTTTATTTATAATTTTAATTAATTTTAATGTATTCTTTTTATATACATATTTTATTTGGGGTTTCATTTAATTTATTTTAATTTTCTATCTTATTTATAATTTTAATTAATTTTAATTTTAATGTATTCTTCTCATATATATATTTTATTTGGGGTTTCATTTAATTTATTTTAATTTTCCATTTTTTTTATAATTTTAATTAATTTTAATTTAATTATATTCTTTTTATATATATTTTATATGGGGTTTCATTTAATTTATTTTAATTTTCTAGTTTTATTTATAATTTAATTAATTTTAATGTATTCTTCTCATATATATATTTTATTTGGGGTTTTATTTAATTTATTTTAATTTCCATTTTTATTCATAATTTTAATTTATTTTAATTTAATTATATTCTTTTTATATATATTTTATATGGGGTTTCATTTAATTTATTTTAATTTTCTAGTTTTATTTATAATTTAATTAATTTTAATGTATTCTTCTCATATATATATTTTATTTGGGGTTTTATTTAATTTATTTTAATTTTCCATTTTTATTTATAATTTTAATTTATTTTAATTTAATTATATTCTTTTTATATATATTTTATATGGGGTTTCATTTAATTTATTTTAATTATCTATTTTTATTTATAATTTTAATTAATTTTAATGTATTCTTTTTATATACATATTTTATTTGGGGTTTCATTTAATTTATTTTAATTTATTTTAATTTTCTATTTTTATTTATAATTTTAATTAATTTTAATTTTAATGTATTCTGTTTATATACATATTTTATTTGGGGTTTCATTTAATTTATTTTAATTTATTTTAATTTTCTATTTTTATTTATAATTTTAATTAATTTTAATTTTAATGTATTTTGTTTATATATATATTTTATTTGGGGTTTCATTTAATTTATTTTAATTATCTATTTGTATTTATAATTTTAATTAATTTTAATGTATTCTTTTTATATACATATTTTATTTGGGGTTTCATTTAATTTATTTTAATTTATTTTAATTTTCTATTTTTATTTATAATTTTAATTAATTTTAATTTTTATGTATTCTGTTTATATATATTTTTTATTTGGGGTTTCATTTAATTTATTTTAATTTTCTATTTTTATTTACAATTTTAATTAATTTTAATTTGCAAATGTTCTTTGTACATATGTCTTTTTATTTGGGCTTTCATTTAATTTAATTTAATTTATTTTCTATTTTTTCATAATTTTAATTAATTTTAATTTTAATGTGTTCATTTCATATATATATATATATATATATATATATATATATATATATTTGTTTTAATATGTTCTTTTAATATGTATATATTACTTGGGCTTTCATTTAATTTATTCTAATTTCCTATTTTTATATATATATATTTTTTTTTATTTGGGGTTTCATTTAATTTATTTCAATTTTCCATTTTAATTTATGATTTTTTCTTTTCTTTTTTTTTTGTAATATTTTCAGTTTCCGCTGCCTCATAGCAGAGGAAGTTCCCATGGACAAACACGTATCATTCGAAAAGCGTACACGCAGACCATCTTTGCACACATGATGGGGGAAGCCTACCCGATGTGGAGCAAACTTGAAACAGAAACAGGAATACTGCTTCAAAGGTAAGAATGTCCAGTAAGGGGGGGGGGACACAATTATATCATTGATTTTGACGCCCGCGGGTGCTTTCGATAAAAATGTGTATTTATGGGTCACAGCTAAGCCACACGTCCCACGGAGTCATTTTTATCTGTGATATCAATCCACTCACACAGAGAAAAATAAAGTCTTTTTTTTTTCTCTTTCCTTTTGTAAGCTCTTTTGCACTCTAAACAATGCATATTGTGTTAGCAAATAAAGAAGGTAAGTCCTAGGAGGTGGATCTTCTAGAACAACATGTAACCTGACCCAAGTATGACTACCAACCTTTATGTAGCATAGCAAGAACTCTATAAAATCTTAAAACGTATTTTTAGTATACTATGTGTATATATATATATATATATATATATATATATATATATATACACTAGCATTTAAGCCCGGCGTTGCTCGGGTGCTTGGAGGTGTATGTTGAGCAAAAAAAAAAAAGTGGTCAACTTTTTTAAAAGTTTGACCCCTATTATAACCCCTTAACATTTATTGTTTTTGGCTCAAATCAAGTTATTTAGTTAGATCTATGTCCAAGGAAACTATATCTAAAATTTCAAGTTTTTAGACCCAAAATTGTCGGATGAGTTTGGTAGAGTTCTCAAAGGTCAAATCGTTGAATTTTACCCCCTTAAGAGCCAAACTTCTTGCCGAAAACTGATCACAAAGATTTTCCCAAATCTCAGTACACTGTATATCAAATTTCGAGTCTGTAAACTGAAAATTGACAGAGTTATTGCGTAGGGAAATGTACACGGAAACACACACACACACAGACAGACAGACACATTCGCTTTTATATATATATACTAGCATTTCAGCGCGGCGTTGCCCGGGTGTTTGTAGGTGTATGTTGAGCACCCCCCCCCCAAAAAAAAAATAGCGGTCAATTTTTTAAACTTTGACCCTATTATGACTCTTTAATATTTATTGTTTTGGGCTAAAATCAAGTCATTAAGTTATATCCATGTCCATGGAACGTATATCTAAAATTTAAAGTGTTTAGACCCAAAATTGGCGGAGGAGTGTGGTAGAGTTCTCAAAAGTCAAATCATTGAACTTTGACCCCTTAACAGCCAAATTTCTGGGCGAAAACCGATTATAAAGAGTTTCCCCAAATCTCAGTACTCTGTATATCAAATTTCGAGTCTGTATACTGAAAATTGACAGAGTTGTTGCATAGGGAAATCTAGACACACAGATACACAGACACGTTCACTTTTAAAGATATATAGATAGATAGACTAATAAATTGACAGAGTTATAACATAGGGAAACGTATACAGACACATGGGCACACACACAGACACGTTCATTTTTATTGATATAATAGATTAAACAAAAATACATACGCATACATAAATATACATGGAAACAATTTTGTGTTTACTGTAAACTTTTTATGCAAATATTATGCAAGTATAAATCATGTAGAATATCTGCATGAATATAATTACACGGCTAGGTAGACAAAAGATTTTGAAACATCAGTTGGAGATATTTATTGATTTAAAACCACCTGAACAGTGAGATTTTTTTTTCTCAATGTTCTTCCAACTGAAACCAAATTCCCTTCTTTCCTCATTCGTTTCTTAGCTTTTAATTTATCATTCTGACGTTTCCTCTTAGAGGGTCAGACGATAAGTCCTTAAGGAAATTTTAATAATTTCACCTGCCCGTTTTTTGTTTTTTTGGTATTTAAATTAAATTATGTTTCCTCTGAAATATATATATATATATATATATATATATATATATATATATATATATATATATATATATATATATATACATATATATATATATATATATATATATATAAATAAATGACAAAAGCGCCCTTCAGTGTGTGGTTTGGACCGGGTCTCCAGTTCAAAAAGAATTGGTTGGAGGTACGGTCAACGGTGGAGGCTGTGGTCAACTCGTGGCTTCTTAGGAAACTTTCCTTAAAGGGTAGAGCCAAGGCGTGTGCAACGTATATCTTCCCTCTCATCCTTTATCGACTGGTCGTGCTTTCCCTGCCTGCACAACACCTAAATGCTCTGGTCGAACTCTTGTCCTCGCTTTTTGAGAAAACACTGGGTGCACAGATAAGTCTGTATATAATGTCCATGTGAGGGAGGCTTAGAAATACTGGACTTGAAATGTCATGGAGACACCGAGAGGCTGGTTTTCCTGAGCTGCTACCTTCAAGAAGAACGTTTTGATGGTATCACTCCAGTCTTCATAATTCTTCAATTTTTTGAGTTAAGAAAAAATAGGAGGTTTTACTTTTGGAAGTACCCTCTTAATAGACAACCATACACATTTGGAAACTCGAATTTACACTTCAACTTCCAAAAAATTATTATTTCTACTACAAAATATCTTTGCTATGGAATAATATTATACTTGTTTTGATATTTTTTTTTTATTCATTCATTCACATGTCGGATTCAAAGAACAACAGGTATTCTCGCTATGGGCGTAAATAAAAAGGGATATGTGGCCGAGGTCAAAAATGCCTTGACCAGCAATGGAATGAAGTATACGGAGCTTAACAGCAAAGATCTCCACAATCTTTATGACATTTCCATGTATCCGGATTCTTCAGTCATTATGGATCCAGAAGGAGGAATCCTGAAATCCGATACAGCCTTACAGACTTACCAGGTAAATCAATATCACCTTGTAACCGTATAAAAAATAAGTTTGATTTACGGCATATCAACCTTACTTTTTTTTGTATCACTTATTATTTTGCTTCTTTTGTCTGGTTTATTTTACGGCATATCAACCTTTATTTAATACCAAAAAATCAGGACCTGTGGAAATTCCACAGGGACTGATTCATATGTAATATATTGATGTTGACATTCTGTAGATGTTCAGTATAAATGGGGACACTCTGATATAGTAGCTATTTTGTTAAAACTTCAAAAGTATTCATCCCAGCTAAGCAGGGACGCCCGGTGAAGCCAGGTCATAAAATACGCTTAAATATGATATTTTAATTCTTGCAGATTTCATAGATATTATGATAGAGTTAATGTTCTATCGATTTTTATATATTACAAAGTTGCGCTTTCAAAAATATATCTATATGACTATATACTATCAGGTAAATCAATATCACCTTGTAACTGTATGAATAAGTTTACTTTACGGCATATCAACCTTTTATGCAGTCATTTAATACCAAAAATATGACTATATACTACCAGGTAAATCAATATCACCTTGTAACTGTATAAATAAGTTTGCTTTACGGCATATCAACCTTTTATGCAGTCATTTAATACCAAAAATATGACTATATACTACCAGGTAAATCAATATCACCTTGTAACTGTATAAATAAGTTTGCTTTACGGCATATCAACCTTTTATGCAGTCATTTAATACCAAAAATATGACTATATACTACCAGGTAAATCAATATCACCTTGTAACTGCATAAATAAGTTTGCTTTACGGCATATCAACCTTTTATGCAGTCATTTAATACCAAAAATATGACTATATCCTACCAGGTAAATCAATATCACCTTGTAACTGTATAAATAACTTTGCTTTACGGCATATCAACCTTTTATGCAGTCATTTAATACCAAAAATATGACTATATACTACCAGGTAAATCAATATCACCTTGTAACTGCATAAATAAGTTAGCTTTACGGCATATCAACCTTTTATGCAGTCATTTAATACCAAAAATATGACTATATCCTACCAGGTAAATCAATATCACCTTGTAACTGCATAAATAAGTTTGCTTTACGGCATATCAACCTTTTATGCAGTCATTTAATACCAAAAATATGACTATATACTACCAGGTAAATCAATATCACCTTGTAACTGCATAAATAAGTTTGCTTTACGGCGGCATATCAACCTTACTTTTTTTGAAAAGCATCACTTATTATTTTGCTTCTGTTGTCGGGTTTACTTTACTGCAAAGCAGGCCAGAGGATTAGTTCGTCAAAATGTCGTAAAACAACAATGACTAATGATGATGATGATGATGGTGATGCTGCTGCTGCTGCTGATGATGATGATGACGATGATTATACTGATGATGATTATGATAATAATGATGATGATGACGACGACAATGTTTTTTTTACTCACGTTCAACCCAAACAAGACACATCGCCACTTGGACGTAATGGACTACTATTTGGGAGCATGCTTAGGGGAGATGAGCAAGATGTTCGTTTACATTACATTTAAACCTCTGCATGTCAATTCAGTCAGGGAAGCAAGTAGCAGGAAAAGGAATTCCAAAGTCTAGCTACTCAAGGGAAGAAACTACTAAAGTAGAAGGCTTTCTGGCATCTAGCGACCTTTACAGTGAACGGGTGTGATTTTGTTACTAAGCGGTTTTGTCAGGCGTATTAAAGTCGAAGGGAGAACAAGTGTGATGAGTTCATCAGAGCACAATCCATTAAAATATTTTTTAAACAGGCACAAAGATGTAACATTGCGGGGAAGGGACAGGAGTTTATTTTGCTTAGTTTTTTTGACAAGTTTTACGGCATATCAACCCCTTTTCTGTGTGTGAGTTAATGTTGAAAAGCATTGTTTGTTATTCTGCTTTGTTTTCTGGACTAGTTATTGTCAAAAAATAATATCTTTATATAAAATATATAATATCTTTATATAAAATATATAATATATTTATATAAAAAACATTTCTTTTCTTAATTTATTTATATTTTCAATTCACACAATCAGTTTATAAAAAAATTATCAACAAATTTTATTTTTTTATTAATTAATTAATTAATTAATTTTTTCCATTCCCAGAATCAGTTTATAAAAAATTCATCAACAAATTTTATTGTTTCCATCCAAAGAATCAGTTTATAAAAAATTCATCAACAAATTTTATTTTTTTATTTATTAATTTATTTTTTCTATTCACAGAATCAGTTTATAAAAAAAGATTATCAACAAATTTTATTTTTCTATTTATAAATTATTGAGTGAGTTAGCATATGACCTTTACCATTTGTTTTCGACAGAGCAGAATCTGAATAACACTTACCAAGCCATTGCTTTGCTTGAATGGTATTTTTCTCATCAGAAATCAATACTTTATCAACAAATTTTATTTTTCTATTCATTAATTCATTAATTTATGTTTTCTATTCACAGAATCAGTTTATAAAAAATTTATCAACAAATTTTATTTTTCTATTTATAAATTAATTAATTTTTTCCATTCACAGAATCAGTTTATAAAAAAATTATCAACAAATTTTATTTTTCTATTCATTAATTCATTAATTTATGTTTTCTATTCACAGAATCAGTTTATAAAAAATTTATCAACAAATTTTATTTTTCTATTTATTAATTTATTTTTTCTATTCACAGAATCAGTTTATAAAACATGGCGGAGTTATTCTGGATAAGACGGAACTTTTTTCACTTGAACCAGGCGAGATAATCACGCTGCATACAAACAGAGGAGCTTACGTGGCACGGAGCGTCATCTTATGCCTTGGACCTTGGGCTGGACGTTTCCTCAACAAATTGGGTGTCCAGTTCCCTTTGAAAGTAAGACAAAAACAAAAGAGACCAAACATACATTCCCCTCATTATTTTATATAATGATACGTTAAGGAATATTCATATTCGTACGTTGTCATTATCATTGTCATCATCGTCATCATCATGGTCAACATCATCATCATCATCATAATTGTCATCATCATTGTCATCATCATATCATCAGTTCACCACCATCATCAGCATTATCATCATCATCATCATCATAGTCGTCATCATCATTTTCATCTTCATCATCTTCATCATTGTCATCATCATTATCATCACGTCGTCGTCGTCGTCATCATCATCATCATCATCATCATCATCATCCTCACCATCATCATAACCATACTCATCATCATCATCATCATCATCATCATCACCGTCATCATCTTCATCATCTTATTATCATCGTCGTAAGTTGCCTTCGTTTACCAATTGTCTGGTGTCCATGAAGGAATTGTCTTGGTTCCCTTGAGAAAGAGGGCCGCTGACTACCAGTATGCAAATCACTATCCAGCTCCCATTTCCCACCTCTCGGGAGCTGGTCCCCTTTTCCCTTCCCCCTCCCCCTGTCTCTCCACATTAAAAAACGGCCTTGTGCCTAATTTGCTCAGTGGAGAAGCAAATAAATACAACATTCACTGCGGAACTTTTTATTTTCTTTCAGGCCGTCCGGATTAGTGTTGGTTATTTTAAAGCAAAGATTCCTGACCAATACGAAGTAGGCAAATTCCTTCCTTTCATCTATGACACGGATTCAGCCCACTTTTATGGGATCCCTTCATACGAATACCCTGGATTAGTGAAGGTTTGTAAATTTGTAACGTTTTATATATTTTTGTAACGCTTTGTAAATTTTTGCAACGTTTTCTATATTTTTGTAATTTTGTAACATTTTATATATTTTTGCAACGTTTTCTATATTTTTGTAATTTTGTAACATTTTTTATTTTTTTGCAACATTTTATATTTTATTGTAATTTTTGTAACGTTTTATATATTTTTGTAACGTTTTATATATTTTTGTAACGTTTTATATATTTTTGTAACGTTTTATATATTTTTGTAACGTTTTATATATTTTTGTAACGTTTGTAAAACCCCCACCCAATATTTTTGATGATGAGGAGACTTTGTTTCAAAAAACTATATGTTAAAATTATTGTCCAAGACCCATTGTCTATCTCAATAAAAACATCGTTTCCGAAACGATCGTACAATTTATTGATTTTGTTTGTTCTTCCTTATGAAACCGATTTTTAATTTTAATTACAAATTATCAATCATCAGCACTGTTTGCTTTTCTTCTTTTCAATTGTATTAATGAATTTACTAATACATTAAAATATACTCTGCTCTTCAGACTTGTTCTAATCCCCTTAATATATACCCCGCAACTCGAGTCAGAGATGTCTCGTGTTGTGGGGTTCAAAATCGTTCGACTGGTGTTAATCGTGACACCCTGCACTTTAGATTTCCAAAAGGATGAAACACTAGTGTCTGTAGGTATTTAATTATTATAGTAAATATATATATATATATATATATATATATATATATATATATATATATATATATATAGGTTGATAATTTTAAGAAAATCATACACAAGGAAATGAAAAAAACTAGGCCTAAATGTAGACGTATTAGCTAACATAAAAATAACAAACTTCCTGGACGTCACGTTAAATTTAGATAAAAACACATATGAACCCTATTTAAAAGATAACGCTAATCCAATATACGTAAACCCTAAGTCCAATCACCCACCATCAATTATAAAACAGATTCCTAACTCGATCGTAAGTAGACTCAGCAATAACTCAAGCGATGAAAATGTATTTAACAGGTCAACTAATATTTATGAAACAGCCCTAAGAAATAGTGGATGCAAAAATATTGATAGCAAATATAAGCAACAAAGCACCAATAACTATAATAAAATTAAAAATAGAAGAAAAAGAAATATAATCTGGTATACGGCACCATACAATCAAATGTTAAAAACAAAACTTGGCAAGAAATTTGTAGATCTTATCGAAAAGCACTTCCCTGCAACCAACCCCTTACACAAAATTTTCAATAAAAATACCCTAAAATTATCCTACAGCTGTTGCGAAAATTTAGAGACGATAATTAAACCACATAATAACAAAATATTAAATAAAAGCTATGAAAATAACAAAACAAGAATAAAAAAGTGGACACCATGACAAAAATAGAACTAACACAAAAAACACATATGTAACTAGCAGAAATAATAATAATAATAATAATAATAATAATAATAATAATAATAATAAACCAACTCCGGACAACAACAACCATACTAGAAATAAAAATAAAAATACTAATAACGAACAAGATAAATGCAACTGCAGATACTGCACACTTTGCCCACTTCAAAATAAATGTCTAACCAAAAGCATAGTTTACCAGGCAACAACATTTGCGAAAGAAAACCCAAATAACAAGAAATATTACATAGGTATGACTTCCTTAGATTTCAAAACTCGATATTATGACCACAAAAGTACATTTAATAATAATAAAAAACACTGTATGAAAACAACACTAACTAAAAACTCAATAGAAGGTGCGTATATAAAAACACGCGGCAACCACAAAATTCTTGCATAAGCCTGAAGAATCCTAGAGTGGATGAAGCGCGGAATATTCAGTGTAGCTTAATCGCCATGTATATTTTATAACTTACTATATATATATATATATATATATATATATATATAGATAGATAGATAGATATGCCCACCGATTACATATGAAAAACTATGCCATCTATTAACCCAAACACTAACTCTAAGTGCGTTTTATTCAGCCGTTGTCATTTCACTGGATTGACCTGACTTTGATTACACCTGCAATATGGGAAAAATGAAAGTTACATTTAATATCAAATCGATTTATGACCCTTTGTTTATCGTAATAGACTTTTATCTATTCTTTTTCTTCTAAACTCAACAGGTAGCGCTACACGATGGACCTGTTATTGATCCCGACAGACGAGACCAAGTTGAAAATGATTGGGCCATCAAAACATGCAGTGAATTTGTGAAAGATGTCTTTCCTGGATTAGAACCAGACCCTTGTATTGTTGAGCATTGTATATATACGGTGAGTGAGTGCGATTATTTAACCATGTTTAGTATAAGTAAATTAATGGAAGGTGAGTGGATAGTTAAGGCTACCATACAGGGTTTTATCTTTTCTAGAGGGCGACGATGCCGTTAAGTTCAAGTTAGAAATGATTGATTTTACTGATTTAGATGACAATAAGAATATAGGAGTGTGAAAAATTTGTTGATCATCATTCAATCCCGAGCAACGTTGGGTCACCCTATATATATATATATATATATATATATATATATATATATATATATATATATAATTTTCCTCACTATGTATCTTTGATTTTTTCCAATAAGTTCCTCCTTTTACCATCTCCAACAGAAAACCCCGGACGAGTATTTTGTATTAGACACGCACCTAGTAGGGTCTCCTTAATTTTAATTAGTGTATGCAGTAGTGCTCTGGAGGCTTCCTGAGTTTTTATTTCTGTCACTCATTACTTAAAAAAAAATGTTTTCTCAAGACAATAAAAGACAATAAAATTGCAAAATCACTTTTTATTTTGAAAATTGTTTCATCTTACCCTTCAAGGACCAACGGGAAGACTAGTACACACACACACACACATACACACACACGCACACATACACACACATACCCTTCAAGGACCAACGGGAAGACTAGTACACACACACATACACACACACGCACACACACACGCACACATACACACACACGCACACATACACATACACACACATACACATACACCCACACACATACACATGCACACACACATACACATACACATACACACACACATACACACACGCACACACACATACACACACACGCATACACACATACACACATACACATACACACACATACACACATACACACACACACACATACACACATACACATACACACATACACACACATACACACATACACGTACACACACACACACACACACACATATATATATATATATAATTCGTGTGTATCTCTTGACTATGTATCTTTGATTTTTTTCCAACAACTCCCTCTTTTCACTATCTCCAACAGAAAACTCCCGATGAGCATTTTGTATTAGACAAACACCCTCTTCATCCAAATTTGATCATAGGAGCTGGATTTTCAGGTAATTATTATCATTACATGTTTCTATTAAAAAAAAAAGATTAACCTACTTTTGAAAATGTGCTCCTGCTATTACTGGTAAGCTAATCAATGTTATATCTAAGTCCATTGTTTTTAGCGATCACGTGTTCATATATATATATTTTTTATTTACACACAAAGCTGCACCCGGCCACGCGTTGCTGTGGCTCAGTTTGTTAAAATGGAACACATTCCCCATAAAAAAATGCATTTTGTATTGTTTATTTATTTTATTATTTTTGCAATTTTTTTATCAATAAAAGTTGTTTTTTCCCCAAGAAAAGGTGAATTATTTACCATAAATTGTTAGGTGAAAGTTTGTTTTTTTTCAGAAAAACTTGCACTTTTTTTTTAAAAGAAAGTTGGCAGTAAACATTTCTTTTTGAAAACAGAATTTTTATCATGAAAAGAAAAAATGAATGCTTTATATGAACACCGTAAATAGTTAGGTGAAAGTAGAGAAAAGTTAAATTTTTTTTTCAAAGAATGTACAATTTTTTTTTGTCAATAGATGTTAAGAAAATAAACAGAAAAAATGCTCCCATCAATAATTAACTATGAAAAAAAATAAATAAAAGGTTGATTTAGTGTTTCAACATTTGAACAACGCTCGGCTGAATCCAGTGATTGCCGGTCGAACCCTAAACAAATTGAAATCCAGGGGAGGGGGTTAAATTCTGCATGAGTACCATTCTTTTTAATTTTGTTCAATTTTTTTGTGTGGGCTTTTAGCGATTGCAAACTAACAAATTTAACCAAAATGCAAAAAATTCAACAATTGAATAATTTTGCTCAGCTTCTAATACAAATCCTAGTAAATCAATCCCTCTTATAGGGAAGGACGGAACCAAATTATTGTCAGTATGTTAGGGAGAGGTTTTATATATATATATATATATATATATATATATATATATATATACATTTACAATATTTTAAGCAGATTTTTATGGGTTGCTCGTTAACTTACGATAAAACTTACGAAGTATGCACTTGTTTACGATTGTTGTAAAAATGGAATGGAAATTTAAATTTCGCTCCGTTTTAATCTTTTTTTTAATTGTGCTTCTCCTAAAAACAAATATAGTCAAAAGAATAACATTCAACAATTGTACTTTATATATAAAACACGAAATATTATATATATATATATATATATATATATATATATATATATATATATATATATATTAACGAAAGAGAAATGATTCCATTTTTAAACGAAAAATGTCAGTTTGGTATATAAAAGTTCCGTTTAGTAATGTCACGTGATGGCACGCGGCGTGAAATAATTGTCCCCAAATAAAAAAATGCCCCATCCGTACAAGGAAAAACACCTATTTATTATAGCAAAATTCAGTCTGATGTTATAATTAAAAAGAGATGTGTAAAAACACACATGGGTACAGTAAACATATTATACTAAAATGTCGAAGCAGTCATTCCAGTGGTTATTTAGACTATTAATTACGAACGAACCAAGAGTTAAATTTATACACACACACACACACACACACACACACACACACACACACACACACACATATATATATATATAGATATGAAACTGTCATCTTCTGTAGTGTGTTATCGAGTGACACAATTTCTTTCTTAAGGAAAAAGGTTAGGGGTAATTAACATATATATATATATATATATATATATATATATATATATTCCAGTGGTTATTTAGATTATTAATTACGAACGAACCAAGAGCTAAATTTATATATATATATATATATATATATATATATATATATATATATATATATATATAGATATAGATATAGATATAGATATAGACATAGATATGAAACTGTCATCTTAAACGAAAAATGTCAGTTTGGTATATAAAAGTTCCGTTTAGTAATGCCACGTGATGGCACGTTTTTTTTAAGGAATAATCCTATGAGTAAAATTTGACTATTTTTCAACTATGGTAACACACGTTCATCCAGGTACAAGGCTACACACCTAACGTGAATGTGTGGTTTTTATGTCCTTTTGTTCATCCGTAGTTCAACAAAAGGAGAAAGATTACTTCTGGTTTTTCGCAAAATGCTTCCATTATCGCACGTTTTTCAAATAGTTGTTTAAAAAATTATTTTATTTAAAAAAAATTGGAATTTAAAATATAAATATGGAAAAATTTTTAACCATAAAGAATTGAACTACACATTGAGTTTTTTTTTTTTTAGATAAGTGATTTTTTGGAATTTATATCGATTTTTTATACTTGAAGGAAGAAAAATTTCGTTGATTTTCTTCAAATCTTTTTTAAAGAAAGCCGATTAAAAAAATTGCATAATTTGCTATTAAACCTGTTATTTTTTTTAAAAGTTGCTCTTTGCTCCTTTAATTGAAAAAAAAATAGGGTTTGAATTACATTTTTTAAGCAGTTATAAGCTTGTAAAAATAGGAGGTCGAATTATTCAATTTTTTTTTCACGCATTCTAAAATCGGTTTCTGACATTACTATCACTGCATGTATGTAGACATATTGGTGTTATTTTTATATAATGATACGATGATGTAAAAACATGGACGATACATTCGAAGAAAGTCGGAAGGCACATCTGCCGAAGGGTTTGTATCAATGACGCAAAAACAAATAAAGTGTTTCAATATCAATTGCAAATTCCAACATAGAGCAAAGGGGAGATAACTCTAACTTTTATGAAATTAAATTTAAACTTTAGAGTTACTCCCCTTGCATTGCAGACCTTATTTGTTTTTGGTATTATTATTATTATTATTATTATTATTATTATTATTATTTATTTATTTATTTACTTTTTTCTTTTTTAACGGAACTGATTTTTTTTTTATAAAATTATACACATATTTGTTGGATCTTCCGGGTTTGTATTACTGTACACATAGATTCAAAAAAGTGGTAAAAAAACAACTAACAAATAAATGTTACCAAAGGCAAGATAAGTTACTTTTCTACCTAACTGGAAAAAAGGGTTTTTAGTGGTTTTACTCACTTTAAAATGTGTAATCGGTTCGAAAATCATACAATGTTTATCGATATATTTGAAAAAGGAGAATGGCAGTGTGTGCTTGCTGTTGAATACGGTAAGTTTGGGAAAATGAGTTCAAACTAAATAATTACACAAAATGCTGTTAGAAATTCACCGAATATATGTCCGACTGAATGACTTTAATCGTCGTAGTAGTAGGAATAATTGCGGTCATCTAGTTTAAATAGAAACGGAAAATTACCTCCCTTTTGAACTAACCTGTGTCTTACGATCGTTTCCATCAAGTTGTATTTTTTATTTTCTTTAATAAATAATTTTCTACCTTATCGATTTTCGTAATTTTTTTATATCATCATCTTAAAAAATACGAGGAATACGTAGATACGATTCTTTTCATATGAAATTCAGTAATACGATTTCAGAAACTTCGCCCCAATAGTGTAGAAGCGCCAAACTGTCATATGAAAGAATAAAAAAAAGATGAACGAATTTCTAAATTAAATAGGGTTATCTCCCTCAGTCCATGGCGTGTTTTAGAAGAGCGGCAAGAAATTCAGAGATCACATCGTCCGAAGCCTAGTTGTTGGTGAAAATTACTTTTTTTGTTTTATCAAATTCAGACTGAACTTTTTTTTTTTTTTTTTTTTTTGCCAGGCTAATATTTATGTATTTATTTACGTTGTATTTTTAGTATTTATAGATTTTTAATGAGAGTTTTCTTTCTTAGAACTATTTTCGCTAGAGTTATCTCCCTTGGCTACATGTTTCTATTATTACGAATTTTAATCTACATATGTCTATTAGTTAATCTCTACCTTGTGTCTAGTTTTTACCATTCGCTGGTAACACACACACACACACACACACACACACACACACACACACACACACACATCTATGATTGATGATTACAATTTACTGTGGTTTGGTTCATTAAAAAAAATTACTGACATTCATTTGAGAGTAAAGTCAGACACAACGTCGGTTTTGCAAAAATGATACTCTGAATGGGACAAAAGAAAATGCCTCGGTTGAGAAGGATTTCCCCTCTGACGGAAAACAGAAGATATTACTGCACTTTGATACTGGCCCAAAAAACTCCCACTTTTCTCTCTTTCTTTTCCTCTTTTTTCGTTCTCTCTTTTTATCTTTTTTATGAATCAATTTTCACCCCAAACAAAGCACAGTGCCACTTTGAAGTAGAGGGCCACTATCCGAGGCATAAGTTGTAAGGGAATTATGAAGAGAGATGAGTAGCAAGATGTTTGTTCACATTACACTTGAACTTCTGCATATCAGTACAATTGGGAAAGCAGAATCCGGAAGGGAGTTCCAAAGTCTTGCAGTTCTGGGGAAGAAACTATTGGAGTAAAAGGCTTTCTTACACCTAGGGATCTCTACTGTAAAGGGGTGGGACTTAGTTGTTTGTCAGGTTTGTCGGAGGTAGTCACGTCGAGGAGGTACAAGTGCTTGTAGTTCGTCAGAGCATTCACCATTAAAGTATTTGTAGAACAGGCAGAGGGATGAAACGTTTCGTCGATTGGACAGAGGCTGAAGCCTAGATGAAAGTTCAGGACCTATTAGGTTGGCGACTCTCTTTTGAACCCTGTCCAGGAGCGAGAGAAAACCAGCAGATGCACCAGCCCAAATGTGACAACAGTACTCCATACATGGGCGAATGGTGGCCTTATAGAGGTACAGGATAATTTCAGGCGTAAGTATTTTTCCAGCACGGTAGAGAGAGAGCCCACCTTTTTTGCAACAGCCTTGGCAATGCTCTCAATGCATCTATTCCAGCTCATGTTCCCTGTAAATGTTAGGCTTAGGAGTTTATGAAAGTACTTTCAGGTAATGTGTTCTTGGCCATTGCTATTGGTGGTAGAGAAGGTTTCTTGTAACTATTGAAGGAAACAAGTTTAGTCTTGGCAGCATTGAATGTGACCATCCATTTTTGTTCCCATTCCACTAGAGATTGGAAGTCATTCTCTAGTGTTTCTGTTATTTCCTTAGATGTGTGTTCATTTGTTTTCCCTTTGTGCCTGTTATAGAGAGTGGTGTCATAAGCAAATATACCCATCTCCGAAACAATTTAATCAGGGAGGTCATTTATGAATATCAGGAATAATAAAGGTCCAAGGATAGACCCCTGAGGTACTTCCGCATTTATATCATATTGTTTAGATGTACGACTGCATTTAAATTTAGGCACAGATATAGAGTGGGGGAAATCGTTTATCGTGGTTGTAGGTAGTCGAGTGTTTCTTTTTCTTGTGAAAGTTTGACAAGAGGGAATTATAGAGTGAAGAAAAATGTGATTTGAATTCGACCGACTGTTGAAGGTTCTCCTAAACTGATTTTCTCGACCAGGTCTTAGAAGAATTTCAAAGTTAACACTGGCGTACTACATTCACGTTTTTAAAGTTTGGAAAGAAGTTCTCTAATGGTGCCTTTCTCGATATTTTTATTCTCTCTTGCAGGTCATGGTTTTAAGCTTGCGCCCATTGTTGGAAAGATCCTTGGAAATTTGGCGATGGGGAAAGCGTCCACATACGACCTTTCTCAATTCAGAATCGACCGGTTTCAGCGGAAAGCCTCTCTTTGAGAACAACGAAGGAAAACACAGAAAGATTGCTAAATATGCTGGAAATCCCGGGGATGCGTGTCGCCTGGAAACATGAAATAAATATAAAAAAAAACAAAAAAAAAAACAAAAAACAAGTGATTGAATAATTTGCATATGAGGAACCACATCGATTAATATTAATAAAGAAGCGACAGTATATTCCATACATCATTTTTATTCCCGCATCTTTTCTCAAATTAAAACATTCGTCTTAAAAAAATCAATATTTGATTCTGAGTAGCCATTTTATTGTATTATCGTTCGTTGTTTTTTTGAAAGAAAATGTAATTCGAATTCATTTCTTTTCATTGCATGTTTTGTTGGTTTTAATTACATTTGTGCGTGAGTGTTGCAACCAAAATGTCGTTTATATTTTCCATACATACCAACTCTATTGAGTGTATGTTTTTTTGTTTTTGTTTTGTTTTACTTATGAAAGAGAGGATACTATTATATAAAACAAAGTTTTGTCTCGGCACGTGTGTGTGTGTGTGTGTGTGTGAGAAAGAGAGAGAGAGAGAGAAAGAGAGAGAGAGAGAGAGAGAGAGAGAGAGAGAGAGAGAGAGAAAGAGTTCCCTCTGAATTTCAAAACGACAGGGTCAGCGTCAGGTGGTAGCGACAGAGACTTTGAAAAAGCACATGTTATGTGGCACAGCTTTGCTAAGCACATATGTGTACGAAAAGACTTTTGAAAGATAATGAAATGCGTTGGACAAAACCACGAATAATGCATTTCATTTGCGTTAGTGTTGGGACGATTAATAATATGTGCCACTTTTCTGATGCCAAAACGATTCTTTTAATTATGTTTTTATTTGATATCTTCCGCTGCTGGTAATACTGATAAAATAATCAATATTTATTGATTTTAAACTATAGTTTATTCCCATATCATGTTTTTTCATTACGTTTAAGAAAATATCTGCACATTTAACATGCTAGTCTTTAGAGATTTATAAATAATCGGAATCAGTAATTGCACTGGAATCGGGAAAATATAGGAATTATCCTATCACTAATTTGCACTTAAAAAATTGCTGGGTCGGATTTTTATTTATTTCATTTTATTTTATTTTTTTTGTTCGTTTGCGATGGTACCAAACAACGTGTGGGTCTGCGATGTTTGAAATGTAACGAGCTGTAATCGATTTACAGAGCACGTGCGCCGTACACACACACACACACACACACACACACACACACACACACACATATATATAAACTTAATTAAGACTGATTTCTTTGTGAATAGAATATTAATTTACATTGATTCATTATAATTCTACTTTATAAATCAACTTTCTACTTGCTGAATTTTCGTCATTTTTGGATATATTACTATTTTCGACATGAAAATTAACTACGTATAGAGGTTGGTGGTGCTTTCTTCTCATATACACCGAGACGTCGGTCTCATGACAGTCATTTCGGTCTTGTTATAACTTAAGTCTCAACACTAATTTTGTTCTGAAGTAAATAAACGCTTTAAAATAAGTAAAAACAAAAATTTCGTAGATTCTTGAAGGAAGACAACTCTGACTGTTTGGAATTATCTCCCTTCCTTGTTTAGGACCACTGAAGAAGTATACTGGCCCTGATGAGTTTTAGTCTAGCAACACTTAAGAACTGTGATACAACGGAACGGTCTGTCTGTGGGCAGTGTCAGAAATTTCGTGAAAATAGTGAATAATTCCACCCCATCTTTCCAAGCTTATAAGATTAATAATTTATAAATTAATTATTTACTTTTTAATAGACATTTCAAAATGAGAGGCGTGAATTATTCGACCCCCTGTCTTTCCAAGCTTATAACGCCTCGAAAAATGTAATTCAAGCCCTAATTTTTCTTTCAATTAAAGGAGCTAGGACCAAGGTTTCATTAAAAAAAAAAACAAAAAAAAAACAATGTGTTTTTTTTTTTTTTAAAAAAAGGTTTTAAACTTCGGACTTTACAGGTAAATTTCTAAAAAAAGGGATTTTTTGTTTTAAATTTGAATATGTTATTTATTGACCTTTTCTCTTCAATTTGTGATATATAAAACTATTAAACATAAATTAATTATTTACTTTTTAAGAGAAACTTGAAAATGTGTGACACTTACACAAATGGGGGGGGGCGTGAATATAAAAAAAAACGTTTGTCTAAAATATTATATTCGGTTCATTGTGAAAAATTTCTAAGTCCAAACAAGAGGGGATGTAGGTATAGATAGGTGACAATCTTATAGACCAAGGCATCTCAGCGTGTATTCAAGTGAAAAATTTCTAAGTCCAAACAACAGGGGCTGTAGGTATATATAAGTGACAATCTTATAGACCAAGGCATCTCAGCGTGTATTCAAGTGAAAAATTTCTAAGTCCAAACAAGAGGGGATGTAGGTATAGATAGGTGACAATCTTATAGACCAAGGCATCTCAGCGTGTATTTAATTGAAAAATTTCTAAGTCCATACAAGAGGGGATGTAGGTATAGATAGGTGACAATCTTATAGACCAAGGCATCTCAGCGTGTATTCAAGTGAAATATTTCTAAGTCCAAACAACAGGGGCTGTAGGTATATATAAGTGACAATCTTATAGACCAAGGCATCTCAGCGTGTATTCAAGTGAAAAATTTCTAAGTCCAAACAAGAGGGGATGTAGGTATAGATAGGTGACAATCTTATAGACCAAGGCATCTCAGCGTGTATTCAAGTGAAAAATTTCTAAGTCCAAACAAGAGGGGATGTAGGTATAGATAGGTGACAATCTTATAGACCAAGGCATCTCAGCGTGTATTCAAGTGAAAAATTTCTAAGTCCAAACAACAGGGGCTGTAGGTATATATAAGTGACAATCTTATAGACCAAGGCATCTCAGCGTGTATTCAAGTGAAAAATTTCTAAGTCCAAACAACAGGGGATGTAGGTATAGATAGGTGACAATCTTATAGACCAAGGCATCTCAGCGTGTATTTAATTGAAAAATTTCTAAGTCCAAACAAGAGGGGATGTAGGTATAGATAGGTGACAATCTTATAGACCAAGGCATCTCAGCGTGTATTTAATTGAAAAAATTCTAAGTCCAAACAACAGGGGATGTAGGTATAGATAGGTGACAATCTTATAGACCAAGGCATCTCAGCGTGTATTCAAGTGAAAAATTTCTAAGTCCAAACAAGAGGGGATGTAGGTATAGATAGGTGACAATCTTATAGACCAAGGCATCTCAGCGTGTATTCAAGTGAAAAATTTCTAAGTCCAAACAACAGGGGATGTAGGTATATATAAGTGACAATCTTATAGACCAAGGCATCTCAGCGTGTATTCAAGTGAAGAATTTCTAAGTCCAAACAAGAGGGGATGTAGGTATAGATAGGTGACAATCTTATAGACCAAGGCATCTCAGCGTGTATTCAAGTGAAAAATTTCTAAGTCCAAACAAGAGGGGATGTAGGTATAGATAGGTGACAATCTTATAGACCAAGGCATCTCAGCGTGTATTCAATTGAAAAATTTCTAAGTCCAAACAAGAGGGGATGTAGGTATAGATAGGTGACAATCTTATAGACCAAGGCATCTCAGCGTGCATTCAAGTGAAAAATTTCTAAGTCCAAACAAGAGGGGATGTAGGTATAGATAGGTGACAATCTTATAGACCAAGGCATCTCAGCGTGTATTCAATTGAAAAATTTCTAAGTCCAAACAAGAGGGGATGTAGGTATTGATAGAGTGCAATCTTATAGACCAAGGCATCTCAGCGTGTATTCAAGTGAAGAATTTCTAAGTCCAAACAAGAGGGGTTGTAGGTATAGATAGGTGACAATCTTATAGACCAAGGCATCTCAGCGTGTATTCAAGTGAAAAATTTCTAAGTCCAAACAAGAGGGGATGTAGGTATAGATAGGTGACAATCTTATAGACCAAAGCATCTCAGAGTGTATTCAATTGAAAAATTTCTAAGTCCAAACAAGAGGGGATGTAGGTATAGATAGGTGGCAATCTTATAGACCAAGGCATCTCAGCGTGTATTCAAGTGAAAAATTTCTAAGTCCAAAGAACAGGGGATGTAGGTATAGATAGGTGACAATCTTGTAGACCAAGGCATCTCAGCGTGTATTCAAGTGAAAAATTTCTAAGTCCAAACAAGAGGGGATGTAGGTATAGATAGGTGGCAATCTTATAGACCAAAGCATCTCAGAGTGTATTCAATTGAAAAATTTCTAAGTCCAAACAAGAGGGGATGTAGGTATAGATAGGTGACAATCTTATAGACCAAGGCATCTCAGAGTGTATTCAATTGAAAAATTTCTAAGTCCAAACAACAGGGGATGTAGGTATAGATAGGTGGCAATCTTGTAGACCAAGGCATCTCAGCGTGTATTCAATTGAAAAATTTCTAAGTCCAAACAAGAGGGGATGTAGGTATAGATAGGTGACAATCTTGTAGACCAAGGCATCTCAGCGTGTATTCAAGTGAAAAATTTCTAAGTCCAAACAAGAGGGGATGTAGGTATAGATAGGTTGCAATCTTGTAGACCAAGGCATCTCAGCGTGTATTCAAGTGAAAAATTTCTAAGTCCAAACAAGAGGGGATGTAGGTATAGATAGGTGACAATCTTATAGACCAAGGCATCTCAGTGTGTATTCAAGTGAAAAATTTCTAAGTCCAAACAAGAGGGGATGTAGGTATAGATAGGTGACAATCTTGTAGACCAAGGCATCTCAGCGTGTATTCAAGTGAAAAATTTCTAAGTCCAAACAAGAGGGGATGAAGGTATAGATAGGTGACAATCTTATAGACCAAAGCATCTAAGAGTGTATTCAATTGAAAAATTTCTAAGTCCAAACAAGAGGGGATGTAGGTATAGATAGGTGACAATCTTATAGACCAAGGCATCTCAGCGTGTATTCAATTGAAAAAATTCTAAGTCCAAACAAGAGGGGATGTAGGTATAGATAGGTGACAATCTTGTAGACCAAAGCATCTCAGAGTGTATTCAATTGAAAAAATTCTAAGTCCAAACAAGAGGGGATGTAGGTATAGATAGGTGACAATCTTGTAGACCAAAGCATCTCAGAGTGTATTCAATTGAAAAAATTCTAAGTCAAAACAAGAGGGGATGTAGGTATAGATAGGTGACAATCTTATAGACCAAGGCATCTCAGCGTGTATTCAATTGAAAAATTTCTAAGTCCAAACAAGAGGGGATGTAGGTATAGATAGGTGACAATCTTATAGACCAAAGCATCTCAGAGTGTATTCAATTGAAAAATTTCTAAGTCCAAACAAGAGGGGATGTAGGTATAGATAGGTGACAATCTTGTAGACCAAAGCATCTCAGAGTGTATTCAATTGAAAAAATTCTAAGTCCAAACAAGAGGGGATGTAGGTATAGATAGGTGACAATCTTATAGACCAAAGCATCTCAGAGTGTATTCAATTGAAAAATTTCTAAGTCCAAACAAGAGGGGATGTAGGTATAGATAGGTGACAATCTTATAGACCAAGGCATCTCAGCGTGTATTCAATTGAAAAAATTCTAAGTCCAAACAAGAGGGGATGTAGGTATAGATAGGTGACATTCTTATAGACCAAGGCATCTCAGCGTGTATTCAATTGAAAAAATTCTAAGTCCAAACAAGGGGGGATGTAGGTATAGATAGGTGACAATCTTATAGACCAAGGCATCTCAGCGTGTATTCAATTGAAAAAATTCTAAGTCCAAACAAGAGGGGATGTAGGTATAGATAGGTGACATTCTTATAGACCAAGGCATCTCAGCGTGTATTCAATTGAAAAAATTCTAAGTCCAAACAAGGGGGGATGTAGGTATAGATAGGTGACAATCTTATAGACCAAGGCATCTCAGCGTGTATTCAATTGAAAAATTTCTAAGTCCAAACAAGAGGGGATGTAGGTATAGATAGGTGACAATCTTATAGACCAAAGCATCTCAGAGTGTATTCAATTGAAAAATTTCTAAGTCCAAACAAGAGGGGATGTAGGTATAGATAGGTGGCAATCTTATAGACCAAGGCATCTCAGCGTGTATTCAAGTGAAAAATTTCTAAGTCCAAAGAACAGGGGATGTAGGTATAGATAGGTGACAATCTTGTAGACCAAGGCATCTCAGAGTGTATTCAATTGAAAAATTTCTAAGTCCAAACAAGAGGGGATGTAGGTATAGATAGGTGACAATCTTATAGACCAAGGCATCTCAGAGTGTATTCAATTGAAAAATTTCTAAGTCCAAACAACAGGGGATGTAGGTATAGATAGGTGGCAATCTTGTAGACCAAGCCATCTCAGCGTGTATTCAAGTGAAAAATTTCTAAGTCCAAACAAGAGGGGATGTAGGTATAGATAGGTGGCAATCTTGTAGACCAAGGCATCTCAGCGTGTATTCAAGTGAAAAATTTCTAAGTCCAAACAAGAGGGGATGTAGGTATAGATAGGTGACAATCTTATAGACCAAAGCATCTCAGAGTGTATTCAATTGAAAAAGTTCTAAGTCCAAACAAGAGGGGATGTAGGTATAGATAGGTGGCAATCTTATAGACCAAAGCATCTCAGAGTGTATTCAATTGAAAAAATTCTAAGTCCAAACAAGAGGGGATGTAGGTATAGATAGGTGACAATCTTGTAGACCAAAGCATCTCAGAGTGTATTCAATTGAAAAAATTCTAAGTCCAAACAAGAGGGGATGTAGGTATAGATAGGTGACAATGTTATAGACCAAAGCATCTCAGCGTGTATTCAATTGAAAAATTTCTAAGTCCAAACAAGAGGGGATGTAGGTATAGATAGGTGACAATCTTGTAGACCAAAGCATCTCAGAGTGTATTCAATTGAAAAATTTCCAAGTCCAAACAAGAGGGGATGTAGGTATAGATAGGTGACAATCTTATAGACCAAGGCATCTCAGCGTGTATTCAATTGAAAAATTTCCAAGTCCAAACAAGAGGGGATGTAGGTATAGATAGGTGACAATCTTATAGACCAAGGCATCTCAGCGTGTATTCAAGTGAAAAATTTCTAAGTCCAAACAAGAGGGGATGTAGGTATAGATAGGTGACAATCTTATAGACCAAGGCATCTCAGCGTGTATTCAAGTGAAAAATTTCTAAGTCCAAACAAGAGGGGATGTAGGTATAGATAGGTGACAATCTTATAGACCAAGGCATCTCAGCGTGTATTCAATTGAAAAATTTCTAAGTCCAAACAAGAGGGGATGTAGGTATAGATAGGTGACAATCTTGTAGACCAAGGCATCTCAGCGTGTATTCAAGTGAAAAATTTCTAAGTCCAAACAAGAGGGGATGTAGGTATAGATAGGTGACAACCTTATAGACCAAAGCATCTCAGAGTGTATTCAATTGAAAAATTTCTAAGTCCAAACAAGAGGGGATGTAGGTATAGATAGGTGGCAATCTTATAGACCAAGGCATCTCAGCGTGTATTCAAGTGAAAAATTTCTAAGTCCAAAGAACAGGGGATGTAGGTATAGATAGGTGACAATCTTGTAGACCAAGGCATCTCAGAGTGTATTCAATTGAAAAATTTCTAAGTCCAAACAAGAGGGGATGTAGGTATAGATAGGTGACAATCTTATAGACCAAGGCATCTCAGAGTGTATTCAATTGAAAAATTTCTAAGTCCAAACAAGAGGGGATGTAGGTATAGATAGGTGACAATCTTGTAGACCAAAGCATCTCAGAGTGTATTCAATTGAAAAATTTCCAAGTCCAAACAAGAGGGGATGTAGGTATAGATAGGTGACAATCTTATAGACCAAGGCATCTCAGCGTGTATTCAATTGAAAAATTTCCAAGTCCAAACAAGAGGGGATGTAGGTATAGATAGGTGACAATCTTATAGACCAAGGCATCTCAGCGTGTATTCAATTGAAAAAATTCTAAGTCCAAACAAGAGGGGATGTAGGTATAGATAGGTGACAATCTTATAGACCAAAGCATCTCAGAGTGTATTCAATTGAAAAAATTCTAAGTCCAAACAAGAGGGGATGTAGGTATAGATAGGTGACAATCTTGTAGACCAAAGCATCTCAGAGTGTATTCAATTGAAAAATTTCCAAGTCCAAACAAGAGGGGATGTAGGTATAGATAGGTGACAATCTTATAGACCAAGGCATCTCAGCGTGTATTCAATTGAAAAATTTCTAAGTCCAAACAAGAGGGGATGTAGGTATAGATAGGTGACAATCTTGTAGACCAAGGCATCTCAGCGTGTATTCAAGTGAAAAATTTCTAAGTCCAAACAAGAGGGGATGTAGGTATAGATAGGTGACAATCTTATAGACCAAGGCATCTCAGCGTGTATTCAAGTGAAAAATTTCTAAGTCCAAACAAGAGGGGATGTAGGTATAGATAGGTGACAATCTTATAGACCAAGGCATCTCAGCGTGTATTCAATTGAAAAATTTCTAAGTCCAAACAAGAGGGGATGTAGGTATAGATAGGTGACAATCTTGTAGACCAAGGCATCTCAGCGTGTATTCAAGTGAAAAATTTCTAAGTCCAAACAAGAGGGGATGTAGGTATAGATAGGTGACAATCTTATAGACCAAGGCATCTCAGCGTGTATTCAAGTGAAAAATTTCTAAGTCCAAACAAGAGGGGATGTAGGTATAGATAGGTGACAATCTTATAGACCAAGGCATCTCAGCGTGTATTCAATTGAAAAATTTCTAAGTCCAAACAAGAGGGGATGTAGGTATAGATAGGTGACAATCTTGTAGACCAAGGCATCTCAGCGTGTATTCAAGTGAAAAATTTCTAAGTCCAAACAAGAGGGGATGTAGGTATAGATAGGTGACAACCTTATAGACCAAAGCATCTCAGAGTGTATTCAATTGAAAAATTTCTAAGTCCAAACAAGAGGGGATGTAGGTATAGATAGGTGGCAATCTTATAGACCAAGGCATCTCAGCGTGTATTCAAGTGAAAAATTTCTAAGTCCAAAGAACAGGGGATGTAGGTATAGATAGGTGACAATCTTGTAGACCAAGGCATCTCAGAGTGTATTCAATTGAAAAATTTCTAAGTCCAAACAAGAGGGGATGTAGGTATAGATAGGTGACAATCTTATAGACCAAGGCATCTCAGAGTGTATTCAATTGAAAAATTTCTAAGTCCAAACAACAGGGGATGTAGGTATAGATAGGTGGCAATCTTGTAGACCAAGCCATCTCAGCGTGTATTCAAGTGAAAAATTTCTAAGTCCAAACAAGAGGGGATGTAGGTATAGATAGGTGGCAATCTTGTAGACCAAGGCATCTCAGCGTGTATTCAAGTGAAAAATTTCTAAGTCCAAACAAGAGGGGATGTAGGTATAGATAGGTGACAATCTTATAGACCAAAGCATCTCAGAGTGTATTCAATTGAAAAAGTTCTAAGTCCAAACAAGAGGGGATGTAGGTATAGATAGGTGGCAATCTTATAGACCAAAGCATCTCAGAGTGTATTCAATTGAAAAAATTCTAAGTCCAAACAAGAGGGGATGTAGGTATAGATAGGTGACAATCTTGTAGACCAAAGCATCTCAGAGTGTATTCAATTGAAAAAATTCTAAGTCCAAACAAGAGGGGATGTAGGTATAGATAGGTGACAATCTTATAGACCAAAGCATCTCAGCGTGTATTCAATTGAAAAATTTCTAAGTCCAAACAAGAGGGGATGTAGGTATAGATAGGTGACAATCTTGTAGACCAAAGCATCTCAGAGTGTATTCAATTGAAAAATTTCCAAGTCCAAACAAGAGGGGATGTAGGTATAGATAGGTGACAATCTTATAGACCAAGGCATCTCAGCGTGTATTCAATTGAAAAATTTCCAAGTCCAAACAAGAGGGGATGTAGGTATAGATAGGTGACAATCTTATAGACCAAGGCATCTCAGCGTGTATTCAATTGAAAAAATTCTAAGTCCAAACAAGAGGGGATGTAGGTATAGATAGGTGACATTCTTATAGACCAAGGCATCTCAGCGTGTATTCAATTGAAAAAATTCTAAGTCCAAACAAGGGGGGATGTAGGTATAGATAGGTGACAATCTTATAGACCAAGGCATCTCAGCGTGTATTTAATTGAAAAAATTCTAAGTCCAAACAAGAGGGGATGTAGGTATAGATAGGTGACATTCTTATAGACCAAGGCATCTCAGCGTGTATTCAATTGAAAAAATTCTAAGTCCAAACAAGGGGGGATGTAGGTATAGATAGGTGACAATCTTATAGACCAAGGCATCTCAGCGTGTATTCAATTGAAAAATTTCTAAGTCCAAACAAGAGGGGATGTAGGTATAGATAGGTGACAATCTTATAGACCAAAGCATCTCAGAGTGTATTCAATTGAAAAATTTCTAAGTCCAAACAAGAGGGGATGTAGGTATAGATAGGTGGCAATCTTATAGACCAAGGCATCTCAGCGTGTATTCAAGTGAAAAATTTCTAAGTCCAAAGAACAGGGGATGTAGGTATAGATAGGTGACAATCTTGTAGACCAAGGCATCTCAGAGTGTATTCAATTGAAAAATTTCTAAGTCCAAACAAGAGGGGATGTAGGTATAGATAGGTGACAATCTTATAGACCAAGGCATCTCAGAGTGTATTCAATTGAAAAATTTCTAAGTCCAAACAACAGGGGATGTAGGTATAGATAGGTGGCAATCTTGTAGACCAAGCCATCTCAGCGTGTATTCAAGTGAAAAATTTCTAAGTCCAAACAAGAGGGGATGTAGGTATAGATAGGTGGCAATCTTGTAGACCAAGGCATCTCAGCGTGTATTCAAGTGAAAAATTTCTAAGTCCAAACAAGAGGGGATGTAGGTATAGATAGGTGACAATCTTATAGACCAAAGCATCTCAGAGTGTATTCAATTGAAAAAGTTCTAAGTCCAAACAAGAGGGGATGTAGGTATAGATAGGTGGCAATCTTATAGACCAAAGCATCTCAGAGTGTATTCAATTGAAAAAATTCTAAGTCCAAACAAGAGGGGATGTAGGTATAGATAGGTGACAATCTTGTAGACCAAAGCATCTCAGAGTGTATTCAATTGAAAAAATTCTAAGTCCAAACAAGAGGGGATGTAGGTATAGATAGGTGACAATCTTATAGACCAAAGCATCTCAGCGTGTATTCAATTGAAAAATTTCTAAGTCCAAACAAGAGGGGATGTAGGTATAGATAGGTGACAATCTTGTAGACCAAAGCATCTCAGAGTGTATTCAATTGAAAAATTTCCAAGTCCAAACAAGAGGGGATGTAGGTATAGATAGGTGACAATCTTATAGACCAAGGCATCTCAGCGTGTATTCAATTGAAAAATTTCCAAGTCCAAACAAGAGGGGATGTAGGTATAGATAGGTGACAATCTTATAGACCAAGGCATCTCAGCGTGTATTCAATTGAAAAAATTCTAAGTCCAAACAAGAGGGGATGTAGGTATAGATAGGTGACAATCTTATAGACCAAAGCATCTCAGAGTGTATTCAATTGAAAAAATTCTAAGTCCAAACAAGAGGGGATGTAGGTATAGATAGGTGACAATCTTATAGACCAAGGCATCTCAGCGTGTATTCAAGTGAAAAATTTCTAAGTCCAAACAAGAGGGGATGTAGGTATAGATAGGTGACAATCTTATAGACCAAGGCATCTCAGCGTGTATTCAATTGAAAAATTTCTAAGTCCAAACAAGAGGGGATGTAGGTATAGATAGGTGACAATCTTGTAGACCAAGGCATCTCAGCGTGTATTCAAGTGAAAAATTTCTAAGTCCAAACAAGAGGGGATGTAGGTATAGATAGGTGACAACCTTATAGACCAAAGCATCTCAGAGTGTATTCAATTGAAAAATTTCTAAGTCCAAACAAGAGGGGATGTAGGTATAGATAGGTGGCAATCTTATAGACCAAGGCATCTCAGCGTGTATTCAAGTGAAAAATTTCTAAGTCCAAAGAACAGGGGATGTAGGTATAGATAGGTGACAATCTTGTAGACCAAGGCATCTCAGAGTGTATTCAATTGAAAAATTTCTAAGTCCAAACAAGAGGGGATGTAGGTATAGATAGGTGACAATCTTATAGACCAAGGCATCTCAGAGTGTATTCAATTGAAAAATTTCTAAGTCCAAACAACAGGGGATGTAGGTATAGATAGGTGGCAATCTTGTAGACCAAGCCATCTCAGCGTGTATTCAAGTGAAAAATTTCTAAGTCCAAACAAGAGGGGATGTAGGTATAGATAGGTGGCAATCTTGTAGACCAAGGCATCTCAGCGTGTATTCAAGTGAAAAATTTCTAAGTCCAAACAAGAGGGGATGTAGGTATAGATAGGTGACAATCTTATAGACCAAAGCATCTCAGAGTGTATTCAATTGAAAAAGTTCTAAGTCCAAACAAGAGGGGATGTAGGTATAGATAGGTGGCAATCTTATAGACCAAAGCATCTCAGAGTGTATTCAATTGAAAAAATTCTAAGTCCAAACAAGAGGGGATGTAGGTATAGATAGGTGACAATCTTGTAGACCAAAGCATCTCAGAGTGTATTCAATTGAAAAAATTCTAAGTCCAAACAAGAGGGGATGTAGGTATAGATAGGTGACAATCTTATAGACCAAAGCATCTCAGCGTGTATTCAATTGAAAAATTTCTAAGTCCAAACAAGAGGGGATGTAGGTATAGATAGGTGACAATCTTGTAGACCAAAGCATCTCAGAGTGTATTCAATTGAAAAATTTCCAAGTCCAAACAAGAGGGGATGTAGGTATAGATAGGTGACAATCTTATAGACCAAGGCATCTCAGCGTGTATTCAATTGAAAAATTTCCAAGTGCAAACAAGAGGGGATGTAGGTATAGATAGGTGACAATCTTATAGACCAAGGCATCTCAGCGTGTATTCAATTGAAAAAATTCTAAGTCCAAACAAGAGGGGATGTAGGTATAGATAGGTGACAATCTTATAGACCAAAGCATCTCAGAGTGTATTCAATTGAAAAAATTCTAAGTCCAAACAAGAGGGGATGTAGGTATAGATAGGTGACAATCTTATAGACCAAGGCATCTCAGCGTGTATTCAAGTGAAAAATTTCTAAGTCCAAACAAGAGGGGATGTAGGTATAGATAGGTGACAATCTTATAGACCAAGGCATCTCAGCGTGTATTCAATTGAAAAATTTCTAAGTCCAAACAAGAGGGGATGTAGGTATTGATAGAGTGCAATCTTATAGACCAAGGCATCTCAGCGTGTATTCAAGTGAAAAATTTCTAAGTCCAAACAAGAGGGGATGTAGGTATAGATAGGTGACAATCTTATAGACCAAGGCATCTCAGCGTGTATTCAAGTGAAAAATTTCTAAGTCCAAACAAGAGGGGATGTAGGTATAGATAGGTGACAATCTTATAGACCAAAGCATCTCAGAGTGTATTCAATTGAAAAATTTCTAAGTCCAAACAAGAGGGGATGTAGGTATAGATAGGTGGCAATCTTATAGACCAAGGCATCTCAGTGTGTATTCAAGTGAAAAATTTCTAAGTCCAAACAACAGGGGATGTAGGTATAGATAGGTGACAATCTTGTAGACCAAGGCATCTCAGCGTGTATTCAAGTGAAAAATTTCTAAGTCCAAAGAACAGGGGATGTAGGTATAGATAGGTGACAATCTTGTAGACCAAGGCATCTCAGCGTGTATTCAAGTGAAAAATTTCTAAGTCCAAACAAGAGGGGATGTAGGTATAGATAGGTGACAATCTTATAGACCAAGGCATCTCAGCGTGTATTCAAGTGAAAAATTTCTAAGTCCAAAGAACAGGGGATGTAGGTATAGATAGGTGACAATCTTGTAGACCAAGGCATCTCAGAGTGTATTCAATTGAAAAATTTCTAAGTCCAAACAAGAGGGGATGTAGGTATAGATAGGTGACAATCTTATAGACCAAGGCATCTCAGAGTGTATTCAATTGAAAAATTTCTAAGTCCAAACAACAGGGGATGTAGGTATAGATAGGTGGCAATCTTGTAGACCAAGCCATCTCAGCGTGTATTCAAGTGAAAAATTTCTAAGTCCAAACAAGAGGGGATGTAGGTATAGATAGGTGGCAATCTTGTAGACCAAGGCATCTCAGCGTGTATTCAAGTGAAAAATTTCTAAGTCCAAACAAGAGGGGATGTAGGTATAGATAGGTGACAATCTTATAGACCAAAGCATCTCAGAGTGTATTCAATTGAAAAAGTTCTAAGTCCAAACAAGAGGGGATGTAGGTATAGATAGGTGGCAATCTTATAGACCAAAGCATCTCAGAGTGTATTCAATTGAAAAAATTCTAAGTCCAAACAAGAGGGGATGTAGGTATAGATAGGTGACAATCTTGTAGACCAAAGCATCTCAGAGTGTATTCAATTGAAAAAATTCTAAGTCCAAACAAGAGGGGATGTAGGTATAGATAGGTGACAATCTTATAGACCAAAGCATCTCAGCGTGTATTCAATTGAAAAATTTCTAAGTCCAAACAAGAGGGGATGTAGGTATAGATAGGTGACAATCTTGTAGACCAAAGCATCTCAGAGTGTATTCAATTGAAAAATTTCCAAGTCCAAACAAGAGGGGATGTAGGTATAGATAGGTGACAATCTTATAGACCAAGGCATCTCAGCGTGTATTCAATTGAAAAATTTCCAAGTGCAAACAAGAGGGGATGTAGGTATAGATAGGTGACAATCTTATAGACCAAGGCATCTCAGCGTGTATTCAATTGAAAAAATTCTAAGTCCAAACAAGAGGGGATGTAGGTATAGATAGGTGACAATCTTATAGACCAAAGCATCTCAGAGTGTATTCAATTGAAAAAATTCTAAGTCCAAACAAGAGGGGATGTAGGTATAGATAGGTGACAATCTTATAGACCAAGGCATCTCAGCGTGTATTCAAGTGAAAAATTTCTAAGTCCAAACAAGAGGGGATGTAGGTATAGATAGGTGACAATCTTATAGACCAAGGCATCTCAGCGTGTATTCAATTGAAAAATTTCTAAGTCCAAACAAGAGGGGATGTAGGTATTGATAGAGTGCAATCTTATAGACCAAGGCATCTCAGCGTGTATTCAAGTGAAAAATTTCTAAGTCCAAACAAGAGGGGATGTAGGTATAGATAGGTGACAATCTTATAGACCAAGGCATCTCAGCGTGTATTCAAGTGAAAAATTTCTAAGTCCAAACAAGAGGGGATGTAGGTATAGATAGGTGACAATCTTATAGACCAAAGCATCTCAGAGTGTATTCAATTGAAAAATTTCTAAGTCCAAACAAGAGGGGATGTAGGTATAGATAGGTGGCAATCTTATAGACCAAGGCATCTCAGTGTGTATTCAAGTGAAAAATTTCTAAGTCCAAACAACAGGGGATGTAGGTATAGATAGGTGACAATCTTGTAGACCAAGGCATCTCAGCGTGTATTCAAGTGAAAAATTTCTAAGTCCAAAGAACAGGGGATGTAGGTATAGATAGGTGACAATCTTGTAGACCAAGGCATCTCAGCGTGTATTCAAGTGAAAAATTTCTAAGTCCAAACAAGAGGGGATGTAGGTATAGATAGGTGACAATCTTATAGACCAAGGCATCTCAGAGTGTATTCAATTGAAAAATTTCTAAGTCCAAACAAGAGGGGATGTAGGTATAGATAGGTGGCAATCTTGTAGACCAAGGCATCTCAGCGTGTATTCAAGTGAAAAATTTCTAAGTCCAAACAAGAGGGGATGTAGGTATAGATAGGTGACAATCTTATAGACCAAGGCATCTCAGTGTGTATTCAAGTGAAAAATTTCTAAGTCCAAACAAGAGGGGATGTAGGTATAGATAGGTGACAATCTTGTAGACCAAGGCATCTCAGCGTGTATTCAAGTGAAAAATTTCTAAGTCCAAACAAGAGGGGATGTAGGTATAGATAGGTGACAATCTTATAGACCAAAGCATCTCAGAGTGTATTCAATTGAAAAATTTCTAAGTCCAAACAAGAGGGGATGTAGGTATTGATTGAGTGCAATTTTTTAGACCAAGGCATCTCAGCGTGTATTCAAAACGGGAGTTAGGTACCGGTAAATGAGAAGCTTATCAATCTAGACATGTTGAAATCTATAAGTTCACACATAGTGGATAGCAAGGCGAGGAATAGGGATATAGAATAAGAAAAGAGAGATAGACAGATCTAGATAAATACAGAGGTATAAAGAGAGACAGGCAAGGGAGATACATTTCATGATTCAACTTATATGCTAATAAGAAATAGTTGGTATATCAGGAACACAAGCATTGTATTTACTAGTTAATTTTACATCAGAATACACTTGTAGATTTTATGTAGCTTTTTTTCTATAGGGAACATGCAAATAGCAGACATAACATCTAGACATATAAATATATACATAAAACAATTATAGTTATGAGATATATCTGAACTAATCCAAAAAGACAATAATGATGAATATCATCACTTACCTTGGAAAATTATCCAGGCTGTATGCCTACTCACATTCCATCAAACACCAGAAAATCATGAGCAATTGCTTGGTTGATTTTTTTTATTTTTTTTATTTTAATTTTTTTCATACACATTTGTAATTGTGTCTTGTTTTATCAAGTATTTTTGTAGTTAATCTGTGGTGTTGGGAGAGGTGTTAACATGAATCAATTTTGCTTAACATTTTTTATTATGTATATTTTTTCAGTTTACAGAGTCATTGCAGTACCAAGTCTGACACTGTAATTGCTTGAAAAGTATTGCATTGGGAAGGAATCTTTTTTTTTTTTTTTTTTTTTGAGGTGTGCAGGAATTTCAGTAGGGGATGTTTCTACTGATTTCAGATTCCAAGACAGCAAATTTGTATTTTATTGTTTGTGCATTCTTTTATCAAGTTTTTACAGATGTTTTTGTGTTATGAAAGTGAAAATGAATGAGTTGCAAAGACATTTACATTTTTGCATTCTTTTTTTAATTCTTCACCTTTTTTGTTTTAATGTCCCAAGAGTGAACCAAGACGGATGAGTCTTATTCAGCAGAGTCGAAAAAAACAGGTTACCTTTGATTGTCCTCAATGGATTTGTCCATAGTATAATGTGTCCAAGTTATTGCCCTAATAAAGTGAGAACCATACCCCAAAACTAATGCAGAACTCTACTTAATTAAATGAGCACTCTCAAAGACAATTTATCTAACATAATTTTGAAATATGTTTTATAAAGTTACCATAGAGCTCTCAAATATATTAGGCACTCAAATAGGAAATTTGTTTCAAATACTTGTCATATATATATATATATATATATATATATATATACATATATATATATATATATATATATATATATATATTAAAAACTTACAGTATATCTATACTTACATATTGACATTTAGGTTTTCAAAACATACTGCAGAGCTCCTCATGTTTTCTGAATTTTATGCTTTCGTCTACTAATCTATTGAGCACTCTTAAGTATATTTGTGTAGCTGAATTGCCATACATGTTTTTGAAAGTGTATATTTAGCTCTACTAATGTATTGTACTCTGTCAAAATAAATTTATGCAGTTGAAATGCCATATCTGTTTCTCAAATGTTTTATTTAGCTCTACTAATATATTGAGCACTCTGGAAGTAGATTTGTCTAAAATAATTGCAAAAATGTTTCCAACTCTTACTACAAAGCTCTTTAAATGCATTGAGCACTCTTAAAGTAAAATCGTCTTGTATAATTAAACAAAGCAATTTTTAAACTTACTACACAGCTATATAAAACTATGGAGCACATGCAAGCATCATTGGTATATATATAGATCACATAATTATTAGAAGTTATTTTTTTACTTGAAATACATATATATATATATATATATATATATATATATATATTCAAGGGAGACAATTTGTATATAGATCACATAATTATTAGAAGTTTTTTTTTTATTGAAATAAATATATATATATATATATATATATATATATATATTCACGGGAGACAATTTGTATATAGATGACATAATAATCAGAAGTGATTTTTTTAAGGAAATATATATATATATATATATATATATATATATATATATATATATATATATACAAGGGAGACAATTTATAGATAGATCACATAATTAATGGAAGTCTGTTTTAATTGAAGTAAATATATATACATATATATATATATATATATATATATATTATTTCAATTCCATCAATAAGACATAGAGCAATAAAGTCATGTTATTTACATTTTGACTTAATAATAACCCTTTAAAATAGTGCTCAAAACTAGACAGAGCTGATATTATAAAACGTTTATTTTATTACAGGATAAATAAACATTAAGATTTAACTAGATTTATATAAGAGTGCTCAATAAGACATAGAGCAATAAGGACATTTTATTTAGATTTTTATTTAATAATTACACTTTAAATAGTGCTAAACAAAGGGAGACAATTTGTATATACATCACATAATTATTAGAAGTAATTTTTTATTGAAATATATATATATATATATATATATGTATATATTCAATGAGACAATTAGTATACAGATCACATAATTATTAGAACATATTTTTTTATTGAAATATATATATATGTATATATATATATATAAATATATATTTAAGGGAGACAATTTATATATAGATCACATAATTATTAGAAGTTATTTTTTTATTGAAATAAATATATATATATATATAATATATATATATATATGTTCAAGGGAGACAATTTGTACATATATCACATAATTATTAGAAGTTATTTTTTTAATTGATATATTTTTATATATATTTATATATATATATATATATATATTCAATTTTAATATGTATTTTTTTTATTACAGGATAAATAAACATTAAGATTAAACTAGTTATATAAGAGTGCTCAATGAGACATAGAGCAATAAAGACATTTTATTTAGGTTTGTACTTAATAAATACCCTTTAAATAGTATTCAAAACTAGACAGAGCTGATATTATAAAACGTTTATTTTATGACAGGATAAGTAATCATAAAGATTTAACTAGAGTTATATAAGAGTGCTCAATTAGACATAGAGCAATGAAGACATTTTATTTAGATTTGTACTTTATAATTACACTTTAAATAGTGCTAAAAATGGGAGACAATTTGTATAGACATCACATAATTATTGGATGTAATTTTCTATTGAAATACATATATATATATATATATATATATATATATATATATATATATATATATATATATATATATATATTCAAGGGAGACAATTGATACCTAGATCACATAATTATTATAACTTATTTTTTTTATTGAAATAAATATAATATATATATATTCAAGGGAGACAATTTATATATAGATCACATAATTATTATAACTTATTTTTTTTATTGAAATAAATATAATATATATATATTCAAGGGAGACAATTTATATATAGATCACATAATTATTAGAAGTTATTTTTTTTTTAAATATATATATATAAATATATATATATATATATATATATATGTATATATATAATATATATATATATAATCTATATATATTTTATATATATATATAGTCTATATATATATATGTTCAAGGGAGACAATAGTTATATAGATCACATAAGTATTAGAAGTTATTGTTTTATTGAAATATATATATATATATATATATATATATAACTAAATATATATATATATAAAATATATATTTATATATATAGATATAATATATATATATAATCAAGGGAGACAATTAATACATAGATCACCTAATTATTAGAAGTTTTTTTCATTGAATTAAATATATATATATATTCAAGGGGGTCGTTTGTATATATATCACATAATTATTAGAAGTTATTTTTTTAATTTAAATATATATATATATTCATTCAATTTTTATATGTATTTTATTTTATTACAGGATAAATAAACATAAAGATTCAACTAGTTATATAAGTGTGCTCAATGAGACATAGAGCAATAAAGACATTTTATTTAGGTTTGTACTTAATAAATACCCTTTAAATAGTGCTAAAAACAAGACAGAGCTGATATTATAAAACGTTCATTTCATTCCAGGATAAATAAACATTAAGATTTAACTAGAGTGATATAAGAGTGCTCGATTAGACATAGAGCAATAAAGACATTTTATTTAGATTTGTACTTAATAAATACACTTTAAATAGTGTTCAAAACTAGACAGAGCTGAGTTTATAAACCGTTTATGTTATTACAGGATAAGTAAACATTAAGATTTAACTAGAGTTATATAAGAGTGCTCAATTAGACATAGAGCAATAAAGACATTTTATTTAGATTTGTACTTAATAATTACACTTTAGTGCTAAAAAAAGGGAGACAATTTATAGATAGATCACATAATTATTAGAAGTTATTTTTTTTAAATAAATACATATATATATATATATATCAATATATATATATATATATATATATATATATATATATATATATATATGTATATATATATATAATCTATATATATATGTTCAAGGGAGACAATTGTTATATAGATCACATAATTATAAGTTATTTTTTTATTGAAATATATATATATGTATATATATATATATATAAATATATATTTATATATATAATGGATGTATTTATATATTCAAGGGAGACAATTAATACATAGATCACCTAATTATTAGAAGTTTTTTTTATTGAAATAAATATATATATATATATAATATATAATATATATATATATATGTTTAATGGAGACAATTTGTATATATATCACATAATTATTAGAAGTGACTTTTTTTATTGAAATATATAAGTCATTCAATTTTTATACGTATTTTATTTTATTACAGGATAAATAAACATTAAGATTCAACTAGTTATATAAAAGTTCTCAATGGGACATAGAGCAATAAAGACATTTTATTTAGATTTGTACTTAATAAATACACTTTAAATAGTGTGCAAAACTAGACAGAGCTGATATTATAAAACGTTTATGTTATTACAGGGTAAGTAAACATTAAGATTTAACTAGAAGTATATAAGAGTGCTCAATTAGACATAGAGCAATAAAGACATTTTATTTATAGTTGTACTTAATAATTACACTTTAAATAGTGCTAAAGAAAGGGAGACAATTTTTATATAGATGACATAATTATTAGAAGTAATTTTTTTAATTGAAATATATATATATATATATATATATATATATATATATATATATATATATATATATATATATATATATATATTCAAGGAGACAATTTGTATATAGATCACATAAATATTAGAAGTTATTTTTTTAATTGAAATATATATATATATATATATATATTCAAGGGAGACAATTTATATATAGATCACATAATTATTAGAAGGTATTTTAGTTATTGAAATATATATATATAAAATATATATATATATATATACAATATATATATATATTCAAGGGACACAATTAATACATAGATCACCTAATTCTTAGAAGTTTTTTTTATTGAAACATAAATATATATATATATATATATATATATATATATATATGTTCAAGGGAGACAATTTGTATATATATAACATAATTATTAGAAGTTATTTTTTTAATTGAAATATATATATATATTCATTCAATTTTTATATGTATTTTATTTGATTACAGGATAAATAAACATAAAGATTCAACTAGTTATATAAGTGTGCTCAATGAGACATAGAGCAATAAAGACATTTTATTTAGGTTTGTACTTAATAAATACCCTTTAAATAGTGCTAAAAACAAGACAGAGCTGATATTATAAAACGTTCATTTCATTCCAGGATAAATAAACATTAAGATTTAACTAGAGTGATATAAGAGTGCTCGATTAGACATAGAGCAATAAAGACATTTTATTTAGATTTGTACTTAATAAATCCACTTTAAAATAGTAATCAAAACTAGACAGAGCTGATATTATAAAACGTTTATTTTATTACAGGATAAGTAAACATTAAGATTTAACTAGAGTTATATAAGAGTGCTCAATTAGACATAGAGCAATAAAGACATTTTATTTAGATTTCTACTTTATAATTACACTTTAAATAGTGCTAAAAAAGGGAGACAATTTGTATAGAGATCACATAATTATTGGATGTAATTTTCTGTTGAAATACATATATATATATATATATTCAAGGGAGACAATTGATATATAGATCACATAATTATTATAACTTATTTTTTTTATTGAAATATATATATATATATATATATATATATTCAAGGGAGACAATTTATATATAGATCACATAATTATTAGAAGGAATTTTTTTAATAAATATATATATATATAAATATATTTATACATATATATATAATATATATATATTTTATATATATATATAATCTATATATATTTTATATATATATATAGTCTATATATATATGTTCAAGAGAGACAATTGTTATATAGATCACATAATTATTAGAAGTTATTGTTTTATTGAAATATATATATAACTAAATATATATATAAAATATATATTTATATATAGATATAATATATATATAATCAAGGGAGACAATTAATACATAGATCACCTAATTATTAGAAGTCTTTTGTATTGAAATAAATATATATATATATTCAAGGGGGTCGTTTGTATATATATCACATAATTATTAGAAGTTATTTTTTTAATTGAAATATATATATATATTCATTCAATATTTATATGTATTTTATTTTATTACAGGATAAATAAACATTAAGATTCAACTAGTTATATAAGTGTGCTCAATGAGACATAGAGCAATAAAGACATTTTATTTAGGTTTGTACTTAATAAATACCCTTTAAATATTGCTAAAAACTAGAGAGAGCTGATATTATAAAACGTATATTTCATTCTAGGATAAATAATCATTAAGATATAGAGTCATATAAGAGTGCTCACTGAGACATAGAGCAATAAAGACATTTTATTTAGATTTGTACTTAATAAATACACTTTAAATAGTGTTCAAAACTAGACAGAGATGATATTATAAACCGTTTATGTTATTACAGGATAAGTAAACATTAAGATTTAACTAGAGTTATATAAGAGTGCTCAATTAGACATAGAGCAATAAAGACATTTTATTTAGATTTGTACTTAATAATTACACTTTAGTGCTAAAAAAAGGGAGACAATTTATAGATAGATCACATAATTATTAGAAGTTATTTTTTTTTACATAAATACATATATATATATATATATATTTTATATATATAATATATATATATGTTCAAGGGGAACAATTGTTATATAGATCAAATAATTATAAGTTTTTTTTTATTGAAATATATATATATGTATATATATATATATATATATATATATATATATAAATATATATTTATATATATAATATATATATTTATATATACAAGGGAGACAATTAATACATAGATAACCTAATTATTAGAATTTTTTTTTATTGAAATAAAAATATATATATATATATAATATATATATATATTCAAGGGAGACAATTTGTATATATATCACATAATTATTAGAAGTTTTTTTTTAATTGAAATATATATATATGTAGTCATTCAATTTTTATATGTATTATATTTTATTTCAAGATAAATAAACATTAAGATTCAACTGGTTATATAAGAGTTCTCAATGAGACAGATAGCAATAAAGACATTTTATTTAGGTTTGTACTTAATAAATACCCTTTAAATAGTGCTAAAAAGTAGACAGAGCTGATATTATAAAACATTTATTTTATCCCAGGATAAATAAACATTAAGATTTAACTAGAGTAATATAAGAGTGCTCAATTAGTCATAGAGAAATGAAGACATTTTATTTAGATTTGTACTTTATAATTGCACTTAAAGTAGTGCTAAAAAAGGGAGACAATTTGTATATACATCACATAATTATTAGAAGTAATTTTTTATCGAAATCTATATAAATATATATATATATATATATATATATATATATATTCAATGAGACAATTAGTATATAGATCACATAATTATTAGAACTTATTTTTTTATTGAAATATATATATATATATATATATATATATATATATATATATATATATAATATATATATATATATATATATATTTAAGGGAGACAATTGTTATATAGATAACTTAATTATAAAAGTTATTTTTTTTATTGAAATATATATATATATAAATATATATATATATATATATATATATATATATAATATGTATATTTATATATTAAAGGGAGACAATTAATACATAGATAACATAATTATTAGAAGTTTGTTTTTAATGAAAGAAATTTATATTATATATATATATATATATATATATATATTCAAGGGAGACAATTTGTATATATATCACATAATGTATAGAAGTTATTTTTTTAATTGAAATATATATATACATATATATATATATATATATATATATATATATATTTATTCAATTTTTATATATAATTATTAGAAGTTATTTTTTTAATTGAAATATATATATATATTCAAGGGAGCCAATTTGTATATAGATCACATAATTATTAGAACTTACTTTTTTATTGAAATAAATACATAAATATATATATATATATATATATATATTCAAAGGAGACAATTTATATATAGATCACATAATTATTAGAAGTTATTTTTTTTCTAAATGAATATATATATATATATATATATGTATATATATAAATATATATATATATATATATATAATATATGTATATTTTATATATATAATCTGTATATATATGTTCAAGGGAGACAATTGTTATATAGATCACATAATTATTAGAAGTTATTGTTTTATTGAAATATATATATATATAAATACATTTATATATATATATATAAAATATATATTTATATATATATATATATATATATATATATAATATATATATATATTCAAGGGAGACAAGTAATACATAGATTACCTAATTATTAAAAGTTTTTTTTATTGAAATAAATATATATATAATATATATATATATATATATCTATATATATATATATATATATATATATATATATATATATATATTCAAGGGAGACAATTTGTATATATGTAACATAATTATTAGGAGTTATTTTTTTAATTGATATATATATATATATATATATTTATATATATTCAATTTTTATATGTATGTTATTTTATTACAGGATAAATAAACATTAAGATTCAACTAGTCATATAAGAGTTCTCAATTAGACATAGAGCAATAAAGACATTTTATTTAGATTTGAACTTAATTAATACACTTCAAATAGTGTTCAAAACTAGACAGAGCTGATATTATAAAACGTTTATTTTATTACAGGAAAACTAAACATTAAGATTTAACTAGAGTTATATAAGAGTGCTCAATTAGACATAGAGCAATAAAGATATTTTATTTAGATTTCTACTTATTAATTACACTTAAAATAGTGCTAAAAAAAATGGGAGACAATTTGTATATAGATCACATAATTGTTAGAAGTGATTTTTTTAATTGAAATATATATATATATATATATATATATATATATATATATATATTCAAGGGAGACAATTTATATATAGATCACATAATTATTAGAAGTTATTTTTTTTTAGTAAATATATGTATATATATATATAAATATATATAATATATATATTATATATATATATAATCTATATATATATGTACAAGGGAGACAATTGTTTTATAGATCACATAATTATTAGAAGTGTTTTTTTATTGAAATATATATATATAAATATTTATATATATATATATTGACATTTTAGATTTATCATTGAGAATCATAACAGTTAGAATAAAATTATTAAAATTTATATTACATTATGTCATATTCACACAAGAATACCAAAAAAATTGTGGTTATCTAAATTGACGTTTACATTTTTTTTTAAGTTATTACCTTGCTCTACTGATGTATTGAGCACTCTACATATAAGTCCTATCATTTGAATTTCTGTGTATATATTTTAAATATTAACAGTTAGCTCTTAGTCTTATCATCAAATTGCCATACATATTTCCAAAAATTTAACAACTATCTCTACTAATTCATTAATCATTGTATATATTTATCTTTCTGTCTCTCATTATTTATCTATCTATCTATCTATACAATTGAATATGTCTGTCTGTGTGTACATTTCTCTGTCAATTTTAGTCTACATATTCCAAAGGGTACTGAGATTTTAGAAAATCTATGTGATTGGTATTTGAACAGAAATTTTGCAATTAAGGGGTCAAAGTTCAATGATTTGGCCTTTGAGAACCCTACTAATTTCCTCCGACAATTATGGGTCTAAACACTTGAAATTTTACATATAGTTTCCTTGGACATGGATCTAACTTAATATCTCCATTGGAGCCCAAAACAATAAATTGTAAAGGTTCATAATAGGGGTCAAATTTTTTAAAATTAACCGTTTTTCTGCTTTTTTTTTTGGTTGGGGAGGGGGGCAGCATACACCGCTAAACACCGGGGCTACGGCAGGAACTCATGCTAGTATAATATATATATATATATATATATATTTTCATATATATATATATATTCATATATATATATATATATATATATATATATATTAATATATATATATTCATATATATATATATATATTCATATATATATCAATTAAAACATAACTTCTATTTCCATTATTTTCATATATATATATATATATATGCATATTTATATCAATTAAAACATAACTCCTAATAATTATCTGATCTTTATACAAATTGTCTGCCTTGAATATATATATATATATATATATATATATATATATATATATATATATATATATATATATATATATATATATATTTATGTGAATTAAAAAGAATAAGTTCTAATGATTATGTGATCTTTATACAAATTGTCTCCCTCGAATATATATATATATATATATATATATATATATATATATATATTCAAGGGAGACAATTTGAATATAGAAGACAGTTATTAGAAGTTATTTTTTTAATTGAAATAAATATATATATATATATATATATATATATATATATTTGAATTAAATAACTTCAAATAATTATGATCTATATAAAAATTGTCTCCCTTGAATATATATATTATATATATAAATATATATATATATACATATATTTCAATAAAAAAATAACTTCTAATAATTGTCGTCTATATACAAATTGTCTCCCTTGATTATATATATATATATATGTATATATATATACATACACATATTAAAGGGAGACAATTTGTATATAGATGACATAATTATTAGAAGTTATCTTTTTTATGCTTAATTGAATTTTAATGCTTAGTTTTTCCATCAATTGTTTTACTTGGGTAATTTTTTGTAATGTATATTTGAAAAAAATCTATGTGCTAGTTGAGATAAGAAATAAGGAAAATTCTTACCTGTTACTTCCCAGGTGTTATCTCCACTTTTTCTCTGTTCTGCTTCTTGCTGAAACTCATGGCAATTTCATGTTTGTTTGTGTTCTTTGTTACATATATATATTTTTTAATGTGAGGATTTTTTTTCTTTTAATAATTTAAAAACTTTTTTTTGATTTATATAATAAAGAGAGACAACATAACTAATGGATTTTTTTTAAATGATATATTCAACTTTCTGGTTATGATCAAATGTACTACTTTATTTTTTATTTTTTTTTTTTGTAGTTGCATAAGTTAGCTGATGAGAAGAAATACAAGCAGAACTGCATTCATTTAAATAAAGCTAATAGTTTAGAATTTGATTTTACCCAGATGTGCATGTACACAAAGAAAGAAACACTTACTTGAGGACTTCTGTAACTACAGGAAACATGTGGCAGCTAGGATAGGTGATGCTGCTGGATTCAGTTGTTTTTTCCAATCCACATAATTCTCACAATAGCTTATAGTAGAATTCCACCATGATCAAGGGGAGTACCTGAAATTACAGAAATATACACACAGAAGGAAAGAAAAAGAATACTTACTCTACTTCTATGACAATGATTGCTGCGAAGACTTCAAGATGCTAATGTAGGAAGAAACAGATAGACATACATCATACGCAGTTTAAGTGTACCCAGATGTGCTTGAACGCAAAGAAAGAAATACTTGATTCAAACTGCACAAGACATGTGGCAGACAGGAACGGTGATGCTGCTAGGTTTCATTGCTTGTTCCAATCTATAAAAAAGAGATGATGTTTATAGTGTTTATAATCTACTGCTGTGTGAAAGCTGGAACAATGGAAACAGTTAAATTAAATTATCAAATCACAAAGACTGAAATCGAAATAGAAAGAAGAAAGGGTGATACTATACTCATCTTCCTGTTGGTGCAGACCACTTGCTCGTGACTGTTCGTTCGCCATGAAACTGGAAAGTAAAATAAATAAAAAAAGAAAAAAAGAGAGGTTCCACCGGGGAAAGCTCGTGTCTGGGCAGCGAGGTGATGAACTCCCGAAAGGAGGGGCACTATATAAAAACAAGCTTTGCTGCGAACATCTCCTAAAAAGCGGTTTCTACTCAGAATAACAGGCGGAGCAGAAAACAGAGGTGTTCTCTCTACCCAACAGGATTCGTAAAGATACCAATAGTTTGTGTTCATAAGACGGCGATGATCGCTCACAAAACTGGCATTCCTACTGTCATGTCGGAGGACCGTCATATATAATTGCACTACCATTTCGTATTGGAGGACGGTCATATATAATTGCACTACCATACCGTTTCGGAGTTCCTAGACAGTAGGAATAATAAAAGCGGCCTTAAAGCGGCTTGTGAGCACACAATCTAGTCGAACTCTAGTCGTCCTTAGTCGAGTCGAGGCAAGCCTGCATTATATAGTAACACGAGCACGTGTCGCCTGCTTAGAGGGTAGCCCCCTTCGGGAGATTCGAAAGCGCACCTCACAGCGGAAGAGCTTCGGAACCAATCGGACCGTACCCAGACTTGCAGCTATTTGTTAACTTGGAAGTGGAGTCAACACCCCGACACTGAGAAAAGAGCTTTCCAAAAGCTCAAAACCAGTTGCATGCAAAGTCGGGGAAACTGGGAGCAGGCTGGGGAGAACACGGGGCCTTGCAGGGAGGCCCATTTTTCTCTTTCGTTCGGTTTACATCTTTCGGGTATTGTTCTCCTTTCAGCCTGCCCCCATCACGCCTTTTTGCTCGCCACATGCAAGCGTATAAAAAGACGACCAGATGACGGACGCAACAAACTAATGCCGACATTTTCTGGATTTTTTTTTTTTTTTGCCAGAGCCCATTTAGCCGTGTAGCTATTAAACTACAACGTTACACCCCCCTACCACGGTGAGGATAGGGTTGGACTTTAGGGGGGAAAATACACATCCAGTATTTTATCCAATAAAAGAACGGTTTATAAACTGCACAATTGTCACGGTAATTCTACAGTTTATGGACCGCCCTTAAATAATATTATATGTATGCTTTCATCTAACAAATTTAAAAAAAAGGCGTTAATTTAGATTTAAATTTTAATATTTTTTCCCTAGAACAGCACGGATTATAAACTGCACAATTGTCACGGTAATTCTATAGTTTATCGACCACCCTTAAATAATATTATATGTATGCTTTCACCTAACAAATTTAAAAAAAAAGACGTTAATTTAGATTTAAATTTTAATATTTTTTCCCAGAACAGCACGGTTTATAAATTGCACAATTGTCACGGTAATTCTATAGTTTATCGACCGCCCTTAAATAATATTATATGTATGCTTTCATCTAACAAATTAAAAAAAAAAGACGTTAATTAAGATTAAATTTTAATATTTTTTTCCCAGAACAGCACGGTTTATAAATTGCACAATTGTCACGGTAATTCTATAGTTTATTGACCACCCTTAAATAATATTATATGTATGCTTTCATCTAACAAATTAAAAAAAAAAGACGTTAATTTAGATTTAAATTTAAATATTTTAACCAAGAACAGCATGGTCTATAAACTGCACAATTGTCACGGTAATATTTGTTGGCTGGCTTTCTAACAGTATAATAAAATATAAAAAGACGTTAAACGTTAAAATCGTGTAAACTACACAAGTGTCGAAATTTGAAAAGAAATTCGACGTGTTTATGAACTGTGCTCATACTAACAACGTTCATTTGAACACTTGTGCAGTTTACACAACTGAAATAAATGCGTCATCTACTTTGAAACGACAAGAAATACCTTTTTTTTTTGACATCAGAGAAGTAGACAGAGGAGCGGCAGGGCGGCGGCTTAGCTGGGTCGACTGGCTGGTCATCTATTCTTCCGGAACTCATCTCGCTGCCAGGGTCCAAACTGAATTTACAGCCCGTTTTAGGCCTCTTTTTATATTTCACCATCGCCGTGAAAACCGTTAACTTTTCCGGGAAAAACCGAACAGTTCGCAGTCGATGTCGCAACCTTTTTACCTTTTATGGAGTTTGTGTTACCTAGCTGCCTTTTCATTGGTTGATTTAAACTTGTTTAGTTGAAGAGTGAATGTGGCGTGATATGCGCGCACGCACGCACGCACGCACACACAGAGTAATACTTTGTGTTTGTGTGTGTTGGTGTCTTTATGCGAGTGTGTGTATGTGTGTGTGTGTGTGCTGAGTTAAATTTGTTTAGTTTGAAGAGTGAACGTGGGCGTGTGTGTGTGTGTGTTTATGCAAGTGTGTGTGTATGTGGGTGTGTGCGTCGTTGAGAGAGAGAGAGAGAGAGAGAGAGAGAGAGAGAGGTTAGCACCCGGTAATTTAAAAAGTTATAAAAAGTTAAAAATATAATATATATATATATATATATATATATATATGGTCGCCAGTGATTTACATTTCAAAATACACGCATTAATAAAACTAGCTCCAAGACTATTTTTCTCTGCTAATTTTCCTTGCGATATTCGTTTTCAGCATACCTGAAAAAACTGACGGTTCGAGTTTTCCGGGTACGGTTTTTCCGGAGACGAGTTTTCTCTGGACAAGTTTTCCGGGCACTGGTATAAGTGCTATGGGTTCATCAGAGCACATCCCATTAAAGTACTTGTAAACAGGGATGCAACACCGAGGAGGCGATGGGACAGACGTTGGAGATTGACCTATAGCACGCACGGGGCCTATTAGATTAGATACTCTTTTTTTTGTTGTTTTTGTGCTCAACGATAAAAACCGACTTCTTCATTTGTGTTTGCTTCTCATTTTCGCTTTTTCTCTGATAAGTGTTTCGCTAATGTGAAAAAGAAAACATGTTCGAACGTTTGCTGACATTTATTGGATGTGTTCCTACCAGTATTTTGCTTAATTTTCGAGTTTGGAGCGATTATCGAGTCTCACAAGATGTCTGTAAAATGTCAGACACTTCTTTATTGTTCTAACTTAAAACCGTGCGCTACTTTTGTTTGTGTTAAATAAACGTTTTAAAATAAGTTAAAACAACAAAAATGTGATCTAGGTAGAAGAGTAACTTACCTTGCCTTTGGTAACATTCATTTTCTTATATATTTATTTGTTCACTACTTTTTCGTTTTGTTCTCTTGAATGCGAAATATTCGCCATGAAATTTCCACGGGGGGTCACGATTATTTCGTTTTATTAATCTTAAGTTTCATAGAATAAAAAGTTCTGACACAACTTTGTCGAGCGATTTATAATCGATTTCATTTAACTTCTGTTTGACCCCGGCACGTACGACCCTTTCTCTCCTTCCCCCACTCTCTCTCTCTTCTTTAGCTTGGTGACAAGCGATATGCTTATGTGTGCGTGCGTGTGTGTGTGTGTATGTGTGTACATGCGTGCGTATGTGTGTTGTCGTATTCACGAAAATTTAAAAAAATAAAAACGTTTTTCCCCGACCGGCCGGATTAGGGTTGTGAGGTGTGGTTAGAGTTCATGAAAATAAATGTTAGCAATAAAAACTTTTGGTAAACCAAGTTAGAAAAAAGAATACAATTTACTTCCCCACGGAGCCACCGATTCTTCTTCTTTTTTTAGGCGATGTAATAAGCAATATTTTTTAGCAGGGTTGCCTCCTCTCTTTATTTTGGTTTGTATATTTTTCATCTTGCAAAAATGCTCCCGGGAGATCTTTTTAGGATTCTAAAGGTTTGCTTTTTTTTACACTTTTTATTATCTTCGAAAAATGTAAAAAAGAATGTAAACAGGCAGTTTACGATTTGAAATGCATCGTTAAAATGATATTTTTTGCTAGTTCTTTCAACTTTATATTTTTATTTCGTCGTCTTCAAGTCCAATGTAAACAAGTTCTTGATGAGCCGTTCCTCTTAAATAATCCAATTTACCAAATTTACACTTCTAACGATTACTATGATATTGTCCATTGACTACTGTATGTACACACTTTAACCCTTATCCTCGAGTGGCCTCTGGGGCTTGATAAGTAGTGATTCCTTTATAAAATAAAAAATATTTCAATACTTTGATGGTGAGTCTATAGTCAGTCTGTGCTGGTTTTCCTTGCGATATTCGTTTTCAGCATACCCGAACGATTTTAAAATGACAGTCCGAATGTTAACGAAGCACACACACACACACACACACACACACACACACACACACACACACACACACGTAAACTCAGTGAAAATGTCTACTGTCGATAAGCTAGTTGTAAATTAGATTACTGGCTCTTATGAGTTTTAGTATAACCACCCTTTACAACTGTGATACAGTAGAACAGTCCGTCTCTGGACAATTAGCAGTGTATCGCATAACTCAATGACAGTGTCGAATGTCGACTAGCTAGTTGTAAGTTAGGTTACTGGCTCTGATGAGTTACACTCTTACCACCCTTAATAACTGTGATACAGCGGAACAGTCCGTTTTTGGACAAGTGGCGGTGATCGCATAACTCATTGAAAGTGCCGAATGTCTATTAGCTAGTTGAAACTTAGATTACTGGCTTTGATGAGTTTCAGTCTAACCACACTTAATAACTGTGATACAGCGGAACAGTCCGTCTGTTTCGCATAACTCATTGACAGTGTCGAGTGTCGATTAGCTAGTTGTAACTTCGTAGCCAGCCGAAAAGCCCCTTTAAGAAGAGACTTGAAGATAATAATTATTGCTTTTATTTGTAATGTTATTCTTATCGTCCAGCCATGCACGTGCAGAAATGCATTTCCAACGCAACTGTGTTAAAAAACTTACTTCCCCTTCAATGAGACAAGAACCCCGACACTCGACTTCGCACCGATACGCGAATGACGATACATAGAAATGAAAGCTGTTGATTTTATGTATTGAATTTTACGACTTTGCCGGCCCTCGTGACAAGATGTTCCGGCAGATACTGCAGGCTATGACGAGCTATGACTAGCAAAGACCAGATGTGGGGGAAACCCCACATGCCTGACCATTAACCAGCTCCCATTTCCCACCTCTCGGGAGCTGGTCCCCTTTTTCCCTTCCCCCTCTCTTCACTCCTCACATTAAAAATTGGCCTTGTGCCTAATTTGCTTGGTGGGGGAGCAAATAAATACCATCTGTTCCGGCAGATACTGCCAGCAAAGACCGTATGTGGGGCCGACCCCACATATAAGACCTTGGTCAATGTAGGGGTAACCCTTCATACCAATTGTCACCATCCTCGAAAACTATTTGTCTCAGCTAATTTTCCTTGCGATATTCGTTTTCAGCATACCTGAATGAGAGTTAGATTCTATAGACCAAGGCAAGTCAACGTGTATATAAAAAAATATTTTCGTTAACAGATACTACACATTGATCGTTTATTTTATTTGATTTGATGTATTTTATATTTATTTATTTTTTATTGATCTTATTTTCATTTAACATTTAATGTTTTGGTGTTGTATTACTGTACACATAGATTCGAAAAAGTTGTAATAAAAACAAATATATAACAAATAAATGTTATCAAAGGCAAGATAAGTTACTTTTCTACCCAACTGGATATATTTTTCGTGTTTTTATTCAATATAACATGTTTATTCAGCCGTAAGTTTGGGAAAAGGTGTTATAAATAAAAACCCAGATAAAATACTGTACAAACTCGATCAATATATGTTACCGTGACATAGGTGGACATATATTCGGCGGGTTTTTAGTAGTATTGTGTATAGTTTTTTATTTATAACACCTTTTCCCAAACTTACCGTGTTAAAGAGAGAATCAGACGCCATTTTGAATGTTCCAATACATCGGTAAACACTATGTTTTTCGAGCTGAATAAACATGTTACCTTGAATAAAAACACAAAAATTATATCCAGTTTGGTAGAAAAGTAACTTATCTTGCCTTTTGATAACATTTATTTGTTATATATTTGTTTTTTGACAACTTTTTCGAATCTATGTGTACAGTAATACAAACCCGATGTTTTTTTTATTAAATAGTTAGGTGACTGTACGGAATAGTTACAAAACGCCTTCCTCTCCCCATTTTAAGAACGACTTTCGGAATTGGGGGGAGCCCAATCTCTCCATGGTAAGAACGGCTTTCCAGATTGTGAGGTGTTTTTTTTTCAGAAAGCCGTTCTTATCATGGAGAGATTGAAAGTGTTAATACAAGTTAAATTGAATTTTTATCAGATCTTCTGCTTATTAAATTATTGGACAGAATAGTTAACATGATCCTCTCTACATTAAGAATGGCTTTCTGAACTTTTAAGGTAACGATTTCTTAAAAAAAATACAATTTAATAACAAACAAAAAAAACAGTTATTTTTACGATCCGAAAGAGGGAGGCGGTGGGAGGGGGAGGAATTGGCGCGTTGAAATAAAATTCGTTAAATTTCAAATTCGCTTCATACCCCCACCCTTCGCCACGTCATGACAGAAACAAAACTTTGACGACATTTCATTTAATTTCCGTTTGACCCGGGCAAGAGTGCAAACACGTGCGGAGTGTGTGGGTGTGTGGGTGGAAGTTTTATTGTTTTATTACTTTCATAATTTCATTATTTTCCGTCTTTCTCTCCCCCCTCTCTCTCTTTCTGTCTCTCTCTCTCTCTCTCTCTCCCCCTCTCTCTCTCTCTCTATCCCCCCCTCTCTCTCTCTCTCTCTCTCTCTCTCTCTCTCTCTCTCGTGCTGCTCACATGAAATAAACGCGGGAAGAAATATCGTGAAATGGCAAATTCCGCCATTTCACGAAACGTCGTGGTTAGAGACACATGTATTTTTACTGGGAGTTTTCACTAGAAGAAAGGTAAGTCATTTTTGGTATAATTTGTGATTTTATTTCAGCATTTCTTTTATGTAAAATAATAATCTTGTTTTTTTTTTAATGTTTAAAGTGAATAATAAAAAAAAATGATATTTTATTTAAGTTATTATAATTACCTCGTGTTATTAAACGAAAAAAAAAAATGAACAGACACTACACATTTCGTTCTTTATATATAATTTTCAATATAATTTATATCTATGTGTACAGTAATACAAACCCTATATTTGTTAATGAATATCACTTAAATAAACCACTCTACAGATGGATGTGATATTTGGAATATGCTGTAACATTGATAAAGACGAACTAAGGAACAGTTACGTCATAGACACAAAATATACGTATGATTATAATAGGAAAAAAACAAAAACCTGCAAAAGTATATGCAGTTATGCTACCGTGCCGAAATAAAAACGGTGTTATTTAGAAATCTATTCTTTGTATTCTAACATTTTAATCAAGTTGTCGTGAAACTTGAATTTCAAATGAAAAAACGAAAAAAACAAAACAAAAAAGGAAATGCAAACACAAAACACGGTAACATAAATGCATAATTACTAATTATGTCTTTCTGGCTAAACGTAGTAACCGTTTCTTTTTTCTGTATTTGTATAAAAATTAGTACATGTTTTTTATTAGATATTGAAATCCATGTTATTAGGTTGAAATGGGCGCTTCTACACTATTGGGACGAGATTTCAGAATTGTAGGGATGCGAGTTAATGCGACAGTTGATGTTGAATTCGAAAGTGATTTTGGAGCCTTTAAACTGTCATTAATAATAATAAAACAGATACTACACTTTGAATTATTTGCTAATAATTAAAAAAAATATTTTCGTTAACAGATATGACACATTGATCGTTGTTTTTATTTGATTTGATGTTTTTTTATTTTTATTTATTTTTTTATTGATCTTATTTTTATTTAACATTTGATGGTTGTTATTAAATTGTTAGATGCTTGTACGGAATGGTTACAAAACGCCCTCCTCCTCTCTCCATTTTAAGAACGACTTTCGGAATGGCCGTATCCCAATCTCTCCATGTTAAGAACGGCTTTCTAACGCCGACACTTGACTTCGCACCGATACGCGAATGACGATTCATAGAAATTAAAGCTGTTGATTTTATGTATTGAATTTTCCACGACTTTCTCGGCCCTCGTGACAAGATCAAAGTGTAGTATCTGTTCTCAGTACTTACTGAAGTCTGCCACTGGTTCAAGTCGTGGCTTTTGGCCTTTGGTCAAAAGTCTTTTTTCTTTGGCCTCTTTTGGCGTCTTGCTCTTGCGAGGACCAGCCCCTTCTTTGGGGATTGGACCTCCTTGAGAATTTGTTGAATTTTTGTTTTGTTTTTTATTAACTGTTGTTTTCCTTTTCTTCCAGATAGTCCGGGGTCTAGCTAGAGCTTAAGCAGCCGGCAGGGCCAAGGGATACCGACGTGCCTTTTTAGGCGAAGGTCCCTTGGTTTCCGAATCGGCGGGCACTAGTTGGGCTCCGGGCCTTCAGTTAGATGGAGCAGGCCTCTGCTCCTGCCACCTTGGGGGACGCCCCAGGTGTAGCGGTCGTGAAGGGTCCGGGGGGTGCCGTCCCGCAAGGCACCCCCAGTTCGAGAAGGGTTACCGGGGTCGCCGCCCCAGAGTGGTTCGGATCGCGAGCGGGGGCCGCCACCCCCAGTGAGGTCGTGTCGGGTGTTGCCACCCCGAAAGGCAGCACCAGTGCCGGATCGCGAGCGGGGTTCGCCAACCCCAGTAGTGATGAGTCGGTGCCGGATGCCGTGCAGGGGGTTGCCGCCGAAAAAGGCAACCCAGGCGGCATAATGAACGCAGCAGTAGGTGGGGATCGAAGTAGCAAGAGAAAGCGGCCGGTCAAAAAGTGGTGGGTCTTGGAGGAGGATCCTAGAGTCCCTCTAACAAGATCCATGTCAGCAAGGGCAAGCCCTAGCAAAGAACACCGGGAAAGTTTAAGGAGGAGTAAATCGGCCGAAGTAATAGTAGTGGATGGGTGCTCTCCGTCAGAGATAGAATCTGGTAGGGTTACGCCAGCTAGTTTGTTTGAATGGCCAGCCCTCACACAGAGTGACTGCTCCCCTATTCCACCAGGACAAACAGAACGACCAATAGCGGCGGTAATGGAAACATCAGCCGGGATCAGTGTGCCAGCAGAGGAGAACAAAGTGGGGAGCATCTGGGGCCAGAAAAAACTGAAAAGAAAGACCCCCCAATATTACCGCGAACTACTAGAAGGGCGGTACAAAGACTATGTAAATGGCAGCAAGCTGGAGATCATGCCGGGAGCACTGGAGGACATAAAGGAGAGGACGGTCTCCTTGGTGACTTTAGAGGCCAATGGAAAGGGGCTGACTGGTGTGCCCCTGGAGAGAATGTGTGAGATTCTGGCCGACCTGAAGATCCCAGTCAAATATCTGGTCCGGAGATTCCACGCTACGTGGGACCTCCTCCTGCCATCGAAGATTGAAGCGGAGAAACTGGCAGGAGGGGATATTTTATGGAAGAACCTGAGACTCCGCCCCGAGTACATGTCGAAGAGGAGAGCAGGAGTAACGGTACTCGGGGTTCCCAGTTTCATCAGTGAGGACCAGCTGGGTGCCACTTTGGCCCAGTTTGGAGAGGTAGAAGAGATAAACCCAACGAAGGGACCTCGCAATATCCAAACTGGGTCATATAAGGTGTTTTTGAAGGTCAACCGTGAGAACTTTCACAAGATCCCGGCACAACTGAATTGTGAGGGCTGGCAGATGGCGGTTATAGTGGAGGGGAGAAGGCCATACTGTTGGCACTGCGCAAAGCCCGGGCACGTGGCCCGCTTCTGCCCACAAAAAAAGGAGCAGGAGCAGCAGAAGACGAGTAAAAAGGAGGATACTGTGGAGGAAGCAAAGAAGAGGGAGGACTCGGAGGGAGGCGTATGGAGCAAGGTCGCCGCCAAGAGGGGCAGGAAAAAGGAAGCAGAGGCCCCTCCAGCACCATCAAGACCAGCGGCGGCGACCGCGAAAAGAAAATTGAGAGGAAGCTCCTCAGAGTCAGAGGGGGAGGAAGGAGGACCGGCGGAAAAACCCGTCGAAAAGAAGGAGAGAAAAGAAACGCCTAAAGCGTCTCGGAAGTCGTCTCCCCCTCGGAAATCCCCGGAAGAACAGATGGTTCAAGACAAGGACACCGAGCCTCCAACACCGGTTCCCTCAGAGGACGCTCGGCCCACCCCTCCCCTATTCAACACCCCGGAGCAGGATGAGATGGCTCCAGTTTCTGAAGAAGCAGTAATAGCTGAAGGTCAGGACAAGGAGAAGACGCCCCCCAGGACGGAGAAGACCAGAAAATGCCCATTCTGGCCGGGGGTCCGTCTGTGTGAAGTTGATGAAGCGATGGGGGACATCAGCGGATCGCAGAGAAAATATCTGCGCGTCCTGGAGTCGTTGAAGACGGTAGATGAGAGGAGCGTTACCGACCCCCGAAATTTTCCTGAGGCTCCAAACCTGATCACCTTCGTGAGGCCAAACAGGGGTGGGCGAGCGAAGGCCCTCTGGAGAATGCTCGAAGAAGGAAAAACCGCGTTCCCGGGCTTAAAGTTAGTTGACGGGGAGCACCCATCCTTAGCTCAGATACAGAAGCAATGCGAGGGGAGGGTCCCGATCTATGTTCACCCCTCCTTGTATAGGGCGCTAAAACTGACGTTCCCTCTGGACGTGGGAGGTCTGGCCAAAGACGGGCGGCTTACGCCTGTCCTGCTTACGGGCAGTCTTGGGCAGACCTTTGACGCCCTTTCCCCCGAGGATTTCAGACCCTTGATAGAAGAATATTACTAGTTAGGGAAACATGGCCACAAGCTTAAACCTAGCTAGTTTGAATGCGAGGGGCATGAGGTCTCGAAGCAAGGCTTCTCGCGTGCTGAGGGACCTCATGGCCCTTGAGGTAGACATAGCTGCAATTCAGGAGACCCACTTTGTTGGGGCTGGGGACTGCGATGTGCTGGTGAACGATTTTGACGTTTACTCAGCATATGGCAGTCTCCAGAGCCGGGGGGTTTCTGTGCTAGTAAGTCGCACCCTATCTGCGACGGTTACACTTGTTCATGCGGACGCTCATGGGAGGCTGGTCGTGGTCGATGTTGCCGTTAGCAGCGGCGCGTTCCGGATCATGGCAGTTTATGCGCCCAACATCCTAAGTGAGAGGGTTTCCTTTTTTCGGCGGGTGGAGGGGCTTCTCTCTTCGGGTCCGGAGCGGGTAGTATTAATGGGGGACTGGAATGCCATCCTGGACCCCAATTTAGATAAGGTCGGGGGGTCTAGCGGGCAGGGCAGGTGTGATAGCAGCCTGTCTGACCTGATGGCCTCGTGCGATCTGGTCGACAGGTTCCGTCTGGATCACCCCGGGAGGGAGATGTGGACGTGGCATACTAGTGCGGCCGCCCGTCCAAGTACATACTTGGACAGGATGTTAATTAGAAGGGGCGACGTAGATTTTCTATCTTGTCCCACGTTCCACTGGTTAGGTCATTCGGACCACAAACTCGTGTTGGCCCGTTTGAAGTTAGGTAATAGGCCTAGGATGGCTGGCTACTGGAAGATGAACGCCTCCTTGTTGGAGTCGGTCGACTTCCGGGAGCAGCTGTCGACACTAATTCAGAGGGAGTTAGTGGGGGCGGTTACCGGGAGTAGATGGTGGGTTAATCTTAAGGTCACCATTAGGCATTTTTGTGTCCAATATAGCCAAAGCCTCGCTTTAACTAGGGCTCGGACCAAAAAGCACCTAGAGGATAGATTGACCCGGGCGGTGGCAGGGGGGGATTCCCTAGATCTAGCACTAATTAAGGGGGACCTCAGTCGCTTGGCTAGCAAGCGATATGAAGGTCAAGTAGTTAGGGCTAGGTTAAAGGGAGTCTCCAACGAAGCCGTGAACGTTGACGCTGTTGAGCGTGGGGCCGCTTTAAGACGCGGCTCGGATGGGTACATTCGGGAGGTGAAAAACCTGGAAGGACGTTCTCTCGTGTCGACGCGGGAGATCTGCAATGGGTTTCGGCAACATTTGGAGGAGCGCTTCACCAAACTACCCAGACTCCGCGGCCAGGAGTTTGGCAGCTATTTAGCTGGCTCGCCCCGCCTTACTGCGGCCCGAGCGGCTAGTTGCGAGGGGGTGGTTACGGAGCGTGAGGTCATTACTGCGTTGAAGCAGGTTGGCCACAACAAATCTCCGGGGCTCGATGGTTTGCCCTACGAACTGTACTTGAGGCTGTCGCCCATGTTTGTGCCCCTTTTGACGGGCGTGTTTAACCACTGGTTTGCCCAGGATTCAATCCCGAGGCAGGTAACCAAAGGAGTGGTCACGCTTCTGAAGAAGGGAAACCAACATGGAGGGGGGAACCTAGATGATTATAGGCCCATAACTCTGCTTAACGCAGATTTTAAGATTTTGGCCCGTATTCTTGCGAACCGACTGCAGGTCGTTATCGACGAGTTGGTCGAACCGGATCAGAACTACGCTGTGAAGGGTCGAACAATTCAAAACAATCTGCACTTGGTTCGCACGATAATAGAGGGGTTAGAAGACGACACGGAAGCCGCGCTGATCAATTTAGATCAGTCCAAGGCGTTCGATAGGGTGGACCATGGGTTCCTGAGGGCTGTTGTGGAGGCCGCCGGCTTTGGTCCGGACTTCCGCAAGTGGATCTCCGCCCTGTATCGTGACCCCGCGGTGGTGGTGCAAGTCAATGGTAGGTTGTCGGAGTCCTTTGGGGTCTCCCGGTCGGTGCGGCAGGGCTGTCCGCTGTCGCCTCTGCTCTATGTCCTGGCGTTGGAGCCCTTCCTTCGCAAATTAAGGGACGAGGCGGCGAGACCAGTCCTACGCGGCATTGCTCTACCTGGCGGCCGAGTTGCCAGGGTGTCCGCGTACGCTGATGACGTCACCGTTTTCGCAGCCAGTCGTAACGACATCGAAGCGGTGATAGAGGCGATCGCTGAGTACGAAGTTGTCACAGGGGCCGTGATCAATCGCAGCAAGTCCGTCGGCCTGCGGTTGAGCGCCTGGACCGGGGTAAACTCGCTTCCAGGTGCGTTCGGCTGGACTGATGGCCCGGTTAAGATCCTCGGTGTGTGGTTCGGGCCGGATCTCCAGCTGGACAAGAATTGGTCGGAGGTACAGACTAAGGTCGAATCGTCTGTCGGGACTTGGATTCGGAGGAGATTGTCCTTGAAGGGTCGTGCGGAGGCATGCGCCACTTACGTGTTTCCGTTGATCCTTTACCGTTTATCTGTTCTTCCCCTGCCTGCGGACCGCTGTAAGGCTTTGGAGCGACTCCTTTTCAAACTGCTTTGGAAGGGAGGAAAGCCGTATGTCCGTAGACAGGTCTGTACGCAGAAGCTTAGCGAGGGAGGCTTGGGGATGCCTGATCTGCGCAGCCATCAACACGCAGAAAGACTGGCGTTCCTGAGTCGGACACTGATAGAGGAGGCACCCTGGGTACCGGCCGTGGAGCACGCTTTCCCACGGCTGTTAACCGACCCCGCCGCCGAAGGTCGCCGTCGACCAGCGGGGGAAGGGCGCTTCCTGACCGAATGCCGAGCCGCCCTTAGGGCATTGCCGGGGTCCAGTGACCTTGCACGGCCTAGGTGGAGGCTATATGAGGAGTTAGTGGAGGGCACCGCGAAAGATCCACTGGTGGAGCGGCTACATCTGTCGAGGGGGGAAGTTCTCTCGCTTTGGAGTTGGGCGCCTGCCAGTAGCTACATAAGTAATGCTGAATTCTCAATAACGTGGAGGCTAGTCCGGGATGCGTTGCCTCTCTTCGACCGACTTGCCAGGGTCTTCAGGGATCCCGATTATTATTATCCCCCGTGCCCACGCTGCAACGATGAGAACGAGGACGAAACGCGTGAACACGCGTTCTTTCTTTGCAGCGGGGTACGGAGTCTCTGGAGGTATGTCGAAGGGGTAACGGCTCGCATCGACCCCGAGCGGTCGGTGCCACTTGATTTAGCGTACGTGGTTGACAATGTGGACCCGCCGTTTATCAGGGAGAAACGGGCGGTGTTTCTGGTGATACTGGCTGTAGCTAGGTTAGTGACGTGGGTTTCACGTCTAGACATCGTCTATGAGGGGCGGTCTGTTTCCGATCTGGATCTGGTTGTTCGTTTTAAGCATCAACTTAAAACGAAAATCAGATGTGATTGGGAAAGGTTGCCCCGCATCGACTTTGATAGAAGATGGGTGCACAACACTAGTTTGTGCATCCGACGAGGAGCTAGGTATGAGCTTGTGTTTCCACCCTAGTAGTATTCTTCTGGAGGTGCTGAAGTTTCGATTGTCGTACACTCGGAACCCAGCCCCTTCATATGTTAATACGGGGTTTACCCCGTAATCATGGGTAGGAGTAGGTTTGCTAGTTAGGCAGAGTAACCACCTAGAGTGGAAAGCTTATACTTTATTTAGGGCCTAGACTAGGGTGAATGTGAGTTTGATCCTGTCCCCTATAGATCTTTGTTTTTTGATAGATTGGCACTAGGAGAGCTTCCAATGATGCCCAAAGTCCACCAGTTTTATTTTATCCTCGGCCCGATTGTATCCTTTACGTATTTTTATCTTGGAAGACGCCATCCATCCCTGTTATCCCCGACCCTAAGTTATTTTTCTTACAAGTCCCTATTTCCTCCACTCCCCCCTAGGGAACGACCTGCTTGCTTTCACCCTTTTTCCCCCCGGGGGAAGTGGACTGGAAGACAGTGGGCGTTTCATACGACAGACCAGCCGTTAGGTAGGGAGGGTCCCCTTACTAACCCGCCCCCATAGGCATTTTATTAAGTTGTTTTTCTTTTTCTTTCTTTTTGGGTGTATCTTAGTTTGCCCCCCTCCCCATCATCTCACCCCCATTTGTTTTATTTAAAAAAAAAAAAAAAAAAAAAAAAAAAAAAAAAAAATAATACTTTAAGTTTGTAAATATCATTTTGTTTTGTTTTTTGTACATATTTCTTTCTTTACAGTACGAGAGTCGCCCGCCATCCCGATAAGCTGGGGAGCTGTCTTTTTAAGTAGGTCCTGGTAAGAATGTAGGCGGTTGTGGTATGATAGAATCTAGTATAGGTGTTTCTAAATAAAATACTTGCTTTCTAACGCAAGTTTAGCTAGCAAATTTAGCAAAGTCCCGTTTTCTTCCCCACTTCCCCCTTACTGGCCTTGGTGCCTAAGTTGTATCGGACCCCAAATAAGGGCCTGGCAGTAGATAATGCCAGGTCCGGGGCCGGTACGACTAAATAACTTCTCGGCCCTCGTGACAAGATCAAAGTGTAGTATCTGTTCTCTCAGTTACGAAACTGTCCGCCACCGGACTTTCTGGATAGGTTAAGGTGTTTTCATACTAACCTTCGTTAGCAAGGACCGACTCCACATTTGTGGGAGCTTGGACCCGGAAACCGATCCCCTTTTTTGGGAGACTGGAATCTCGGGACCAACACCACTAGCTGGTAGTTGAGACCTGCTTTTGTTGTTTTTTTGCATGCGTTTTTTCTTCGTTCCGGTCTCTTCCCTCTAGAGACAGGGGATGGTCTAATTTCTCCACACTTAATTGCCTGAGCAGCACTGACCTGCCAGGCCCAAACTTTGTCTATCTTCGCTGCTCTCCCAGTGGATCGAGCAGACAGGGCTCTCTTTCTCGCTTCCGTTGGGGTAAGTTAGTGGGTAGTTGGGAGCTTGGACCCGGAAACCGATCCCCTTTTTTGGGAGACTGGAATCTCGGGACCAACACCACTAGCTGGTAGTTGAGACCTGCTTTTGTTGTTTTTTTGCATGCGTTTTTTCTTCGTTCCGGTCTCTTCCCTCTAGAGACAGGGGATGGTCTAATTTCTCCACACTTAATTGCCTGAGCAGCACTGACCTGCCAGGCCCAAACTTTGTCTATCTTCGCTGCTCTCCCAGTGGATCGAGCAGACAGGGCTCTCTTTCTCGCTTCCGTTGGGGTAAGTTAGTGGGTAGTTGGGAGCTTGGACCCGGAAACCGATCCCCTTTTTTGGGAGACTGGAATCTCGGGACCAACACCACTAGCTGGTAATTGAGACCTGCTTTTGCTGGTTTTTTGCATGCGTTTTTTCTTCGTTCCGGTCTCTTCCCTCTAGAGACAGGGGATGGTCTAATTTCTCCACACTTAATTGCCTGAGCAGCACTGACCTGCCAGGCCCAAACTTTATCTATCTTCGCTGCTCTCCCAGTGGATCGAGCAGACAGGGCTCTCTTTCTCGCTTCCGTTGGGGTAAGTTAGTGGGTAGGGTGACGTGGGGTAGGGCGGGTGCTTCGTTTCTGCTCCCCTCTGTGGGCAGGGATTCCTATCCCCTCTCTCTCTTAATTGCGACGCGGCACTCTGGCCCGCTAGCACCCACTGCGTCTTTCTTCTCTGCTCTCCCCCCCTCGCGGGGGGATCTGAGCTGCTAACCCGACATCCCCGTGAGGGGAAGTCAAAAACTCTAATTTCTTCAAAGTCCGCTCCTCCCCCTCCATTCCCCTGGGTTTTCTTTTCCCCCACTACACTTTGGTCTGCGTCAGCGGCCAGTGCAACCGCCACGATGCCAGGCAGGAGGGGTACGTTACCCCAAATGCGCAAGATTTATTAATAAATAATAAACTAGACAAAATACTTTGAGAAATTCGCTCAATATATGTTAACGTGACATAACTTGACATATATTCGGTGGTTTTTTAATAGTATTTTGTCTAGTTTATTATTTATAACACCTTTTCCCGAACTTACCGTGTTAAAGAGACAGTCGGTCGCCATTTAGAATTTTCCAATACATCGGTAAACACTGTATTCTTTTCGAGCTGAATAAACATGTTAAACTGAATAAAAACACGAAAATTATATCCAGTTTGGTAGAAAAGTAATTTATCTTGCCTTTGATAACATTTATTTGTTATATATTTGTTTATTGACAACTTTTTCGAATCTATGTGTACAGTAATACAAACCCTATAATTATTTCATGTCATTAAACGAAAAAAAAAAAAAGAACAGATACTACACGTTTCCTTTTTTTACAGATATCATTGTCAAATAAAATGTATATTTATTTATAATTTGTTGTATTTTTAATAGTTTGCTGCAAACTTTAAATCGAGTATTAATCTTCTGTTTGAGAATGTGTTAAATTATCGATGGTTTTATATTGTATTTTTTTATTTATTTATAATTTTATTTCAGCATTTATTTAATATAGAATAACCACGTCGCTTATTTAATCATAAATAAAAAAAAAAAAAAAAAAAAAATTATTCTATAAAAAGCATTTTCATTCCAAAATACTGAAATCGCCATTAAATAACCTGGAAAAGGGTTGATATGGCGTATAAGCAAAAGCCAGACTAAGAAATCAAGGGCAGATAATCGGAAATCTTGATTGTCTCCCTTGACGAACTTGTCTCCACGGAATTTCACGAGTGTTGTGGTCGGCGTTACGGAAATTACCGACCGTTTACTCATTTTATTTGTTTAGTTTTTTTCACCTTTGTTTGGTTGAGAGATGTTTGAGTACTCGTGCAGTTTATTGACCACCGGTGTGAAATATTAACGTCGTATTTATGTGTGCTTTCCACCTAACAGTCGAATGACGTTAAAATTGATTTACACACTCACTTGTAAAGTCGCCAATAGTAAGATGTCCAAAAATTACGAAAAACGTTTACTCATTTTATTTGTTTAAATAATATTATATGTAGACTTTCACCTAACAAATTAAAAAATTAGAAGACGTTAATTTAGATTTAAATTAAAAATATTTGTCTGTCTGTCTATCTATCTAGCTGTACTGTATCTCTCCAACTACATCCTCTGTCTGTCTGTCTCTTTAACCTCGCATCGGCTCTCTGCTTGGTTCCTTATTTCAGCCCACCAAACTGGATATAATTTCCGTGTTTTTATTAAATTAAACATGTTTATTTAGCTCGAAAAAACAGTGTTTACCGATATATTGGAAAATTCAAAATGGCGACCGACTCTATCTTTAACACGGTAAGTTCGGAAAAAAGATGTAATAAATAATAAACCAGACAAAATACTGTTAGAAATTCGCTCAATATATGTTAACGTGACATAACTTGACATATATTGGGTGGTTTTTTAATAGTATTTTGTCTAGTTTATTATTTATAACACCTTTTCCCGAACTTACCGTGTTAAAGAGACAGTCGGTCGCCATTTAGAATTTTCCAATACATCGGTAAACACTGTATGCTTTTCGAGCTGAATAAACATGTTAAATTGAATAAAAACACGAAAATTATATCCAGTTTGGTAGAAAAGTAATTTATCTTGCCTTTGATAACATTTATTTGTTATATATTTGTTTATTGACAACTTTTTCGAATCTATGTGTACAGTAATACAAACCCTATAATTATTTCATGTCATTAAACGAAAAAAAAAAAAAAGAACAGATACTACACGTTTCCTTTTTTTACAGATATCATTGTCAAATAAAATGTATATTTATTTATAATTTGTTGTATTTTTAATCGTTTGCTGCAAACTTTAAATCGAGTATTAATCTTCTGTTTGAGAATATGTGTTAAATTATCGATGGTTTTATATTGTATTTTTTTATTTATTTATAATTTTATTTCAGCATTTATTTAATATAGAATAACCACGTCGCTTATTTAATCATAAATAAAAAAAAAAAAAAAAATTATTCTATAAAAAGCATTTTCATTCCAAAATACTGAAATCGCCATTAAATAACCTGGAAAAGGGTTGATATGGCGTATAAGCAAAAGCCAGACTAAGAAATCAAGGGCGGATAATCGGAAATCTTGATTGTCTCCCTTGAAGAACTTGTCTCCACGGAATTTCACGAGTGTTGTGGTCGGCGTTACGGAAATTACCGACCGTTTACTCATTTTATTTGTTTAAATAATATTATATGTAGACTTTCACCTAACAAATTAAATAAGAAGACGTTAATTTAGATTTAAATTAAAAATATTTCTCTGTCTGTCTGTCTATCTATCTATCTAGCTGTACTGTATCTCTCCAACTACATCCTCTGTCTGTCTGTCTCTTTAACCTCGCATCGGCTCTCTGCTTGGTTCCTTATTTCAGCCCACCAAATTAGTTCAGTTTTTTTATATTTTTTTTTATTCATAATTTGATTTCAGTATTTATTTAATATAGAATAACCGGGTGTGTATTAGTACTGGACACATAGATTCGAAACAGTTGTCAAAAAACAAATATATAACAAATAAATGTTATCAAAGGCAAGATAAATTACTTTTTTACCAAACTGTATATAATTTTCGTGTTTTTATTAAATTAAACATGTTTATTCAGCTCGAAAAAACAGTGTTTACCGATATATTGGAAAATTCAAAATGGCGACCGACTCTATCTTTAACACGGTAAGTTCGGAAAAAGATGTAATAAATAATAAACTAGACAAAATACTTTTAGAAATTCGCTCAATATATGTTACCGTGACATAACTTGACATATATTCGGTGGTTTTTTAATAGTATTTGGTCTAGTTTATTATTTATAACACCTTTTCCCGAACTTACCGTGTTAAAGAGAGAATCGGTCGCCATTTCGAATTGATATTTAAAAAAAAAAAAAAAAAAAAGAATCCTAGCTACTGAGTTGTAGTCGACAATCGTAACATATCCCAAAATTACGAAAATGCAATCATTAAAGAATTTCCTAATTTTTTGTTTATTACAACAACATTGCAAGAGTAAGATGAGTAAATGTGGATGTGTATTTTCCCCCCTAAAGTCCAACCCTATCCTCACCGTGGTAGGGGGGTGTAACGTTGTAGTTGAACAACAACTACACGGCTAAATGGGCTCTGGCAAAACAAAATCCAGGAAATGACGTCCGTCATCTGGTCGTCTTTTTATACGCTTGCATGTGGCGAGCAAAGAAGACGTGTTAAGGAAGGAGCAGGCTGAAAGGAGAACATTCCCCGAACAAAAAAAGAAAAATGGGCCTTACCCTATCCCTTTCCCTTATCCTAACCCTAACCCCTCCCGTTTGCTTCCAAGGCCCCATTTGAGCGTGTTCTCCTCCGCAGGCCTGCTTCTCCAAGTTTCCCCGACTTTGCAGGTAACTGGTTTGGAGGCTTTCTAAAGCTCTTTTATCAGTGTCGGGGTGTTGAGTCCACACTTCCAGCTCAACAAATACCTGCAGTGCAAGGTGCGCTTCTCCGAATTTCCCCGAAGAGGGAGCGACACGTGCTCGTGTTTCTACTGTGTAATGCATGCGTGCCTCCACTTGACTACGGATGACTAGAGTAATACTAAAATAGTTTGTGTGTGCTCACAAGCTGCTTGAAGGGCGCTGGTAATATTATTCCTACTATCTATCAACTACGAGCTGGGGCGGTAATGCAATGATGGACCTCCGATTAATAATATCCGATACGATAGTAGGAATGGCAGTTTTGTGAGCTTTCATAGGCTCTTCCACATTCACGCACAATCTTGTGGTATCTCTCTAGGAATCCTGTTGGGTAGAGAGAACAAGAAGTCCCTTCCCTCGTTTTGGAAGGTTGTTCGCAGCAACGCTTGTTTTATATGGTGCCCTCTTTAGGGAGTTCAACACCTTGTTGTACGGAACCCGATCAAAATCCAGTTAATGATGGCATGAGTTTGTTGCGTCCGTCATCTGGTCGTCTTTTTATACGCTTGCATGTGGCGAGCAGAAAAGACGTGCTCGAGCAGGCTGGAAGGAGAACACTCCCCCGAAAGAGAAAAATGGGCCTCCCTCTCTCCCGTGTGCTTCCATCAAGGCCCAAATTGTGTGTGTTCTCCTTCGCAGGCCTGGTCCTCCAACTTTCCTCGACTTTGCAGGTAACTAATCTGGAGCTTTTCTAAAGCTCTTTTCTCAGTGTCGAGGTGTTGAGTCAACTCCCAGCTCAACAAATACCTGCAGCGCAAGGTGCACTTTTCCGAATTCCCCCGAAGAGGGAGCGACACGTGCTCGTGTTTCTACTATGTAATTCACGCGTGCCTCCACTCGACTACGGACCACTAGAGTAATACTGCTATTAGTTTGCGTGTGCTCACAAGCTGCTTGAAGGGCGCTGGTAATATTATTCCTACTATCTATCAACTACGAGCTGGGGCGGTAATGCAATGATGGACCTCCGATTAATAATATCCGATACGATAGTAGGAATGGCAGTTTTGTGAGCTTTCATAGGCTCTTCCACATTCACGCACAATCTAGTGGTATCTCTCTAGGAATCCTGTTGGGTAGAGAGAACAAAAAGTCCCTTCCCTCGTTTTGGAAGGTTGTTCACAGCAACGCTTGTTTTATATGGTGACCTCTTTAGGTAGTTCAACACCTTGCTCTCCTTGACTCTTCTCATTGTCGAGGTTCTGAGTCCGGTTCCAGGTGTACAAATAGGTGCAAGTCTGGATAGGGAATCTCCCCAAGTGGGTGAGCCTACGCTCTTTCTTATCAGGCGACACGTGCTCGTGTTACTACATAATGCATGCATGGCTCCATTCGACCAGGAACGACTAGAGTAATACTACCATTAGTTTGTGTGTTCTCACAAGCTGCCTGAAGGGCGCTGGTAATATTATTCCTACTATCTATCAACTACGAGCTGGGGCGGTAATGCAATGATGGACCTCCGATTAATAATATCCGATACGATAGTAGGAATGGCAGTTTTGTGAGTTTTCATAGGCTCTTCCACATTCACGCACAATCTTGTGGTATCTCTCTAGGAATCGTGTTGAGTAGAGAGAACACTTCCGTTTTCTGCTCCGCCTTTTATTCCGAGTAGAAACCGCCTTTTTCGGAGGATGTTCGTAGCAATGCATGTTTTATGTAGCGCTCCACTTTGGGGAGATCATCACCTACCTGCCCAAACTGTCCTTTCCTGTACGGTACCTGGTAACTAGTGGATTCCACCCTTTCCCTCCTTTTTCAGTTTGATGGCGACCACGACCAGCCAGAGGTGAGTAAAGCATCAAGCGTTTCTTCTTTTCGGTTTCAGTTTTTGTAATTGACAAGTTTAATTTTCCTCTTTTGTATTACTGCAGCTTCTAGTTAGAATCAGCATAAGTCCTCAGTTAAGTATTTCTTTCGTTGTGTTGCTAGTGATTAAAACGAATGCCTTTCTGCTTATATTTCCTTTAACCACATTTAGCAAGTCTAACCAAAAATATTCACCCATGCTTGATCATAACCAGAATTATTTTTCTGTTACAGGTATTTTATTTTATTACTACATAATGCATGCATGGCTCCATTCGACCAGGAACGACTAGAGTAATACTACCATTAGTTTGCGTGTGCTCACAAGCTGCTTGAAGGGCGCTGGTAATATTATTCCTACTATCTATCAACTACGAGCTGGGGCGGTAATGCAATGATGGACCTCCGAGTTACAATATCCGATACGATAGTAGGAATGGCAGTTTTGTGAGCTTTCATCGCCTCTTCCTCATTCACGCACAATCTCGTGGTATCTCTCTAGGAATCCTGTTGGGTAGAGAGAACAAAAAGTCCCTTCCCTCGTTTTGGAAGGTTGTTCGCAGCAACGCTTGTTTTATATGGTGCCCTCTTTAGGGAGTTCAACACCTTGTTGTACGGAACCCGATCAAAATCCAGTTAATGACGGCATGAGTTTGTTGCGTCCGTCATCTGGTCGTCTTTTTATACGCTTGCATGTGGCGAGCAGAAAAGACGTGCTCGAGCAGGCTGGAAGGAGAACACTCCCCCGAAAGAGAAAAATGGGCCTCCCTCTCTCCCGTGTGCTTCCATCAAGGCCCAAATTGTGTGTGTTCTCCTTCGCAGGCCTGGTCCTCCAACTTTCCTCGACTTTGCAGGTAACTAATCTGGAGCTTTTCTAAAGCTCTTTTCTCAGTGTCGAGGTGTTGAGTCAACTCCCAGCTCAACAAATACCTGCAGCGCAAGGTGCGCTTTTCCGAATTCCCCCGAAGAGGGAGCGACACGTGCTCGTGTTTCTACTATGTAATTCACGCGTGCCTCCACTCGACTACGGACGACTAGAGTAATACTGCTATTAGTTTGCGTGTGCTCACAAGCTGCTTGAAGGGCGCTGGTAATATTATTCCTACTATCTATCAACTACGAGCTGGGGCGGTAATGCAATGATGGACCTCCGATTAATAATATCCGATACGATAGTAGGAATGGCAGTTTTGTGAGCTTTCATAGGCTCTTCCACATTCACGCACAATCTAGTGGTATCTCTCTAGGAATCCTGTTGGGTAGAGAGAACAAAAAGTCCCTTCCCTCGTTTTGGAAGGTTTTTCACAGCAACGCTTGTTTTATATGGTGACCTCTTTAGGTAGTTCAACACCTTGCTCTCCTTGACTCTTCTCATTGTCGAGGTTCTGAGTCCGGTTCCAGGTGTACAAATAGGTGCAAGTCTGGATAGGGAATCTCCCCAAGTGGGTGAGCCTACGCTCTTTCTTATCAGGCGACACGTGCTCGTGTTACTACATAACGCATGCATGGCTCCATTCGACCAGGAACGACTAGAGTAATACTACCATTAGTTTGTGTGTTCTCACAAGCTGCCTGAAGGGTGCTGGTAATATTATTCCTACTATCTATCAACTACGAGCTGGGGCGGTAATGCAATGATGGACCTCCGATTAATAATATCCGATACGATAGTAGGAATGGCAGTTTTGTGAGCTTTCATCACCTCCTCCTCATTCACGCACAATCTTGTGGTATCTCTCTAGGAATCGTGTTGAGTAGAGAGAACACTTCCGTTTTCTGCTCCGCCTTTTATTCCGAGTAGAAACCGCCTTTTTCGGAGGATGTTCGTAGCAATGCATGTTTTATGTAGCGCTCCACTTTGGGGAGATCATCACCTACCTGGCCAGACTGTCCTTTCCTGTACGGTACCTGGTAACTAGTGGATTCCACCCTTTCCCTCGTTTTTCAGTTTGATGGGGACCACGACCAGCCAGAGGTGAGTAAAGCATCAAGCGTTTCTTCTTTTCGATTTCAGTTTTTGTAATTGACAAGTTTAATTTTCCTCTTTTCCATTACTGCAGCTTCTAGTTAGAATCAGCACAATCCTCAGGTAAGTATTTCTTTCATTGTGTTGCTAGTGATTAAAACGAATTCCTTTCTGCCTGTATTTCCTTTAACCAACTTTAGCAAGTCTAACCAAAAATATTCACCCATGCATGATCATAACCAAAATTATTTTTCTGTTACAGGTATTTTATTTTAATAAAAATTAAAAAAATAATTAACATGCACTCAGTAAAATGCAATGTACTAAAGTAACATAAATAAAACAAAAACAAAATGTAAAAATAATAATGCAAAATACAACTAGTTATTACAGGTTTCAACAGCAACAGCCATGACCCTGTCATCCCAATATTGGATGCAGTTCCAGAAAGTCATAAAGTAAGTATTGATATCTTCTTCTAATTATAATTTTTTAATAAAAGAAAATTTCACAAAAAGTAAAATACTGTGATCTAAAGGAAAATAAACCGAAAAAAAAATGTAAAAATAATAATGCAAAATACAACTAGTTATTACAGGTTTCAACAGCAACAGCCATGACCCTGTCATCCCAATATTGGATGCAGTTCCAGAAAGTCATAAAGTAAGTATTGATATCTTCTTCTAATTATAATTTAAAAAAAAAAAAGAAAATTTCACAAAAAATAAAATACTGTGATCTAAAGGAAAATAAACCGAAAAAAAAATGTAAAAATAATAATACAACTAGTTATTACAGGTTTCAACAGCAACAGCTATGACCCTGTCATCCCAATATTGGATGCAGTTCCAGAAAGTCATAAAGTAAGTATTGCTATTTCCTAATTATAATTTCCAAAAAAATAATTTCATAAAAATAAAATGCTATGAAATAAAGGAAAATAAATAAAACAAACAAACCAAAAAAAGAAAAAAACAATTAAAAAAAAAAGAAAAAGTTATTCAAGTTTTCAGCACCAGCAGCAGCAACACCCATGACCCCTCTCATCCCCATCTTGGAAGCAGTTCCAGAAATTCCTAAAGTAAGTAATAATATATTTTTTTTTTATAAGCAACTCCAACTTCCCATCGAATTCATAAAGGTTTCATTTATTGTATCAATGTGTCTTGGTGGTGCTGCAACCACTACACCTTGATTTATTTCTAATTTTCTAGTGATTGTTGAGACTTCAGGAGTCTAAACCACCTTTTCAGCACTTGTTTTGTACCAGCTGCTGAATTTGCTTTGTTTTAGATGGGTTTCAGTTAATTTCTTAATTTACTTGATTTCTTTTTTGTCTAATGACTTTTGATGATTCCAGCTTCTAATTGGCCCTTTCTTTTCTTGTTCTCCAGTACCGTTGAACATTACTCGCTTTTTTCGCACCTGATAAATTTTGCTAATTTCTTTTTTCTCTTTTTGTTCCAGACTTTATCCTGTCTATTAACTTTTATTCTCTTTCTAGTTCTCTTGCAGCGTTGAACATTACTTGTTTTTTTTTACTTATTTTTACTAATGAGTGTTGAGACTTGAAGATTCTAAAAGAGCATTTCTTTACAGCACCTGATGAATTTTTTCTTATAATGTCCTATTTACTTGATTTCTTTTTTGTCTAATGACTTTTGATTAGGGGTAGGCTATAGTAACAAAATTTTTCAAATAAATGCCAAAACTGGCTTATTACCTTCATTTATATGTAAATAGATGGGAACAAGTGATTTTGTTCAAAACAGGTCAAAATTGGAGGGTCGCTGGCCCCAAACGTGATTTGACCACGTCAACGCGTGAAAATGGCCCAAATTTCGGCCCCGAACACACTTAATCACTTATTGAAAGCCACAGGGTGCATTTTTTCGCTATAAATGCATTTGTATCATTAAATCTAACATTCCCATTGGCTATCCCACAAGTAGGGTTTTTTTTAGGGTATCTCAGAGTCCAAAATGGGTCAAATTACCCCAAAATTAGCCAAAAATGGTCGGAAATCACAGATTTTCCAAAATGCACCTCCCATGGGCTCAAAGACACCTCTACATGGCAGAAACTGTTGGGAAAGGCACTCTCCTAACTTTTGCACTGTTAATGAGGGGTATAAGGACCTTTAAAAGGGGCTAAATATGGCCGATTTAGCCAATGAGTCAAAAAGTCCCTAAGAATCAACATAGGTTGTCAAAAAGGGGCTTAATTTGAGTTATAGATGGAAAATTACCAAATAAGGAAATGTTTTCTTTCTGTATCAATGGAATGGCATCTTTAAATAGACACGATAACATTGCATTGCATTAATTGTGAATTTGATTGAACTAAGATTATAATTACGACGATTGGACTTATCTTCTGCTTGATTCTCTTCCAACTGAGGCTGAATGTGTTCAAGCTGTGCAGCAACATCATGCTGCCAAATATGGTACCACGACACAGAAAAATCATATTGACCAGTTCTCCTTGCGATTACTACAATTGTGGCAGAAAGCCTTTGGAAGTGATGTTCGTTATGTTACAATACCTGGGATAAAACATAAACTTGATCGATGGCTAAAAATTTACGATAAAGATGTCTACAAAGCAAAGGGTTCCAGACGTGTGAATATAATTAAATGGAAACGAGAGCACCATGTCCTTCTCAATATACTTTCAAAAGATGTGAATCCTGATGAATTTGATGTACATGAACGAAGATTCTTTGCCGATCAAAAGTCTCTCTCTCTCGCAAATGGCTCATTGTGCCAGAGCATGATACCTCAAACAATTTGAACTACTCATTAAACAGATCGGGTACAATCCGTAGCACTGTCCCATGTACCGAGATCGCCAGCCAAACACATGTCACTTACAATCTGCGAACTGGTGCACGGAATTTCCAGGAGTCAATCAAAATTCCTGTGCTGCAGCCAACATTTAATGCATTATATTGATATTTTACTGTTGTATGATTTTAAAGTAATGTGAAGTGAAGCTGTGTCTTGAAATAACAAAATAATTCCTTTGCTAATTACTCATAGCTTTTATCAAGTTATTCAATATATTGGTTACAAATCTAGAAATAGCGAATCGAGGGCCATTTTCATCAATTTTGGGGTAACTATGAGAACACTATGAATTCAGACTCTTCTTGGACAGCATTTTATTGACATTCAATGTTCAATTTACAATTAATTACTTTCTGAGAAGTTGATGTAGTAAAGTTACAATGTTTCTAAAAAGTATCATTGATGAATGAACTAATGATTCATATGTTATGTACCGTAAAGCGTAATTTTGTCATTTTTGGATTGTTTTGACCCTTTTTACATCCCCCAAAGATCTCTAAATACAAATGGAAGTCTTCCAACTGTAAAAAGCCATACAGGAGTGTTTATAGGAGCCCGATGAGATATAATACCTGCATTTTGGGGATCATCCATGATTTTCATTCATTTTTGGCTAATTTTTGGGTAAATTTGACCCATTTTGAACCCTTAAGATACCTTGAAAAGCCCTATATAGGTGGGATAGCCAGTGAGAATGTTCGATTTAAATTTATAGAGCCATTTATGGTCAAAAATTGCACCCTGTGTGTCTTGGGAGGTGCATTTTGGAAAATCCGTGATTTCCGACCATTTTTGGCTACTTTTGGGGTAATTTTGACCCATTTTGGACTCTGAGATACCCTTAAAAAAACCGTACTTGTGAGATAGCCAATGGGAATGTTAGATTTAATGATACAAATGCATTTATAGTCAAAAAACGCATCCTGTGGCTTTCAATAAATGATTAAGTGTTTTCGGGGCCGAAATTTGGGCCATTTTCACGCGTTGACGCGGTCAAATCACGTTTGGGGCCAGCGACCCTCCAATTTTTTTGTTCCCATCTATTTACATATAATAAGCCAGTTTTGGCATTTATTTGAAAAATTTTGTTTCTATAGCCTACCCCTATTTTGATGATTCCAGCTTCTAATTGGCCCTTTCTTTTCTTGTTCTCCAGTACCGTTGAACATTACTCGCTTTTTTCGCACCTGATAAATTTTGCTAATTTCTTTTTTCTCTTTTTGTTCCAGACTTTATCCTGTCTATTAACTTTTATTCTCTTTCTAGTTCTCTTGCAGCGTTGAACATTACTTGTTTTTGACTTATTTTTACTAGTGAGTGTTGAGACTTCAAGATTCTAAAAGAGCATTTCTTTACAGCACCTGATAAATGGCGTCCTATTTACGTGATTTCTTTTTTGTCTAATGACTTTTGATGATTCCAGCTTCTAATTGGCCCTTTCTTTTCTTGTTCTCCAGTACCGTTGAACATTACTCGCTTTTTTCGCACCTGATAAATTTCGCTAATTTCTTTTTTCTCTTTTTGTTCCAGACTTTATCCTGTCTATTAACTTTTATTCTCTTTCTAGTTGTCTTGCAGCGTTGAACATTACTTGTTTTTTTTACTTATTTTTACCATACGCACAGATTTGGTAAAGTTAGCCGAAAACAATTATATATAACATTTCTTCAGTTTGAACTCATTTTTGCCGAGAGAGATAGGTTTCCTTGTTCATGTGGATTTCTATGTAAATGCATGAACAATATGCTTTGTAATTATATACAAATATTTACATTACTATTTTTTTTTTTTTTTTTTTTTTACATTTGCACCCCAAACAAGGCACTTTGCCACTATCAGGGGGAAACATCTACTAGGGTACTATGTAGGGATTTGGGCAGGGAGGTGTTGGTTCACGTTGCACTTGAACTTATGCATGTCAGTACAGTTGGGGAAGCAGTGACCTGGAATGGAATTCCAAATTCTAGCAGTTCTGGGGAAGAAACTAGTGGAGTAGAAAGATCTTTTAAATGTAGGGATCTCTACAGTGTGGGGGTGGGATTTTGCAGCTTGACGGGTCTGTCGAGGGTGTTTACGTTGTGGGGGCACAAGTGCTTGCAGTTCATCAGAGCATTCACCATTATAATACTTGTAGAACAGGCAGAGGGATGCAACGTTTCGACGATGGGACAGAGGCTGAAGCTTAGATGCCAGTTTAGGGCCTATCAGATTTGCGACTCTCTTTTGAACCCTGTCAAGGAGTGAGAGACTAGTAGCCGATGCACCAGCCCAAATATGACAGCAATACTCGATAGATGGGCGAATAGTGGCCTTGTTGGAGAGGTACAGGATACTTTTGGGTGTTAGAAGTTTTCTAGCACGGTAGAGAGAGAGCCCACCTTCCTCGCAGCGGCCCTGGCAATGCTCTCGATGTAATTGTTCCAGCTATAATTATCATTTTCATTATGGATCAGTAATATAATTTTACTACTGTTAATATATTCTAATAAATTATAATATATTAAATAACTATAAAAACTAAAACTAATAATTAAAAACAAAAAAATCATGATTAGATACTAAAACATAACTTATAAATTAGCGCTAAATTAAGTTATAACCGATCAAATAATAAACACTAAACCTCGACATAAATGTAAATATCAAAATGTTAAATTGTATAAATACTGAAAGATTAAACACTAATACTAAAATAATACTTTAAAACCAAAAATATACCAGAGAATAAGTGATAAGCTGTTCTAAAAATAAACTTATTACTAGTAAAAATATCTTGCTGATCCATATAAGAAAATGATAATAATAATGGCATATTAAAAATGAGCAATTATTAGAATAACGATTGCGCTCAAATTCGAGTTTGCCCTTTACACGCCTTTGCAGTAATATTTATGCCCCAAAACTGAAAAATGTGGCTGATTACTTGGACCTGAAAGTTCTAAACTAGCATAATTGTCTGGCATCTCAGTACTTTGTACAAAACTAGCATTTTATCCCTGGGAGTTTGGGGGTTTTGTGTTGAGCCAAACAACGAAAAACGCGTGGTAGCAGGGAGGAAGGCTCGAACCCGTTACGTGTTTGCGTGTATGACCACTGGCAGTGACGTAGGTTTAAATTAAAGCTAGAGAAAAGAAAGCACGGCATGACTTACAAATACATCGTGGATTAAAGCAACCCCCTAGCTATTTGTCGCGTGAAGTAATAATTACACTTATATATATTTTTTCCTTTATTTTTAACTTTGACACATTAACCATTATTGATTAAGGGTCATATGAATTTATTACGTTAGATCCATGGCCAAGGAAACTATATCTAACATTTCAATGGTTTATACTATAAGTTGTACACTTTCACTTTTATAGATATATCCATTTCAAAATTACTCGGACTTGTAACGACATGATTCCATTTCCGTTGGATTAAAACTTGTCTCTTTTTTCTTTTTTTTTAGCAACCAGCCGAAACTTCTCCCAGCAGAAGACCACTCGCACCCAAAATTTCTACAAGAACAGGATAGCCGCCGCCACTTCAGGGTCCTGGATATGACCTTAAACTGTATCCGATGGTAAAGCTCCATAAGCGGGCTTGGGGAGTGTGGAGCCACCCTTTAATTACCATTGCTCCCAGGTCCACTCTGACCCGGAGTGGTAGTACCTGTTAGGGTCCCCACTGTGGGTTACATATTTTTCTTCTAATAAACCTTTAAAAACTATAAGTCTATTTTCTGTGTTATCTATTTGTTATACATCATGTGCCCCGAATTAAATTGTGATATTCGTTTTCAGCATATTCGAAAAGATTAAAAAAATCGACATAGAATTACATATCAAATATAAAAAAAAAAAGGCTAACCCTGACCCCCAACTCTAATCCATCCTAGAGACAATTTGATCAAAGAGGAGCAGCATGAATATCAGCAATAATGTATGCCAAAAAAAAAAAAAAAAAAAAATTACTTAATATTGGTTTGAACTATAAAGAACTCTGCACTTGTAGAGTTTTCGTAATTTTTGGATATATTACTATTTTCGACATGACAATTAACTACGTATGGAGGTTGGTGGGGACTTTGTTTTAATATGCAGGGAGACGACGGTCTCCTGACAGTCACCTCGGTCTTGTTCTAATTTGAGCCTGAACACTTGTTATGTTCCAAAGTAAATAAACGCTTTAAAATAAGTTAAAACAAAAAGAACTTCTCAGATATTAATCAAGGCAGATAATTAAAGTCAGTTACCTTTAGGAAACCATATGAAAATATACTCACAAATATATGTATATATATACATATATCTGTGTGTGTGCTTTCTCAAGGGAGATAATAAAAATAAGAGTTATCTACCTTTAAAAAAAATACTTGAAAATGTACTAACAAATATATATATTTATATATATATATATATAGTAATTTATGAAATATATATGGCGATTAAGCTACACTGAATATTCGGCGTTTCATCCACTATAGGAGTCGTCAGGCTAACGAATCCTATAGTGGATGAAACGCCGAATATTCAGTGTAGCTTAATCGCCGTATATATTTCATAAATTACTAACGAGCTCTACCAACGTATTGAGCAGTTTGGAAGTAAATACTTAAAGTTTATGCATAAATCTATACTTTCGTATATTTATTTTATGTGAGTAAATGAAGTAGTTATATATATACAGCTTCTTCATTTACTCACCTAAAATTAATATACGAATATTCGTTTTCAGCATTCCTGACCAAATTGAGGGTTGGCCCCTTTCATATGCCGCCTGTACAAACATGGTCACCAGTGATTTTTACATTTCAAAATACACACATTAATATTTTCACTATAGAAAGGCTTGGCTTCAGAAAATGCTCCCAGCTCCGGACCTGTATCGAGACGGAGATTGAGGCTGAAGGCGGCTGCATTGAATATATATCAACTCTACTACATAGTCAAGTCACCTGACTTTTTCAAATAAAGCTGTAGTGTCGTTTTTCACTTTTATCGTTCCACCCTGTGTATATATATTTGAGCACAAGAATAAAAAGACCTTAGAAATAACAAGCTTTGATTAACTCACATTTAGTATAAGTAGGTAAATGTGCATTTCAGGTGCGTAACTCTTTTGTAAAAAATTTTAACACCAAGTTTTTAAAAATTTTGAGAATTTAAAGTGGGGGATCAATTTCGTATACAAAGTTAATGTAAACTGATCTCCTATTTCCCGGCCGTTTCACAGTTTTTAACCAATTAGACAAATTATCCACTAACCCTAAGTCTGGGTGACAAGGTTGTAAAACAGTAGACCCTCCCCCTCCCCTCTTAAAATGCACAACATTAGTAAAAATAGCAGAAAGAAAAACAAACTATTGGTTTAGAATTTAAAGTCGGTGATAAGTACACCATTTTTACTGACTTAAAACGACAATGGCCCGAAAATTCGTGATCATTTTACATTTAATTTCTAAATTACAAAATTATTCTTCGTCTTAATTTTTTTCTTCTCGTCTTAAAGGATTTTGACACGTAACCGCCTGAAAATGTAGAATCTTAATTTGATCAGAAGGTTTTAATCTAGCATGCAAACATTGAGGGACAATTTTGATAATTTTCTTTTAAATTATTCAGATTTTTATCGATTAAAACATCTGAAGATCATCAAATTTTTCGTTTTTATTTTCTAAATTAATTTTTACGTAAACAAAAAAGCTGATTGTTAAGAAATCGATTTTTTAAATGTGGTTTTAATCGAAACACAACAATAATTACATACTTGTCATTAGAGTCAAGGGGAAATAACTCTAATTTCAGTAATAAAAATTTCAGTAATAAAATTTAGAGTTACCTCCCTTGAATATTGGCTTGTATAACGTGTATTTTCAGTATTCCGCTATGTCGATAAGAACTAATTATTTTTCTTGGACAAGTGTAGACATCGTATGTGCTGTATTTTTTTCTTAATCAAACGACTATATATAAAAATATTTGAAGTTGTACATTTGTTAGAGTTTAGATTTCAAAGAAAACAATGTAGAAAATGACTAGGTGTATCGGAATTTTTGTAGGAATTTTTGACACCCCTAACACGAAACTGCGAATAAAATATAAAAAACTCGTAATTTCTCAGTTAAAAGTGGGTTATTTATTTTCTTTATGGATTATACTTCCAAAATAAACTATTAAAGTTGTTTTAAAAGTAATTGAAATATTTTTTTTTTAAAAACAGTAATGAATTTTCCGAACTCAATATTTTTCAATTTTTAAACTTTAAAAATCTATAAAAATTTTTCTATTGTTTGTCAGTCAGAAGTTTAGCATCTGTAAGGTGCCGGATTATGGTCTCAAATATTTTGGCAAAAAGTGGGAGGAGGCTAATGGGGCAATAATTTGATGGGTCAGTTCTTTCGCCAGAATTCTTGAATATTGGTACCACAGAAGCAGTTTTCCAACAGCCCGGAAAGCATGATTCATTAAGGCATTTGTTGTAGAGTTTGGAGAGGATTGGAGCTACTTCAGCAGAGCACTTTTTTAATAGCACAGCCGGGATGAGATCAGTGTTGTGCCAGTTTTCAAGAATTCTGGCGAAAGAACTGACCCAGCAAATTACCGCCCCATTAGCCTCCTCCCACTTTTTGCCAAAATATTTGAGTCCATAATTAACCAAGCTCTAGTCCATCACTTTACAGATGCTAAACTTCTTACCAACTAACAATATGGATTTAGGCAGCCCGTTCCACAGCAGACATTCTCACTGTAATCTCCGAGCGTATATACCATTCACTTGACAAAGCAAGGGAGGGTAGAGCGGTAGCTCTAGATATATCTAAGGCTTTTGACAGGGTATGGCATGAAGGTCTTCTCAGGAAAATTAGATCATACTGTATCACTGGAAGAATACTTAACATAATTAAATCCTTCTTAAATAAGAGAAAAATCCAGGTTGTCCTCAATCGTCGTACATCTAAACAATATGATATAAATGCGGGAGTGCCTCAGGGGTTTATCCTTGCACCTCTATTGTTCCTAATATTCATAAATGACCTCCCTGACAAAATTGTCTGTGAGATGGGTATATATGCTGATGACACCACGCTCTATAATAGACACGACAGGAAAACAAATGAACATATATCTAAAGAAATGGTAAAAACACTAGAGGATGACCTCCAATCTGTAGTGGAATGGGGACAAAAATGGATGGTCATATTCAATGCTGTCAAGACAAAACTTGTTTCCTTCAATAACTACAAGAAACCTTCTCTACCACCAATAGTAATGGCCAAAGACTCTTTATCTGAAAGCACATCTTTTAAACTCCTTGGACTAACATTCACAGGAGACATGAGTTGGAACATTGAGAGCATTGCCAGGACTGCTGCGAAAAAGGTAGGTTCTCTCTACCATGCTAGAAAACTACTGACGCCTGAAAGTATCCTGTACCTCTATAAGGCCACCATTCGCCCATGTATGGAGTACTGTTGTCATATTTGGGCCGGTGCATCTGCTACTTGTCTCTCACTCCTAGACAAGGTTCAAAAGAGAGTCGCCAACCTAATAGGTCCTGAACTATCATCCAAGCTTCAGCCTCTGTCCCATCGACGAAATGTAGCAATCCTCTGCCTGTTCTACAAGTACTTTAACAGTGAATGTTCCGACGAGCTGCAACCACTTGTACCCCCTCTATGTAAATACCCCTGACAAACCCGACAAGCAGTACAATCCCACCCCTTCACAGTAGAGATCCCTAGATGTAAGAGTGCCTTCTACTCCAGTAGTTTCTTCCCCAGAACCGCTAGACTTTGGAACTCCCTGCCAGGTTCCTGCTTCCCCAACTGTACTGACAAGCGGAAGTTCAAGTGTAACATGAACCAATATCTTGCTGCACAACTCCCAACCTAGTACCCCTGTAGCCTGTGTCCCTAATAGTAGCCCCCTACATCAAAGTGGCAATGTGCCTTATTTGGGGTGAAAATGTAATTAAAAAAAACAAAAAAAAACATAAGGGATGACATTCACTTCCTTAGTACTTTACCACACACGTTAGAAAATGGGACACTACTTGATCTTAAAGATAGCATAGACCCAACAATTATATTCTCTTAACCTCCCCCGCAGTATTGCGCAATCACGTTGACACACCGGTTATCACCAGATCACTGAAGTTAGCAACGTTGAGCTCGGCCAGTACCAGATCAGTGACCATTTGGGAAGGCTAGGTACTGTATGTACCTACTGGGAAGGTTGGGCATGGGGCCAGCACCCTCACCCCGTAAAAAGAACTCCTTGCTACAAAAACATCTACAAAAAGTTGTAGATGGCCTATGCCCCTCCAGGGGCTCAAGGCCTATGGATAGAACCTCTTTTCTTTTATCTAGCAATTCCTTAAAACGTCACAAGCCAAAGTTTGGAAGAAGATCACGTTTTCAACGATTAATTAATTAATTTAGTTCTTAAAGCTAAAAAGCATGACAATATATAAATGTACGTATATAAAGTATATATATATATACTAAATATATAAGTAAAGTATATATATATATATACTAAAAGTAAAGTAGTATATATATATATATATATACTACTTTTTAAATCACTACTATATGTTGGGTATAATATAATAGTAGATAAAGAATTGAGACTAAAATAATTAATTTAGAAATCTATAATCCATAAAGTCATGAAATCGGTAATTGAATCAGAATCAGGAATTTATAACAGAATCAGTATTTGTATCGGAATCGTCCCATCACTAATATATATATATATATATATATATATATATATATATATATATATATATTGTCTGGTAGAGGAACAGTTGCTACCAATTTTATTATATGACATTTTGCAAGATAAGTTATTGTGATATTAATTTTATTTTTTATTTTTTATTAGATTCAAATGTTAATACCTATATTTTATTTCAATATTTAATTTATATTTTTTTGATTGTTTTTTTTAATAATAGATTTTCTCGTCCATAAATGTTTTTATTATATCTACCAAGATGATAATTTAATAATATATAATATATATTTAATATATAATGCAATAAGATAGCATAAATAGATTAGGCAATTCTATTTATTTTATTTATTTTCAGTTAATGAGAGGGAAATCTATCACCATAAACACTACAATTGGACTTTTATTAAGTTTTGATATAAAATAATAAAATAGTAAACGATGCATTGTGGATGCTACTCTTGCTTCTCTTTATTTGTCCCTCAGTCCTCATTTTTTAATGGGTGATTTTTCTGACAAAATGTATAGCATCGGTGAGCACTTATCATTGATCGTTGTACATTTCAATTTTTAGTTTCTAAATTTTAATGGCTTAATTGTAAATTTGATTAATTATTTTTATTTTAATGTTTACTTTTTTATTTTAACTTTCATCGTATTTTACTTTATTAATTAATTTTTAATTTAATTTGAATTTTTTATCTGAATTTATATTAAATTATTTTACAGTTTTAATTTTTATTTTTAACTGTAATTTATAACTTTAATGTTTTTATCTTTAAATTTTCAAAATTTGATTATTTAATTATTTAAATTAGTGGTTTTACTCACTTTAAAATGTGTAATCGGTTCGAAAATCATACAATGTTTATCGATATATTTGAAAAAGGAGAATGGCAGTGTGTGCTTGCTGTTGAATACGGTAAGTTTGGGAAAATGAGTTCAAACTAAATAATTACACAAAATGCTGTTAGAAATTCACCGAATATATGTCCGACTGAATGACTTTAATCGTCGTAGTAGTAGGAATAATTGCGGTCATCTAGTTTAAATAGAAACGGAAAATTACCTCCCTTTTGAACTAACCTGTGTCTTACGATCGTTTCCATCAAGTTGTATTTTTTATTTTCTTTAATAAATAATTTTCTACCTTATCGATTTTCGTAATTTTTTTATATCATCATCTTAAAAAATACGAGGAATACGTAGATACGATTCTTTTCATATGAAATTCAGTAATACGATTTCCGAAACTTCGCCCCAATAGTGTAGAAGCGCCAAACTGTCATATGAAAGAATAAAAAAAGATGAACGAATTTCTAAATTAAATAGGGTTATCTCCCTCAGTCCATGGCGTATTTTAGAAGAGCGGCAAGAAATTCAGAGATCACATCGTCCGAAGCCTAGTTGTTGGTGAAAATGACTTTTTTTTTGTTTTATCAAATTCAGACTGATTGTTTTTTTTTTTTTTTTTTTTTTTTTTTTTGCCAGGCTAATATTTATGTATTTATTTACGTTGTATTTTTAGTATTTATAGATTTTTAATGAGAGTTTTCTTTCTTAGAACTATTTTCGCTAGAGTTATCTCCCTTGGCTACATGTTTCTATTATTACGAATTTTAATCTACATATGTCTATTAGTTAATCTCTACCTTGTGTCTAGTTTTTACCATTCGCTGGTAACACACACACACACACACACACACACACACACACACACACACACACACATCTATGATTGATGATTACAATTTACTGTGGTTTGGTTCATTAAAAAAAAATTACTGACATTCATTTGAGAGTAAAGTCAGACACAACGTCGGTTTTGCAAAAATGATACTCTGAATGGGACAAAAGAAAATGTCTCGGTTGAGAAGGATTTCCCCTCTGACGGAAAACAGAAGATATTACTGCACTTTAATACTGGCCCAAAAAACTCCCACTTTTCTCTCTTTCTTTTCCTCTTTTTTCGTTCTCTCTTTTTATCTTTTTTTATGAATCAATTTTCACCCCAAACAAAGCACAGTGCCACTTTGAAGTAGAGGGCCACTATCCGAGGCATAAGTTGTAAGGGAATTATGAAGAGAAATGAGTAGCAAGATGTTTGTTCACATTACACTTGAACTTCTGCATATCAGTACAGTTGGGAAGCAGAATCCGGAAGGGAGTTCCAAAGTCTTGCAGTTCTGGGGAAGAAACTATTGGAGTAAAAGGCTTTCTTACACCTAGGGATCTCTACTGTAAAGGGGTGGGACTTAGTTGTTTTTCGGGTTTGTCGGAGGTAGTCACGTCGAGGAGGTACAAGTGCTTGTAGTTCATCAGAGCATTCACTATTAAAGTATTTGTAGAAAAGGCAGAGGGATGAAACATTTCGTCGATTGGACAGAGGCTGAAGCCTAGATGAAAGTTCAGGACCTATCAGGTTGGCGACTCTCTTTTGAACCCTGTCCAGGAGCGAGAGAAAACCAGCAGATGCACCAGCCCAAATGTGACAACAGTACTCCATACATGGGCGAATGGTGGCCTTATAGAGGTACAGGATAATTTCAGGCGTAAGTATTTTTCCAGCACGGTAGAGAGAGAGCCCACCTTTTTTGCAACAGCCTTGGCAATGCTCTCAATGCATCTATTCCAGCTCATGTTCCCTGTAAACGTTAGGCTTAGGAGTTTATGAAAGTACTTTCAGGTAATGTGTTCTTGGCCATTGCTATTGGTGGTAGAGAAGGTTTCTTGTAACTATTGAAGGAAACAAGTTTAGTCTTGGCAGCATTGAATGTGACCATCCATTTTTGTTCCCATTCCACTAGAGATTGGAAGTCATTCTCTAGTGTTTCTGTTATTTCCTTAGATGTGTGTTCATTTGTTTTCCCTTTGTGCCTGTTATAGAGAGTGGTGTCATAAGCAAATATACCCATCTCCGAAACAATTTAATCAGGGAGGTCATTTATGAATATCAGGAATAATAAAGGTCCAAGGATAGACCCCTGAGGTACTTCCGCATTTATATCATATTGTTTAGATGTACGACTGCATTTAAATTTAGGCACAGATATAGAGTGGGGGAAATCGTTTATCGTGGTTGTAGGTAGTCGAGTGTTTCTTTTTCTTGTGAAAGTTTGACAAGAGGGAATTATAGAGTGAAGAAAAATGTGATTTGAATTCGACCGACTGTTGAAGGTTCTCCTAAACTGATTTTCTCGACCAGGTCTTAGAAGAATTTCAAAGTTAACACTGGCGTACTACATTCACGTTTTTAAAGTTTGGAAAGAAGTTCTCTAATAGTGCCTTTCTCGATATTTTTATTCTCTCTTGCAGGTCATGGTTTTAAGCTTGCGCCCATTGTTGGAAAGATCCTTGGAAATTTAGCGATGGGGAAAGCGTCCACATACGACCTTTCTCAATTCAGAATCGACCGGTTTCAGCGGAAAGCCTCTCTTTGAGAACAACGAAGGAAAACACAGAAAGGGTGCTAAAGATGCTGGAAATCCCGGGGATGCGTGTCGCCTGGAAACATGAAATAAATATTAAAAAAAAAACAAAAAAAAAAAAAAAAAACAAGTGATTGAATAATTTGCATATGAGGAACCACATCGATTAATATTAATAAAGAAGCGACAGTATATTCCATACATCATTTTTATTCCCGCATCTTTTCTCAAATTAAAACATTCGTCTTAAAAAAATCAATATTTGATTCTGAGTAGCCATTTTATTGTATTATCGTTCGTTGTTTTTTTGAAAGAAAATGTAATTCGAATTCATTTCTTTTCATTGCATGTTTTGTTGGTTTTAATTACATTTGTGCGTGAGTGTTGCAACCAAAATGTCGTTTATATTTTCCATACATACCAACTCTATTGAGTGTATGTTTTTTTGTTTTTGTTTTGTTTTACTTATGAAAGAGAGGATACTATTATATAAAACAAAGTTTTGTCTCGGCACGTGTGTGTGTGTGTGTGAGAAAGAGAGAGAGAGAGAGAGAGAGAGAGAGAGAGAGAGAGAGAGAGAGAGAAAGAGTTCCCTCTGAATTTCAAAACGACAGGGTCAGCGTCAGGTGGCAGAGACAGAGACTTTGAAAAAGCACATGTTATGTGGCACAGCTTTGCTAAGCACATATGTGTACGAAAAGACTTTTGAAAGATAATGAAATGCGTTGGACAAAACCACGAATAATGCATTTCATTTGCGTTAGTGTTGGGACGATTAATAATATGTGCCACTTTTCTGATGCCAAAACGATTCTTTTAATTATGTTTTTATTTGATATCTTCCGCTGCTGGTAATACTGATAAAATAATCAATATTTATTGATTTTAAACTATAGTTTATTCCCATATCATGTTTTTTCATTACGTTTAAGAAAATATCTGCACATTTAACATGCTAGTCTTTAGAGATTTATAAATAATCGGAATCAGTAATTGCACTGGAATCGGGAAAATATAGGAATTATCCTATCACTAATTTGCACTTAAAAAATTGCTGGGTCGGATTTTTATTTATTTCATTTTATTTTATTTTTTTTGTTCGTTTGCGATGGTACCAAACAACGTGTGGGTCTGCGATGTTTGAAATGTAACGAGCTGTAATCGATTTACAGAGCACGTGCGCCGTACACACACACACACACACACACACACACACACACACACACACATATATATAAACTTAATTAAGACTGATTTCTTTGTGAATAGAATATTAATTTACATTGATTCATTATAATTCTACTTTATAAATCAACTTTCTACTTGCTGAATTTTCGTCATTTTTGGATATATTACTATTTTCGACATGAAAATTAACTACGTATAGAGGTTGGTGGTGCTTTCTTCTCATATACACCGAGACGTCGGTCTCATGACAGTCATTTCGGTCTTGTTATAACTTAAGTCTCAACACTAATTTTGTTCTGAAGTAAATAAACGCTTTAAAATAAGTAAAAACAAAAATTTCGTAGATTCTTGAAGGAAGACAACTCTGACTGTTTGGAATTATCTCCCTTCCTTGTTTAGGACCACTGAAGAAGTATACTGGCCCTGATGAGTTTTAGTCTAGCAACACTTAAGAACTGTGATACAACGGAACGGTCTGTCTGTGGGCAGTGTCAGAAATTTCGTGAAAATAGTGAATAATTCCACCCCATCTTTCCAAGCTTATAAGATTAATAATTTATAAATTAATTATTTACTTTTTAATAGACATTTCAAAATGAGAGGCGTGAATTATTCGACCCCCTGTCTTTCCAAGCTTATAACGCCTCGAAAAATGTAATTCAAGCCCTAATTTTTCTTTCAATTAAAGGAGCTAGGACCAAGGTTTCATTAAAAAAAAAAACAAAAAAAAAACAATGTGTTTTTTTTTTTTTTAAAAAAAGGTTTTAAACTTCGGACTTTACAGGTAAATTTCTAAAAAAAGGGATTTTTTGTTTTAAATTTGAATATGTTATTTATTGACCTTTTCTCTTCAATTTGTGATATATAAAACTATTAAACATAAATTAATTATTTACTTTTTAAGAGAAACTTGAAAATGTGTGACACTTACACAAATGGGGGGGGCGTGAATATAAAAAAAAACGTTTGTCTAAAATATTATATTCGGTTCATTGTGAAAAATTTCTAAGTCCAAACAAGAGGGGATGTAGGTATAGATAGGTGACAATCTTATAGACCAAGGCATCTCAGCGTGTATTCAAGTGAAAAATTTCTAAGTCCAAACAACAGGGGCTGTAGGTATATATAAGTGACAATCTTATAGACCAAGGCATCTCAGCGTGTATTCAAGTGAAAAATTTCTAAGTCCAAACAAGAGGGGATGTAGGTATAGATAGGTGACAATCTTATAGACCAAGGCATCTCAGCGTGTATTTAATTGAAAAATTTCTAAGTCCATACAAGAGGGGATGTAGGTATAGATAGGTGACAATCTTATAGACCAAGGCATCTCAGCGTGTATTCAAGTGAAATATTTCTAAGTCCAAACAACAGGGGCTGTAGGTATATATAAGTGACAATCTTATAGACCAAGGCATCTCAGCGTGTATTCAAGTGAAAAATTTCTAAGTCCAAACAAGAGGGGATGTAGGTATAGATAGGTGACAATCTTATAGACCAAGGCATCTCAGCGTGTATTCAAGTGAAAAATTTCTAAGTCCAAACAAGAGGGGATGTAGGTATAGATAGGTGACAATCTTATAGACCAAGGCATCTCAGCGTGTATTCAAGTGAAAAATTTCTAAGTCCAAACAACAGGGGCTGTAGGTATATATAAGTGACAATCTTATAGACCAAGGCATCTCAGCGTGTATTCAAGTGAAAAATTTCTAAGTCCAAACAACAGGGGATGTAGGTATAGATAGGTGACAATCTTATAGACCAAGGCATCTCAGCGTGTATTTAATTGAAAAATTTCTAAGTCCAAACAAGAGGGGATGTAGGTATAGATAGGTGACAATCTTATAGACCAAGGCATCTCAGCGTGTATTTAATTGAAAAAATTCTAAGTCCAAACAACAGGGGATGTAGGTATAGATAGGTGACAATCTTATAGACCAAGGCATCTCAGCGTGTATTCAAGTGAAAAATTTCTAAGTCCAAACAAGAGGGGATGTAGGTATAGATAGGTGACAATCTTATAGACCAAGGCATCTCAGCGTGTATTCAAGTGAAAAATTTCTAAGTCCAAACAACAGGGGATGTAGGTATATATAAGTGACAATCTTATAGACCAAGGCATCTCAGCGTGTATTCAAGTGAAGAATTTCTAAGTCCAAACAAGAGGGGATGTAGGTATAGATAGGTGACAATCTTATAGACCAAGGCATCTCAGCGTGTATTCAAGTGAAAAATTTCTAAGTCCAAACAAGAGGGGATGTAGGTATAGATAGGTGACAATCTTATAGACCAAGGCATCTCAGCGTGTATTCAATTGAAAAATTTCTAAGTCCAAACAAGAGGGGATGTAGGTATAGATAGGTGACAATCTTATAGACCAAGGCATCTCAGCGTGCATTCAAGTGAAAAATTTCTAAGTCCAAACAAGAGGGGATGTAGGTATAGATAGGTGACAATCTTATAGACCAAGGCATCTCAGCGTGTATTCAATTGAAAAATTTCTAAGTCCAAACAAGAGGGGATGTAGGTATTGATAGAGTGCAATCTTATAGACCAAGGCATCTCAGCGTGTATTCAAGTGAAGAATTTCTAAGTCCAAACAAGAGGGGTTGTAGGTATAGATAGGTGACAATCTTATAGACCAAGGCATCTCAGCGTGTATTCAAGTGAAAAATTTCTAAGTCCAAACAAGAGGGGATGTAGGTATAGATAGGTGACAATCTTATAGACCAAAGCATCTCAGAGTGTATTCAATTGAAAAATTTCTAAGTCCAAACAAGAGGGGATGTAGGTATAGATAGGTGGCAATCTTATAGACCAAGGCATCTCAGCGTGTATTCAAGTGAAAAATTTCTAAGTCCAAAGAACAGGGGATGTAGGTATAGATAGGTGACAATCTTGTAGACCAAGGCATCTCAGCGTGTATTCAAGTGAAAAATTTCTAAGTCCAAACAAGAGGGGATGTAGGTATAGATAGGTGGCAATCTTATAGACCAAAGCATCTCAGAATGTATTCAATTGAAAAATTTCTAAGTCCAAACAAGAGGGGATGTAGGTATAGATAGGTGACAATCTTATAGACCAAGGCATCTCAGAGTGTATTCAATTGAAAAATTTCTAAGTCCAAACAACAGGGGATGTAGGTATAGATAGGTGGCAATCTTGTAGACCAAGGCATCTCAGCGTGTATTCAATTGAAAAATTTCTAAGTCCAAACAAGAGGGGATGTAGGTATAGATAGGTGACAATCTTGTAGACCAAGGCATCTCAGCGTGTATTCAAGTGAAAAATTTCTAAGTCCAAACAAGAGGGGATGTAGGTATAGATAGGTTGCAATCTTGTAGACCAAGGCATCTCAGCGTGTATTCAAGTGAAAAATTTCTAAGTCCAAACAAGAGGGGATGTAGGTATAGATAGGTGACAATCTTATAGACCAAGGCATCTCAGTGTGTATTCAAGTGAAAAATTTCTAAGTCCAAACAAGAGGGGATGTAGGTATAGATAGGTGACAATCTTGTAGACCAAGGCATCTCAGCGTGTATTCAAGTGAAAAATTTCTAAGTCCAAACAAGAGGGGATGAAGGTATAGATAGGTGACAATCTTATAGACCAAAGCATCTAAGAGTGTATTCAATTGAAAAATTTCTAAGTCCAAACAAGAGGGGATGTAGGTATAGATAGGTGACAATCTTATAGACCAAGGCATCTCAGCGTGTATTCAATTGAAAAAATTCTAAGTCCAAACAAGAGGGGATGTAGGTATAGATAGGTGACAATCTTGTAGACCAAAGCATCTCAGAGTGTATTCAATTGAAAAAATTCTAAGTCCAAACAAGAGGGGATGTAGGTATAGATAGGTGACAATCTTGTAGACCAAAGCATCTCAGAGTGTATTCAATTGAAAAAATTCTAAGTCAAAACAAGAGGGGATGTAGGTATAGATAGGTGACAATCTTATAGACCAAGGCATCTCAGCGTGTATTCAATTGAAAAATTTCTAAGTCCAAACAAGAGGGGATGTAGGTATAGATAGGTGACAATCTTATAGACCAAAGCATCTCAGAGTGTATTCAATTGAAAAATTTCTAAGTCCAAACAAGAGGGGATGTAGGTATAGATAGGTGACAATCTTGTAGACCAAAGCATCTCAGAGTGTATTCAATTGAAAAAATTCTAAGTCCAAACAAGAGGGGATGTAGGTATAGATAGGTGACAATCTTATAGACCAAAGCATCTCAGAGTGTATTCAATTGAAAAATTTCTAAGTCCAAACAAGAGGGGATGTAGGTATAGATAGGTGACAATCTTATAGACCAAGGCATCTCAGCGTGTATTCAATTGAAAAAATTCTAAGTCCAAACAAGAGGGGATGTAGGTATAGATAGGTGACATTCTTATAGACCAAGGCATCTCAGCGTGTATTCAATTGAAAAAATTCTAAGTCCAAACAAGGGGGGATGTAGGTATAGATAGGTGACAATCTTATAGACCAAGGCATCTCAGCGTGTATTCAATTGAAAAAATTCTAAGTCCAAACAAGAGGGGATGTAGGTATAGATAGGTGACATTCTTATAGACCAAGGCATCTCAGCGTGTATTCAATTGAAAAAATTCTAAGTCCAAACAAGGGGGGATGTAGGTATAGATAGGTGACAATCTTATAGACCAAGGCATCTCAGCGTGTATTCAATTGAAAAATTTCTAAGTCCAAACAAGAGGGGATGTAGGTATAGATAGGTGACAATCTTATAGACCAAAGCATCTCAGAGTGTATTCAATTGAAAAATTTCTAAGTCCAAACAAGAGGGGATGTAGGTATAGATAGGTGGCAATCTTATAGACCAAGGCATCTCAGCGTGTATTCAAGTGAAAAATTTCTAAGTCCAAAGAACAGGGGATGTAGGTATAGATAGGTGACAATCTTGTAGACCAAGGCATCTCAGAGTGTATTCAATTGAAAAATTTCTAAGTCCAAACAAGAGGGGATGTAGGTATAGATAGGTGACAATCTTATAGACCAAGGCATCTCAGAGTGTATTCAATTGAAAAATTTCTAAGTCCAAACAACAGGGGATGTAGGTATAGATAGGTGGCAATCTTGTAGACCAAGCCATCTCAGCGTGTATTCAAGTGAAAAATTTCTAAGTCCAAACAAGAGGGGATGTAGGTATAGATAGGTGGCAATCTTGTAGACCAAGGCATCTCAGCGTGTATTCAAGTGAAAAATTTCTAAGTCCAAACAAGAGGGGATGTAGGTATAGATAGGTGACAATCTTATAGACCAAAGCATCTCAGAGTGTATTCAATTGAAAAAGTTCTAAGTCCAAACAAGAGGGGATGTAGGTATAGATAGGTGGCAATCTTATAGACCAAAGCATCTCAGAGTGTATTCAATTGAAAAAATTCTAAGTCCAAACAAGAGGGGATGTAGGTATAGATAGGTGACAATCTTGTAGACCAAAGCATCTCAGAGTGTATTCAATTGAAAAAATTCTAAGTCCAAACAAGAGGGGATGTAGGTATAGATAGGTGACAATGTTATAGACCAAAGCATCTCAGCGTGTATTCAATTGAAAAATTTCTAAGTCCAAACAAGAGGGGATGTAGGTATAGATAGGTGACAATCTTGTAGACCAAAGCATCTCAGAGTGTATTCAATTGAAAAATTTCCAAGTCCAAACAAGAGGGGATGTAGGTATAGATAGGTGACAATCTTATAGACCAAGGCATCTCAGCGTGTATTCAATTGAAAAATTTCCAAGTCCAAACAAGAGGGGATGTAGGTATAGATAGGTGACAATCTTATAGACCAAGGCATCTCAGCGTGTATTCAAGTGAAAAATTTCTAAGTCCAAACAAGAGGGGATGTAGGTATAGATAGGTGACAATCTTATAGACCAAGGCATCTCAGCGTGTATTCAAGTGAAAAATTTCTAAGTCCAAACAAGAGGGGATGTAGGTATAGATAGGTGACAATCTTATAGACCAAGGCATCTCAGCGTGTATTCAATTGAAAAATTTCTAAGTCCAAACAAGAGGGGATGTAGGTATAGATAGGTGACAATCTTGTAGACCAAGGCATCTCAGCGTGTATTCAAGTGAAAAATTTCTAAGTCCAAACAAGAGGGGATGTAGGTATAGATAGGTGACAACCTTATAGACCAAAGCATCTCAGAGTGTATTCAATTGAAAAATTTCTAAGTCCAAACAAGAGGGGATGTAGGTATAGATAGGTGGCAATCTTATAGACCAAGGCATCTCAGCGTGTATTCAAGTGAAAAATTTCTAAGTCCAAAGAACAGGGGATGTAGGTATAGATAGGTGACAATCTTGTAGACCAAGGCATCTCAGAGTGTATTCAATTGAAAAATTTCTAAGTCCAAACAAGAGGGGATGTAGGTATAGATAGGTGACAATCTTATAGACCAAGGCATCTCAGAGTGTATTCAATTGAAAAATTTCTAAGTCCAAACAAGAGGGGATGTAGGTATAGATAGGTGACAATCTTGTAGACCAAAGCATCTCAGAGTGTATTCAATTGAAAAATTTCCAAGTCCAAACAAGAGGGGATGTAGGTATAGATAGGTGACAATCTTATAGACCAAGGCATCTCAGCGTGTATTCAATTGAAAAATTTCCAAGTCCAAACAAGAGGGGATGTAGGTATAGATAGGTGACAATCTTATAGACCAAGGCATCTCAGCGTGTATTCAATTGAAAAAATTCTAAGTCCAAACAAGAGGGGATGTAGGTATAGATAGGTGACAATCTTATAGACCAAAGCATCTCAGAGTGTATTCAATTGAAAAAATTCTAAGTCCAAACAAGAGGGGATGTAGGTATAGATAGGTGACAATCTTGTAGACCAAAGCATCTCAGAGTGTATTCAATTGAAAAATTTCCAAGTCCAAACAAGAGGGGATGTAGGTATAGATAGGTGACAATCTTATAGACCAAGGCATCTCAGCGTGTATTCAATTGAAAAATTTCTAAGTCCAAACAAGAGGGGATGTAGGTATAGATAGGTGACAATCTTGTAGACCAAGGCATCTCAGCGTGTATTCAAGTGAAAAATTTCTAAGTCCAAACAAGAGGGGATGTAGGTATAGATAGGTGACAATCTTATAGACCAAGGCATCTCAGCGTGTATTCAAGTGAAAAATTTCTAAGTCCAAACAAGAGGGGATGTAGGTATAGATAGGTGACAATCTTATAGACCAAGGCATCTCAGCGTGTATTCAATTGAAAAATTTCTAAGTCCAAACAAGAGGGGATGTAGGTATAGATAGGTGACAATCTTGTAGACCAAGGCATCTCAGCGTGTATTCAAGTGAAAAATTTCTAAGTCCAAACAAGAGGGGATGTAGGTATAGATAGGTGACAATCTTATAGACCAAGGCATCTCAGCGTGTATTCAAGTGAAAAATTTCTAAGTCCAAACAAGAGGGGATGTAGGTATAGATAGGTGACAATCTTATAGACCAAGGCATCTCAGCGTGTATTCAATTGAAAAATTTCTAAGTCCAAACAAGAGGGGATGTAGGTATAGATAGGTGACAATCTTGTAGACCAAGGCATCTCAGCGTGTATTCAAGTGAAAAATTTCTAAGTCCAAACAAGAGGGGATGTAGGTATAGATAGGTGACAACCTTATAGACCAAAGCATCTCAGAGTGTATTCAATTGAAAAATTTCTAAGTCCAAACAAGAGGGGATGTAGGTATAGATAGGTGGCAATCTTATAGACCAAGGCATCTCAGCGTGTATTCAAGTGAAAAATTTCTAAGTCCAAAGAACAGGGGATGTAGGTATAGATAGGTGACAATCTTGTAGACCAAGGCATCTCAGAGTGTATTCAATTGAAAAATTTCTAAGTCCAAACAAGAGGGGATGTAGGTATAGATAGGTGACAATCTTATAGACCAAGGCATCTCAGAGTGTATTCAATTGAAAAATTTCTAAGTCCAAACAACAGGGGATGTAGGTATAGATAGGTGGCAATCTTGTAGACCAAGCCATCTCAGCGTGTATTCAAGTGAAAAATTTCTAAGTCCAAACAAGAGGGGATGTAGGTATAGATAGGTGGCAATCTTGTAGACCAAGGCATCTCAGCGTGTATTCAAGTGAAAAATTTCTAAGTCCAAACAAGAGGGGATGTAGGTATAGATAGGTGACAATCTTATAGACCAAAGCATCTCAGAGTGTATTCAATTGAAAAAGTTCTAAGTCCAAACAAGAGGGGATGTAGGTATAGATAGGTGGCAATCTTATAGACCAAAGCATCTCAGAGTGTATTCAATTGAAAAAATTCTAAGTCCAAACAAGAGGGGATGTAGGTATAGATAGGTGACAATCTTGTAGACCAAAGCATCTCAGAGTGTATTCAATTGAAAAAATTCTAAGTCCAAACAAGAGGGGATGTAGGTATAGATAGGTGACAATCTTATAGACCAAAGCATCTCAGCGTGTATTCAATTGAAAAATTTCTAAGTCCAAACAAGAGGGGATGTAGGTATAGATAGGTGACAATCTTGTAGACCAAAGCATCTCAGAGTGTATTCAATTGAAAAATTTCCAAGTCCAAACAAGAGGGGATGTAGGTATAGATAGGTGACAATCTTATAGACCAAGGCATCTCAGCGTGTATTCAATTGAAAAATTTCCAAGTCCAAACAAGAGGGGATGTAGGTATAGATAGGTGACAATCTTATAGACCAAGGCATCTCAGCGTGTATTCAATTGAAAAAATTCTAAGTCCAAACAAGAGGGGATGTAGGTATAGATAGGTGACATTCTTATAGACCAAGGCATCTCAGCGTGTATTCAATTGAAAAAATTCTAAGTCCAAACAAGGGGGGATGTAGGTATAGATAGGTGACAATCTTATAGACCAAGGCATCTCAGCGTGTATTTAATTGAAAAAATTCTAAGTCCAAACAAGAGGGGATGTAGGTATAGATAGGTGACATTCTTATAGACCAAGGCATCTCAGCGTGTATTCAATTGAAAAAATTCTAAGTCCAAACAAGGGGGGATGTAGGTATAGATAGGTGACAATCTTATAGACCAAGGCATCTCAGCGTGTATTCAATTGAAAAATTTCTAAGTCCAAACAAGAGGGGATGTAGGTATAGATAGGTGACAATCTTATAGACCAAAGCATCTCAGAGTGTATTCAATTGAAAAATTTCTAAGTCCAAACAAGAGGGGATGTAGGTATAGATAGGTGGCAATCTTATAGACCAAGGCATCTCAGCGTGTATTCAAGTGAAAAATTTCTAAGTCCAAAGAACAGGGGATGTAGGTATAGATAGGTGACAATCTTGTAGACCAAGGCATCTCAGAGTGTATTCAATTGAAAAATTTCTAAGTCCAAACAAGAGGGGATGTAGGTATAGATAGGTGACAATCTTATAGACCAAGGCATCTCAGAGTGTATTCAATTGAAAAATTTCTAAGTCCAAACAACAGGGGATGTAGGTATAGATAGGTGGCAATCTTGTAGACCAAGCCATCTCAGCGTGTATTCAAGTGAAAAATTTCTAAGTCCAAACAAGAGGGGATGTAGGTATAGATAGGTGGCAATCTTGTAGACCAAGGCATCTCAGCGTGTATTCAAGTGAAAAATTTCTAAGTCCAAACAAGAGGGGATGTAGGTATAGATAGGTGACAATCTTATAGACCAAAGCATCTCAGAGTGTATTCAATTGAAAAAGTTCTAAGTCCAAACAAGAGGGGATGTAGGTATAGATAGGTGGCAATCTTATAGACCAAAGCATCTCAGAGTGTATTCAATTGAAAAAATTCTAAGTCCAAACAAGAGGGGATGTAGGTATAGATAGGTGACAATCTTGTAGACCAAAGCATCTCAGAGTGTATTCAATTGAAAAAATTCTAAGTCCAAACAAGAGGGGATGTAGGTATAGATAGGTGACAATCTTATAGACCAAAGCATCTCAGCGTGTATTCAATTGAAAAATTTCTAAGTCCAAACAAGAGGGGATGTAGGTATAGATAGGTGACAATCTTGTAGACCAAAGCATCTCAGAGTGTATTCAATTGAAAAATTTCCAAGTCCAAACAAGAGGGGATGTAGGTATAGATAGGTGACAATCTTATAGACCAAGGCATCTCAGCGTGTATTCAATTGAAAAATTTCCAAGTCCAAACAAGAGGGGATGTAGGTATAGATAGGTGACAATCTTATAGACCAAGGCATCTCAGCGTGTATTCAATTGAAAAAATTCTAAGTCCAAACAAGAGGGGATGTAGGTATAGATAGGTGACAATCTTATAGACCAAAGCATCTCAGAGTGTATTCAATTGAAAAAATTCTAAGTCCAAACAAGAGGGGATGTAGGTATAGATAGGTGACAATCTTATAGACCAAGGCATCTCAGCGTGTATTCAAGTGAAAAATTTCTAAGTCCAAACAAGAGGGGATGTAGGTATAGATAGGTGACAATCTTATAGACCAAGGCATCTCAGCGTGTATTCAATTGAAAAATTTCTAAGTCCAAACAAGAGGGGATGTAGGTATAGATAGGTGACAATCTTGTAGACCAAGGCATCTCAGCGTGTATTCAAGTGAAAAATTTCTAAGTCCAAACAAGAGGGGATGTAGGTATAGATAGGTGACAACCTTATAGACCAAAGCATCTCAGAGTGTATTCAATTGAAAAATTTCTAAGTCCAAACAAGAGGGGATGTAGGTATAGATAGGTGGCAATCTTATAGACCAAGGCATCTCAGCGTGTATTCAAGTGAAAAATTTCTAAGTCCAAAGAACAGGGGATGTAGGTATAGATAGGTGACAATCTTGTAGACCAAGGCATCTCAGAGTGTATTCAATTGAAAAATTTCTAAGTCCAAACAAGAGGGGATGTAGGTATAGATAGGTGACAATCTTATAGACCAAGGCATCTCAGAGTGTATTCAATTGAAAAATTTCTAAGTCCAAACAACAGGGGATGTAGGTATAGATAGGTGGCAATCTTGTAGACCAAGCCATCTCAGCGTGTATTCAAGTGAAAAATTTCTAAGTCCAAACAAGAGGGGATGTAGGTATAGATAGGTGGCAATCTTGTAGACCAAGGCATCTCAGCGTGTATTCAAGTGAAAAATTTCTAAGTCCAAACAAGAGGGGATGTAGGTATAGATAGGTGACAATCTTATAGACCAAAGCATCTCAGAGTGTATTCAATTGAAAAAGTTCTAAGTCCAAACAAGAGGGGATGTAGGTATAGATAGGTGGCAATCTTATAGACCAAAGCATCTCAGAGTGTATTCAATTGAAAAAATTCTAAGTCCAAACAAGAGGGGATGTAGGTATAGATAGGTGACAATCTTGTAGACCAAAGCATCTCAGAGTGTATTCAATTGAAAAAATTCTAAGTCCAAACAAGAGGGGATGTAGGTATAGATAGGTGACAATCTTATAGACCAAAGCATCTCAGCGTGTATTCAATTGAAAAATTTCTAAGTCCAAACAAGAGGGGATGTAGGTATAGATAGGTGACAATCTTGTAGACCAAAGCATCTCAGAGTGTATTCAATTGAAAAATTTCCAAGTCCAAACAAGAGGGGATGTAGGTATAGATAGGTGACAATCTTATAGACCAAGGCATCTCAGCGTGTATTCAATTGAAAAATTTCCAAGTGCAAACAAGAGGGGATGTAGGTATAGATAGGTGACAATCTTATAGACCAAGGCATCTCAGCGTGTATTCAATTGAAAAAATTCTAAGTCCAAACAAGAGGGGATGTAGGTATAGATAGGTGACAATCTTATAGACCAAAGCATCTCAGAGTGTATTCAATTGAAAAAATTCTAAGTCCAAACAAGAGGGGATGTAGGTATAGATAGGTGACAATCTTATAGACCAAGGCATCTCAGCGTGTATTCAAGTGAAAAATTTCTAAGTCCAAACAAGAGGGGATGTAGGTATAGATAGGTGACAATCTTATAGACCAAGGCATCTCAGCGTGTATTCAATTGAAAAATTTCTAAGTCCAAACAAGAGGGGATGTAGGTATTGATAGAGTGCAATCTTATAGACCAAGGCATCTCAGCGTGTATTCAAGTGAAAAATTTCTAAGTCCAAACAAGAGGGGATGTAGGTATAGATAGGTGACAATCTTATAGACCAAGGCATCTCAGCGTGTATTCAAGTGAAAAATTTCTAAGTCCAAACAAGAGGGGATGTAGGTATAGATAGGTGACAATCTTATAGACCAAAGCATCTCAGAGTGTATTCAATTGAAAAATTTCTAAGTCCAAACAAGAGGGGATGTAGGTATAGATAGGTGGCAATCTTATAGACCAAGGCATCTCAGTGTGTATTCAAGTGAAAAATTTCTAAGTCCAAACAACAGGGGATGTAGGTATAGATAGGTGACAATCTTGTAGACCAAGGCATCTCAGCGTGTATTCAAGTGAAAAATTTCTAAGTCCAAAGAACAGGGGATGTAGGTATAGATAGGTGACAATCTTGTAGACCAAGGCATCTCAGCGTGTATTCAAGTGAAAAATTTCTAAGTCCAAACAAGAGGGGATGTAGGTATAGATAGGTGACAATCTTATAGACCAAGGCATCTCAGAGTGTATTCAATTGAAAAATTTCTAAGTCCAAACAAGAGGGGATGTAGGTATAGATAGGTGGCAATCTTGTAGACCAAGGCATCTCAGCGTGTATTCAAGTGAAAAATTTCTAAGTCCAAACAAGAGGGGATGTAGGTATAGATAGGTGACAATCTTATAGACCAAGGCATCTCAGTGTGTATTCAAGTGAAAAATTTCTAAGTCCAAACAAGAGGGGATGTAGGTATAGATAGGTGACAATCTTGTAGACCAAGGCATCTCAGCGTGTATTCAAGTGAAAAATTTCTAAGTCCAAACAAGAGGGGATGTAGGTATAGATAGGTGACAATCTTATAGACCAAAGCATCTCAGAGTGTATTCAATTGAAAAATTTCTAAGTCCAAACAAGAGGGGATGTAGGTATTGATTGAGTGCAATTTTTTAGACCAAGGCATCTCAGCGTGTATTCAAAACGGGAGTTAGGTACCGGTAAATGAGAAGCTTATCAATCTAGACATGTTGAAATCTATAAGTTCACACATAGTGGATAGCAAGGCGAGGAATAGGGATATAGAATAAGAAAAGAGAGATAGACAGATCTAGATAAATACAGAGGTATAAAGAGAGACAGGCAAGGGAGATACATTTCATGATTCAACTTATATGCTAATAAGAAATAGTTGGTATATCAGGAACACAAGCATTGTATTTACTAGTTAATTTTACATCAGAATACACTTGTAGATTTTATGTAGCTTTTTTTCTATAGGGAACATGCAAATAGCAGACATAACATCTAGACATATAAATATATACATAAAACAATTATAGTTATGAGATATATCTGAACTAATCCAAAAAGACAATAATGATGAATATCATCACTTACCTTGGAAAATTATCCAGGCTGTATGCCTACTCACATTCCATCAAACACCAGAAAATCATGAGCAATTGCTTGGTTGATTTTTTTTATTTTTTTTATTTTAATTTTTTTCATACACATTTGTAATTGTGTCTTGTTTTATCAAGTATTTTTGTAGTTAATCTGTGGTGTTGGGAGAGGTGTTAACATGAATCAATTTTGCTTAACATTTTTTATTATGTATATTTTTTCAGTTTACAGAGTCATTGCAGTACCAAGTCTGACACTGTAATTGCTTGAAAAGTATTGCATTGGGAAGGAATCTTTTTTTTTTTTTTTTTTTTTGAGGTGTGCAGGAATTTCAGTAGGGGATGTTTCTACTGATTTCAGATTCCAAGACAGCAAATTTGTATTTTATTGTTTGTGCATTCTTTTATCAAGTTTTTACAGATGTTTTTGTGTTATGAAAGTGAAAATGAATGAGTTGCAAAGACATTTACATTTTTGCATTCTTTTTTTAATTCTTCACCTTTTTTGTTTTAATGTCCCAAGAGTGAACCAAGACGGATGAGTCTTATTCAGCAGAGTCGAAAAAAACAGGTTACCTTTGATTGTCCTCAATGGATTTGTCCATAGTATAATGTGTCCAAGTTATTGCCCTAATAAAGTGAGAACCATACCCCAAAACTAATGCAGAACTCTACTTAATTAAATGAGCACTCTCAAAGACAATTTATCTAACATAATTTTGAAATATGTTTTATAAAGTTACCATAGAGCTCTCAAATATATTAGGCACTCAAATAGGAAATTTGTTTCAAATACTTGTCATATATATATATATATATATATATATATATATACATATATATATATATATATATATATATATATATATTAAAAACTTACAGTATATCTATACTTACATATTGACATTTAGGTTTTCAAAACATACTGCAGAGCTCCTCATGTTTTCTGAATTTTATGCTTTCGTCTACTAATCTATTGAGCACTCTTAAGTATATTTGTGTAGCTGAATTGCCATACATGTTTTTGAAAGTGTATATTTAGCTCTACTAATGTATTGTACTCTGTCAAAATAAATTTATGCAGTTGAAATGCCATATCTGTTTCTCAAATGTTTTATTTAGCTCTACTAATATATTGAGCACTCTGGAAGTAGATTTGTCTAAAATAATTGCAAAAATGTTTCCAACTCTTACTACAAAGCTCTTTAAATGCATTGAGCACTCTTAAAGTAAAATCGTCTTGTATAATTAAACAAAGCAATTTTTAAACTTACTACACAGCTATATAAAACTATGGAGCACATGCAAGCATCATTGGTATATATATAGATCACATAATTATTAGAAGTTATTTTTTTACTTGAAATACATATATATATATATATATATATATATATATATATATTCAAGGGAGACAATTTGTATATAGATCACATAATTATTAGAAGTTTTTTTTTTATTGAAATAAATATATATATATATATATATATATATATATATATTCACGGGAGACAATTTGTATATAGATGACATAATAATCAGAAGTGATTTTTTTAAGGAAATATATATATATATATATATATATATATATATATATATATATATATATATACAAGGGAGACAATTTATAGATAGATCACATAATTAATGGAAGTCTGTTTTAATTGAAGTAAATATATATACATATATATATATATATATATATATATATTATTTCAATTCCATCAATAAGACATAGAGCAATAAAGTCATGTTATTTACATTTTGACTTAATAATAACCCTTTAAAATAGTGCTCAAAACTAGACAGAGCTGATATTATAAAACGTTTATTTTATTACAGGATAAATAAACATTAAGATTTAACTAGATTTATATAAGAGTGCTCAATAAGACATAGAGCAATAAGGACATTTTATTTAGATTTTTATTTAATAATTACACTTTAAATAGTGCTAAACAAAGGGAGACAATTTGTATATACATCACATAATTATTAGAAGTAATTTTTTATTGAAATATATATATATATATATATATATGTATATATTCAATGAGACAATTAGTATACAGATCACATAATTATTAGAACATATTTTTTTATTGAAATATATATATATGTATATATATATATATAAATATATATTTAAGGGAGACAATTTATATATAGATCACATAATTATTAGAAGTTATTTTTTTATTGAAATAAATATATATATATATATAATATATATATATATATGTTCAAGGGAGACAATTTGTACATATATCACATAATTATTAGAAGTTATTTTTTTAATTGATATATTTTTATATATATTTATATATATATATATATATATATTCAATTTTAATATGTATTTTTTTTATTACAGGATAAATAAACATTAAGATTAAACTAGTTATATAAGAGTGCTCAATGAGACATAGAGCAATAAAGACATTTTATTTAGGTTTGTACTTAATAAATACCCTTTAAATAGTATTCAAAACTAGACAGAGCTGATATTATAAAACGTTTATTTTATGACAGGATAAGTAATCATAAAGATTTAACTAGAGTTATATAAGAGTGCTCAATTAGACATAGAGCAATGAAGACATTTTATTTAGATTTGTACTTTATAATTACACTTTAAATAGTGCTAAAAATGGGAGACAATTTGTATAGACATCACATAATTATTGGATGTAATTTTCTATTGAAATACATATATATATATATATATATATATATATATATATATATATATATATATATATATATATATATATTCAAGGGAGACAATTGATACCTAGATCACATAATTATTATAACTTATTTTTTTTATTGAAATAAATATAATATATATATATTCAAGGGAGACAATTTATATATAGATCACATAATTATTATAACTTATTTTTTTTATTGAAATAAATATAATATATATATATTCAAGGGAGACAATTTATATATAGATCACATAATTATTAGAAGTTATTTTTTTTTTAAATATATATATATAAATATATATATATATATATATATATATGTATATATATAATATATATATATATAATCTATATATATTTTATATATATATATAGTCTATATATATATATGTTCAAGGGAGACAATAGTTATATAGATCACATAAGTATTAGAAGTTATTGTTTTATTGAAATATATATATATATATATATATATATATAACTAAATATATATATATATAAAATATATATTTATATATATAGATATAATATATATATATAATCAAGGGAGACAATTAATACATAGATCACCTAATTATTAGAAGTTTTTTTCATTGAATTAAATATATATATATATTCAAGGGGGTCGTTTGTATATATATCACATAATTATTAGAAGTTATTTTTTTAATTTAAATATATATATATATTCATTCAATTTTTATATGTATTTTATTTTATTACAGGATAAATAAACATAAAGATTCAACTAGTTATATAAGTGTGCTCAATGAGACATAGAGCAATAAAGACATTTTATTTAGGTTTGTACTTAATAAATACCCTTTAAATAGTGCTAAAAACAAGACAGAGCTGATATTATAAAACGTTCATTTCATTCCAGGATAAATAAACATTAAGATTTAACTAGAGTGATATAAGAGTGCTCGATTAGACATAGAGCAATAAAGACATTTTATTTAGATTTGTACTTAATAAATACACTTTAAATAGTGTTCAAAACTAGACAGAGCTGAGTTTATAAACCGTTTATGTTATTACAGGATAAGTAAACATTAAGATTTAACTAGAGTTATATAAGAGTGCTCAATTAGACATAGAGCAATAAAGACATTTTATTTAGATTTGTACTTAATAATTACACTTTAGTGCTAAAAAAAGGGAGACAATTTATAGATAGATCACATAATTATTAGAAGTTATTTTTTTTAAATAAATACATATATATATATATATATCAATATATATATATATATATATATATATATATATATATATATATATATGTATATATATATATAATCTATATATATATGTTCAAGGGAGACAATTGTTATATAGATCACATAATTATAAGTTATTTTTTTATTGAAATATATATATATGTATATATATATATATATAAATATATATTTATATATATAATGGATGTATTTATATATTCAAGGGAGACAATTAATACATAGATCACCTAATTATTAGAAGTTTTTTTTATTGAAATAAATATATATATATATATAATATATAATATATATATATATATGTTTAATGGAGACAATTTGTATATATATCACATAATTATTAGAAGTGACTTTTTTTATTGAAATATATAAGTCATTCAATTTTTATACGTATTTTATTTTATTACAGGATAAATAAACATTAAGATTCAACTAGTTATATAAAAGTTCTCAATGGGACATAGAGCAATAAAGACATTTTATTTAGATTTGTACTTAATAAATACACTTTAAATAGTGTGCAAAACTAGACAGAGCTGATATTATAAAACGTTTATGTTATTACAGGGTAAGTAAACATTAAGATTTAACTAGAAGTATATAAGAGTGCTCAATTAGACATAGAGCAATAAAGACATTTTATTTATAGTTGTACTTAATAATTACACTTTAAATAGTGCTAAAGAAAGGGAGACAATTTTTATATAGATGACATAATTATTAGAAGTAATTTTTTTAATTGAAATATATATATATATATATATATATATATATATATATATATATATATATATATATATATATATATATATATTCAAGGAGACAATTTGTATATAGATCACATAAATATTAGAAGTTATTTTTTTAATTGAAATATATATATATATATATATATATTCAAGGGAGACAATTTATATATAGATCACATAATTATTAGAAGGTATTTTAGTTATTGAAATATATATATATAAAATATATATATATATATATACAATATATATATATATTCAAGGGACACAATTAATACATAGATCACCTAATTCTTAGAAGTTTTTTTTATTGAAACATAAATATATATATATATATATATATATATATATATATATGTTCAAGGGAGACAATTTGTATATATATAACATAATTATTAGAAGTTATTTTTTTAATTGAAATATATATATATATTCATTCAATTTTTATATGTATTTTATTTGATTACAGGATAAATAAACATAAAGATTCAACTAGTTATATAAGTGTGCTCAATGAGACATAGAGCAATAAAGACATTTTATTTAGGTTTGTACTTAATAAATACCCTTTAAATAGTGCTAAAAACAAGACAGAGCTGATATTATAAAACGTTCATTTCATTCCAGGATAAATAAACATTAAGATTTAACTAGAGTGATATAAGAGTGCTCGATTAGACATAGAGCAATAAAGACATTTTATTTAGATTTGTACTTAATAAATCCACTTTAAAATAGTAATCAAAACTAGACAGAGCTGATATTATAAAACGTTTATTTTATTACAGGATAAGTAAACATTAAGATTTAACTAGAGTTATATAAGAGTGCTCAATTAGACATAGAGCAATAAAGACATTTTATTTAGATTTCTACTTTATAATTACACTTTAAATAGTGCTAAAAAAGGGAGACAATTTGTATAGAGATCACATAATTATTGGATGTAATTTTCTGTTGAAATACATATATATATATATATATTCAAGGGAGACAATTGATATATAGATCACATAATTATTATAACTTATTTTTTTTATTGAAATATATATATATATATATATATATATATTCAAGGGAGACAATTTATATATAGATCACATAATTATTAGAAGGAATTTTTTTAATAAATATATATATATATAAATATATTTATACATATATATATAATATATATATATTTTATATATATATATAATCTATATATATTTTATATATATATATAGTCTATATATATATGTTCAAGAGAGACAATTGTTATATAGATCACATAATTATTAGAAGTTATTGTTTTATTGAAATATATATATAACTAAATATATATATAAAATATATATTTATATATAGATATAATATATATATAATCAAGGGAGACAATTAATACATAGATCACCTAATTATTAGAAGTCTTTTGTATTGAAATAAATATATATATATATTCAAGGGGGTCGTTTGTATATATATCACATAATTATTAGAAGTTATTTTTTTAATTGAAATATATATATATATTCATTCAATATTTATATGTATTTTATTTTATTACAGGATAAATAAACATTAAGATTCAACTAGTTATATAAGTGTGCTCAATGAGACATAGAGCAATAAAGACATTTTATTTAGGTTTGTACTTAATAAATACCCTTTAAATATTGCTAAAAACTAGAGAGAGCTGATATTATAAAACGTATATTTCATTCTAGGATAAATAATCATTAAGATATAGAGTCATATAAGAGTGCTCACTGAGACATAGAGCAATAAAGACATTTTATTTAGATTTGTACTTAATAAATACACTTTAAATAGTGTTCAAAACTAGACAGAGATGATATTATAAACCGTTTATGTTATTACAGGATAAGTAAACATTAAGATTTAACTAGAGTTATATAAGAGTGCTCAATTAGACATAGAGCAATAAAGACATTTTATTTAGATTTGTACTTAATAATTACACTTTAGTGCTAAAAAAAGGGAGACAATTTATAGATAGATCACATAATTATTAGAAGTTATTTTTTTTTACATAAATACATATATATATATATATATATTTTATATATATAATATATATATATGTTCAAGGGGAACAATTGTTATATAGATCAAATAATTATAAGTTTTTTTTTATTGAAATATATATATATGTATATATATATATATATATATATATATATATATAAATATATATTTATATATATAATATATATATTTATATATACAAGGGAGACAATTAATACATAGATAACCTAATTATTAGAATTTTTTTTTATTGAAATAAAAATATATATATATATATAATATATATATATATTCAAGGGAGACAATTTGTATATATATCACATAATTATTAGAAGTTTTTTTTTAATTGAAATATATATATATGTAGTCATTCAATTTTTATATGTATTATATTTTATTTCAAGATAAATAAACATTAAGATTCAACTGGTTATATAAGAGTTCTCAATGAGACAGATAGCAATAAAGACATTTTATTTAGGTTTGTACTTAATAAATACCCTTTAAATAGTGCTAAAAAGTAGACAGAGCTGATATTATAAAACATTTATTTTATCCCAGGATAAATAAACATTAAGATTTAACTAGAGTAATATAAGAGTGCTCAATTAGTCATAGAGAAATGAAGACATTTTATTTAGATTTGTACTTTATAATTGCACTTAAAGTAGTGCTAAAAAAGGGAGACAATTTGTATATACATCACATAATTATTAGAAGTAATTTTTTATCGAAATCTATATAAATATATATATATATATATATATATATATATATATTCAATGAGACAATTAGTATATAGATCACATAATTATTAGAACTTATTTTTTTATTGAAATATATATATATATATATATATATATATATATATATATATATATATAATATATATATATATATATATATATTTAAGGGAGACAATTGTTATATAGATAACTTAATTATAAAAGTTATTTTTTTTATTGAAATATATATATATATAAATATATATATATATATATATATATATATATATAATATGTATATTTATATATTAAAGGGAGACAATTAATACATAGATAACATAATTATTAGAAGTTTGTTTTTAATGAAAGAAATTTATATTATATATATATATATATATATATATATATTCAAGGGAGACAATTTGTATATATATCACATAATGTATAGAAGTTATTTTTTTAATTGAAATATATATATACATATATATATATATATATATATATATATATATATTTATTCAATTTTTATATATAATTATTAGAAGTTATTTTTTTAATTGAAATATATATATATATTCAAGGGAGCCAATTTGTATATAGATCACATAATTATTAGAACTTACTTTTTTATTGAAATAAATACATAAATATATATATATATATATATATATATTCAAAGGAGACAATTTATATATAGATCACATAATTATTAGAAGTTATTTTTTTTCTAAATGAATATATATATATATATATATATGTATATATATAAATATATATATATATATATATATAATATATGTATATTTTATATATATAATCTGTATATATATGTTCAAGGGAGACAATTGTTATATAGATCACATAATTATTAGAAGTTATTGTTTTATTGAAATATATATATATATAAATACATTTATATATATATATATAAAATATATATTTATATATATATATATATATATATATATATAATATATATATATATTCAAGGGAGACAAGTAATACATAGATTACCTAATTATTAAAAGTTTTTTTTATTGAAATAAATATATATATAATATATATATATATATATATCTATATATATATATATATATATATATATATATATATATATATATTCAAGGGAGACAATTTGTATATATGTAACATAATTATTAGGAGTTATTTTTTTAATTGATATATATATATATATATATATTTATATATATTCAATTTTTATATGTATGTTATTTTATTACAGGATAAATAAACATTAAGATTCAACTAGTCATATAAGAGTTCTCAATTAGACATAGAGCAATAAAGACATTTTATTTAGATTTGAACTTAATTAATACACTTCAAATAGTGTTCAAAACTAGACAGAGCTGATATTATAAAACGTTTATTTTATTACAGGAAAACTAAACATTAAGATTTAACTAGAGTTATATAAGAGTGCTCAATTAGACATAGAGCAATAAAGATATTTTATTTAGATTTCTACTTATTAATTACACTTAAAATAGTGCTAAAAAAAATGGGAGACAATTTGTATATAGATCACATAATTGTTAGAAGTGATTTTTTTAATTGAAATATATATATATATATATATATATATATATATATATATATATTCAAGGGAGACAATTTATATATAGATCACATAATTATTAGAAGTTATTTTTTTTTAGTAAATATATGTATATATATATATAAATATATATAATATATATATTATATATATATATAATCTATATATATATGTACAAGGGAGACAATTGTTTTATAGATCACATAATTATTAGAAGTGTTTTTTTATTGAAATATATATATATAAATATTTATATATATATATATTGACATTTTAGATTTATCATTGAGAATCATAACAGTTAGAATAAAATTATTAAAATTTATATTACATTATGTCATATTCACACAAGAATACCAAAAAAATTGTGGTTATCTAAATTGACGTTTACATTTTTTTTTAAGTTATTACCTTGCTCTACTGATGTATTGAGCACTCTACATATAAGTCCTATCATTTGAATTTCTGTGTATATATTTTAAATATTAACAGTTAGCTCTTAGTCTTATCATCAAATTGCCATACATATTTCCAAAAATTTAACAACTATCTCTACTAATTCATTAATCATTGTATATATTTATCTTTCTGTCTCTCATTATTTATCTATCTATCTATCTATACAATTGAATATGTCTGTCTGTGTGTACATTTCTCTGTCAATTTTAGTCTACATATTCCAAAGGGTACTGAGATTTTAGAAAATCTATGTGATTGGTATTTGAACAGAAATTTTGCAATTAAGGGGTCAAAGTTCAATGATTTGGCCTTTGAGAACCCTACTAATTTCCTCCGACAATTATGGGTCTAAACACTTGAAATTTTACATATAGTTTCCTTGGACATGGATCTAACTTAATATCTCCATTGGAGCCCAAAACAATAAATTGTAAAGGTTCATAATAGGGGTCAAATTTTTTAAAATTAACCGTTTTTCTGCTTTTTTTTTTGGTTGGGGAGGGGGGCAGCATACACCGCTAAACACCGGGGCTACGGCAGGAACTCATGCTAGTATAATATATATATATATATATATATATTTTCATATATATATATATATTCATATATATATATATATATATATATATATATATTAATATATATATATTCATATATATATATATATATTCATATATATATCAATTAAAACATAACTTCTATTTCCATTATTTTCATATATATATATATATATATGCATATTTATATCAATTAAAACATAACTCCTAATAATTATCTGATCTTTATACAAATTGTCTGCCTTGAATATATATATATATATATATATATATATATATATATATATATATATATATATATATATATATATATATATATTTATGTGAATTAAAAAGAATAAGTTCTAATGATTATGTGATCTTTATACAAATTGTCTCCCTCGAATATATATATATATATATATATATATATATATATATATATATTCAAGGGAGACAATTTGAATATAGAAGACAGTTATTAGAAGTTATTTTTTTAATTGAAATAAATATATATATATATATATATATATATATATATATTTGAATTAAATAACTTCAAATAATTATGATCTATATAAAAATTGTCTCCCTTGAATATATATATTATATATATAAATATATATATATATACATATATTTCAATAAAAAAATAACTTCTAATAATTGTCGTCTATATACAAATTGTCTCCCTTGATTATATATATATATATATGTATATATATATACATACACATATTAAAGGGAGACAATTTGTATATAGATGACATAATTATTAGAAGTTATCTTTTTTATGCTTAATTGAATTTTAATGCTTAGTTTTTCCATCAATTGTTTTACTTGGGTAATTTTTTGTAATGTATATTTGAAAAAAATCTATGTGCTAGTTGAGATAAGAAATAAGGAAAATTCTTACCTGTTACTTCCCAGGTGTTATCTCCACTTTTTCTCTGTTCTGCTTCTTGCTGAAACTCATGGCAATTTCATGTTTGTTTGTGTTCTTTGTTACATATATATATTTTTTAATGTGAGGATTTTTTTTCTTTTAATAATTTAAAAACTTTTTTTTGATTTATATAATAAAGAGAGACAACATAACTAATGGATTTTTTTTAAATGATATATTCAACTTTCTGGTTATGATCAAATGTACTACTTTATTTTTTATTTTTTTTTTTTGTAGTTGCATAAGTTAGCTGATGAGAAGAAATACAAGCAGAACTGCATTCATTTAAATAAAGCTAATAGTTTAGAATTTGATTTTACCCAGATGTGCATGTACACAAAGAAAGAAACACTTACTTGAGGACTTCTGTAACTACAGGAAACATGTGGCAGCTAGGATAGGTGATGCTGCTGGATTCAGTTGTTTTTTCCAATCCACATAATTCTCACAATAGCTTATAGTAGAATTCCACCATGATCAAGGGGAGTACCTGAAATTACAGAAATATACACACAGAAGGAAAGAAAAAGAATACTTACTCTACTTCTATGACAATGATTGCTGCGAAGACTTCAAGATGCTAATGTAGGAAGAAACAGATAGACATACATCATACGCAGTTTAAGTGTACCCAGATGTGCTTGAACGCAAAGAAAGAAATACTTGATTCAAACTGCACAAGACATGTGGCAGACAGGAACGGTGATGCTGCTAGGTTTCATTGCTTGTTCCAATCTATAAAAAAGAGATGATGTTTATAGTGTTTATAATCTACTGCTGTGTGAAAGCTGGAACAATGGAAACAGTTAAATTAAATTATCAAATCACAAAGACTGAAATCGAAATAGAAAGAAGAAAGGGTGATACTATACTCATCTTCCTGTTGGTGCAGACCACTTGCTCGTGACTGTTCGTTCGCCATGAAACTGGAAAGTAAAATAAATAAAAAAAGAAAAAAAGAGAGGTTCCACCGGGGAAAGCTCGTGTCTGGGCAGCGAGGTGATGAACTCCCGAAAGGAGGGGCACTATATAAAAACAAGCTTTGCTGCGAACATCTCCTAAAAAGCGGTTTCTACTCAGAATAACAGGCGGAGCAGAAAACAGAGGTGTTCTCTCTACCCAACAGGATTCGTAAAGATACCAATAGTTTGTGTTCATAAGACGGCGATGATCGCTCACAAAACTGGCATTCCTACTGTCATGTCGGAGGACCGTCATATATAATTGCACTACCATTTCGTATTGGAGGACGGTCATATATAATTGCACTACCATACCGTTTCGGAGTTCCTAGACAGTAGGAATAATAAAAGCGGCCTTAAAGCGGCTTGTGAGCACACAATCTAGTCGAACTCTAGTCGTCCTTAGTCGAGTCGAGGCAAGCCTGCATTATATAGTAACACGAGCACGTGTCGCCTGCTTAGAGGGTAGCCCCCTTCGGGAGATTCGAAAGCGCACCTCACAGCGGAAGAGCTTCGGAACCAATCGGACCGTACCCAGACTTGCAGCTATTTGTTAACTTGGAAGTGGAGTCAACACCCCGACACTGAGAAAAGAGCTTTCCAAAAGCTCAAAACCAGTTGCATGCAAAGTCGGGGAAACTGGGAGCAGGCTGGGGAGAACACGGGGCCTTGCAGGGAGGCCCATTTTTCTCTTTCGTTCGGTTTACATCTTTCGGGTATTGTTCTCCTTTCAGCCTGCCCCCATCACGCCTTTTTGCTCGCCACATGCAAGCGTATAAAAAGACGACCAGATGACGGACGCAACAAACTAATGCCGACATTTTCTGGATTTTTTTTTTTTTTTGCCAGAGCCCATTTAGCCGTGTAGCTATTAAACTACAACGTTACACCCCCCTACCACGGTGAGGATAGGGTTGGACTTTAGGGGGGAAAATACACATCCAGTATTTTATCCAATAAAAGAACGGTTTATAAACTGCACAATTGTCACGGTAATTCTACAGTTTATGGACCGCCCTTAAATAATATTATATGTATGCTTTCATCTAACAAATTTAAAAAAAAGGCGTTAATTTAGATTTAAATTTTAATATTTTTTCCCTAGAACAGCACGGATTATAAACTGCACAATTGTCACGGTAATTCTATAGTTTATCGACCACCCTTAAATAATATTATATGTATGCTTTCACCTAACAAATTTAAAAAAAAAGACGTTAATTTAGATTTAAATTTTAATATTTTTTCCCAGAACAGCACGGTTTATAAATTGCACAATTGTCACGGTAATTCTATAGTTTATCGACCGCCCTTAAATAATATTATATGTATGCTTTCATCTAACAAATTAAAAAAAAAAGACGTTAATTAAGATTAAATTTTAATATTTTTTTCCCAGAACAGCACGGTTTATAAATTGCACAATTGTCACGGTAATTCTATAGTTTATTGACCACCCTTAAATAATATTATATGTATGCTTTCATCTAACAAATTAAAAAAAAAAGACGTTAATTTAGATTTAAATTTAAATATTTTAACCAAGAACAGCATGGTCTATAAACTGCACAATTGTCACGGTAATATTTGTTGGCTGGCTTTCTAACAGTATAATAAAATATAAAAAGACGTTAAACGTTAAAATCGTGTAAACTACACAAGTGTCGAAATTTGAAAAGAAATTCGACGTGTTTATGAACTGTGCTCATACTAACAACGTTCATTTGAACACTTGTGCAGTTTACACAACTGAAATAAATGCGTCATCTACTTTGAAACGACAAGAAATACCTTTTTTTTTTGACATCAGAGAAGTAGACAGAGGAGCGGCAGGGCGGCGGCTTAGCTGGGTCGACTGGCTGGTCATCTATTCTTCCGGAACTCATCTCGCTGCCAGGGTCCAAACTGAATTTACAGCCCGTTTTAGGCCTCTTTTTATATTTCACCATCGCCGTGAAAACCGTTAACTTTTCCGGGAAAAACCGAACAGTTCGCAGTCGATGTCGCAACCTTTTTACCTTTTATGGAGTTTGTGTTACCTAGCTGCCTTTTCATTGGTTGATTTAAACTTGTTTAGTTGAAGAGTGAATGTGGCGTGATATGCGCGCACGCACGCACGCACGCACACACAGAGTAATACTTTGTGTTTGTGTGTGTTGGTGTCTTTATGCGAGTGTGTGTATGTGTGTGTGTGTGTGCTGAGTTAAATTTGTTTAGTTTGAAGAGTGAACGTGGGCGTGTGTGTGTGTGTGTTTATGCAAGTGTGTGTGTATGTGGGTGTGTGCGTCGTTGAGAGAGAGAGAGAGAGAGAGAGAGAGAGAGAGAGGTTAGCACCCGGTAATTTAAAAAGTTATAAAAAGTTAAAAATATAATATATATATATATATATATATATATATATGGTCGCCAGTGATTTACATTTCAAAATACACGCATTAATAAAACTAGCTCCAAGACTATTTTTCTCTGCTAATTTTCCTTGCGATATTCGTTTTCAGCATACCTGAAAAAACTGACGGTTCGAGTTTTCCGGGTACGGTTTTTCCGGAGACGAGTTTTCTCTGGACAAGTTTTCCGGGCACTGGTATAAGTGCTATGGGTTCATCAGAGCACATCCCATTAAAGTACTTGTAAACAGGGATGCAACACCGAGGAGGCGATGGGACAGACGTTGGAGATTGACCTATAGCACGCACGGGGCCTATTAGATTAGATACTCTTTTTTTTGTTGTTTTTGTGCTCAACGATAAAAACCGACTTCTTCATTTGTGTTTGCTTCTCATTTTCGCTTTTTCTCTGATAAGTGTTTCGCTAATGTGAAAAAGAAAACATGTTCGAACGTTTGCTGACATTTATTGGATGTGTTCCTACCAGTATTTTGCTTAATTTTCGAGTTTGGAGCGATTATCGAGTCTCACAAGATGTCTGTAAAATGTCAGACACTTCTTTATTGTTCTAACTTAAAACCGTGCGCTACTTTTGTTTGTGTTAAATAAACGTTTTAAAATAAGTTAAAACAACAAAAATGTGATCTAGGTAGAAGAGTAACTTACCTTGCCTTTGGTAACATTCATTTTCTTATATATTTATTTGTTCACTACTTTTTCGTTTTGTTCTCTTGAATGCGAAATATTCGCCATGAAATTTCCACGGGGGGTCACGATTATTTCGTTTTATTAATCTTAAGTTTCATAGAATAAAAAGTTCTGACACAACTTTGTCGAGCGATTTATAATCGATTTCATTTAACTTCTGTTTGACCCCGGCACGTACGACCCTTTCTCTCCTTCCCCCACTCTCTCTCTCTTCTTTAGCTTGGTGACAAGCGATATGCTTATGTGTGCGTGCGTGTGTGTGTGTGTATGTGTGTACATGCGTGCGTATGTGTGTTGTCGTATTCACGAAAATTTAAAAAAATAAAAACGTTTTTCCCCGACCGGCCGGATTAGGGTTGTGAGGTGTGGTTAGAGTTCATGAAAATAAATGTTAGCAATAAAAACTTTTGGTAAACCAAGTTAGAAAAAAGAATACAATTTACTTCCCCACGGAGCCACCGATTCTTCTTCTTTTTTTAGGCGATGTAATAAGCAATATTTTTTAGCAGGGTTGCCTCCTCTCTTTATTTTGGTTTGTATATTTTTCATCTTGCAAAAATGCTCCCGGGAGATCTTTTTAGGATTCTAAAGGTTTGCTTTTTTTTACACTTTTTATTATCTTCGAAAAATGTAAAAAAGAATGTAAACAGGCAGTTTACGATTTGAAATGCATCGTTAAAATGATATTTTTTGCTAGTTCTTTCAACTTTATATTTTTATTTCGTCGTCTTCAAGTCCAATGTAAACAAGTTCTTGATGAGCCGTTCCTCTTAAATAATCCAATTTACCAAATTTACACTTCTAACGATTACTATGATATTGTCCATTGACTACTGTATGTACACACTTTAACCCTTATCCTCGAGTGGCCTCTGGGGCTTGATAAGTAGTGATTCCTTTATAAAATAAAAAATATTTCAATACTTTGATGGTGAGTCTATAGTCAGTCTGTGCTGGTTTTCCTTGCGATATTCGTTTTCAGCATACCCGAACGATTTTAAAATGACAGTCCGAATGTTAACGAAGCACACACACACACACACACACACACACACACACACACACACACACACACACGTAAACTCAGTGAAAATGTCTACTGTCGATAAGCTAGTTGTAAATTAGATTACTGGCTCTTATGAGTTTTAGTATAACCACCCTTTACAACTGTGATACAGTAGAACAGTCCGTCTCTGGACAATTAGCAGTGTATCGCATAACTCAATGACAGTGTCGAATGTCGACTAGCTAGTTGTAAGTTAGGTTACTGGCTCTGATGAGTTACACTCTTACCACCCTTAATAACTGTGATACAGCGGAACAGTCCGTTTTTGGACAAGTGGCGGTGATCGCATAACTCATTGAAAGTGCCGAATGTCTATTAGCTAGTTGAAACTTAGATTACTGGCTTTGATGAGTTTCAGTCTAACCACACTTAATAACTGTGATACAGCGGAACAGTCCGTCTGTTTCGCATAACTCATTGACAGTGTCGAGTGTCGATTAGCTAGTTGTAACTTCGTAGCCAGCCGAAAAGCCCCTTTAAGAAGAGACTTGAAGATAATAATTATTGCTTTTATTTGTAATGTTATTCTTATCGTCCAGCCATGCACGTGCAGAAATGCATTTCCAACGCAACTGTGTTAAAAAACTTACTTCCCCTTCAATGAGACAAGAACCCCGACACTCGACTTCGCACCGATACGCGAATGACGATACATAGAAATGAAAGCTGTTGATTTTATGTATTGAATTTTACGACTTTGCCGGCCCTCGTGACAAGATGTTCCGGCAGATACTGCAGGCTATGACGAGCTATGACTAGCAAAGACCAGATGTGGGGGAAACCCCACATGCCTGACCATTAACCAGCTCCCATTTCCCACCTCTCGGGAGCTGGTCCCCTTTTTCCCTTCCCCCTCTCTTCACTCCTCACATTAAAAATTGGCCTTGTGCCTAATTTGCTTGGTGGGGGAGCAAATAAATACCATCTGTTCCGGCAGATACTGCCAGCAAAGACCGTATGTGGGGCCGACCCCACATATAAGACCTTGGTCAATGTAGGGGTAACCCTTCATACCAATTGTCACCATCCTCGAAAACTATTTGTCTCAGCTAATTTTCCTTGCGATATTCGTTTTCAGCATACCTGAATGAGAGTTAGATTCTATAGACCAAGGCAAGTCAACGTGTATATAAAAAAATATTTTCGTTAACAGATACTACACATTGATCGTTTATTTTATTTGATTTGATGTATTTTATATTTATTTATTTTTTATTGATCTTATTTTCATTTAACATTTAATGTTTTGGTGTTGTATTACTGTACACATAGATTCGAAAAAGTTGTAATAAAAACAAATATATAACAAATAAATGTTATCAAAGGCAAGATAAGTTACTTTTCTACCCAACTGGATATATTTTTCGTGTTTTTATTCAATATAACATGTTTATTCAGCCGTAAGTTTGGGAAAAGGTGTTATAAATAAAAACCCAGATAAAATACTGTACAAACTCGATCAATATATGTTACCGTGACATAGGTGGACATATATTCGGCGGGTTTTTAGTAGTATTGTGTATAGTTTTTTATTTATAACACCTTTTCCCAAACTTACCGTGTTAAAGAGAGAATCAGACGCCATTTTGAATGTTCCAATACATCGGTAAACACTATGTTTTTCGAGCTGAATAAACATGTTACCTTGAATAAAAACACAAAAATTATATCCAGTTTGGTAGAAAAGTAACTTATCTTGCCTTTTGATAACATTTATTTGTTATATATTTGTTTTTTGACAACTTTTTCGAATCTATGTGTACAGTAATACAAACCCGATGTTTTTTTTATTAAATAGTTAGGTGACTGTACGGAATAGTTACAAAACGCCTTCCTCTCCCCATTTTAAGAACGACTTTCGGAATTGGGGGGAGCCCAATCTCTCCATGGTAAGAACGGCTTTCCAGATTGTGAGGTGTTTTTTTTTCAGAAAGCCGTTCTTATCATGGAGAGATTGAAAGTGTTAATACAAGTTAAATTGAATTTTTATCAGATCTTCTGCTTATTAAATTATTGGACAGAATAGTTAACATGATCCTCTCTACATTAAGAATGGCTTTCTGAACTTTTAAGGTAACGATTTCTTAAAAAAAATACAATTTAATAACAAACAAAAAAAACAGTTATTTTTACGATCCGAAAGAGGGAGGCGGTGGGAGGGGGAGGAATTGGCGCGTTGAAATAAAATTCGTTAAATTTCAAATTCGCTTCATACCCCCACCCTTCGCCACGTCATGACAGAAACAAAACTTTGACGACATTTCATTTAATTTCCGTTTGACCCGGGCAAGAGTGCAAACACGTGCGGAGTGTGTGGGTGTGTGGGTGGAAGTTTTATTGTTTTATTACTTTCATAATTTCATTATTTTCCGTCTTTCTCTCCCCCCTCTCTCTCTTTCTGTCTCTCTCTCTCTCTCTCTCTCCCCCTCTCTCTCTCTCTCTATCCCCCCCTCTCTCTCTCTCTCTCTCTCTCTCTCTCTCTCTCTCTCGTGCTGCTCACATGAAATAAACGCGGGAAGAAATATCGTGAAATGGCAAATTCCGCCATTTCACGAAACGTCGTGGTTAGAGACACATGTATTTTTACTGGGAGTTTTCACTAGAAGAAAGGTAAGTCATTTTTGGTATAATTTGTGATTTTATTTCAGCATTTCTTTTATGTAAAATAATAATCTTGTTTTTTTTTTAATGTTTAAAGTGAATAATAAAAAAAAATGATATTTTATTTAAGTTATTATAATTACCTCGTGTTATTAAACGAAAAAAAAAAATGAACAGACACTACACATTTCGTTCTTTATATATAATTTTCAATATAATTTATATCTATGTGTACAGTAATACAAACCCTATATTTGTTAATGAATATCACTTAAATAAACCACTCTACAGATGGATGTGATATTTGGAATATGCTGTAACATTGATAAAGACGAACTAAGGAACAGTTACGTCATAGACACAAAATATACGTATGATTATAATAGGAAAAAAACAAAAACCTGCAAAAGTATATGCAGTTATGCTACCGTGCCGAAATAAAAACGGTGTTATTTAGAAATCTATTCTTTGTATTCTAACATTTTAATCAAGTTGTCGTGAAACTTGAATTTCAAATGAAAAAACGAAAAAAACAAAACAAAAAAGGAAATGCAAACACAAAACACGGTAACATAAATGCATAATTACTAATTATGTCTTTCTGGCTAAACGTAGTAACCGTTTCTTTTTTCTGTATTTGTATAAAAATTAGTACATGTTTTTTATTAGATATTGAAATCCATGTTATTAGGTTGAAATGGGCGCTTCTACACTATTGGGACGAGATTTCAGAATTGTAGGGATGCGAGTTAATGCGACAGTTGATGTTGAATTCGAAAGTGATTTTGGAGCCTTTAAACTGTCATTAATAATAATAAAACAGATACTACACTTTGAATTATTTGCTAATAATTAAAAAAAATATTTTCGTTAACAGATATGACACATTGATCGTTGTTTTTATTTGATTTGATGTTTTTTTATTTTTATTTATTTTTTTATTGATCTTATTTTTATTTAACATTTGATGGTTGTTATTAAATTGTTAGATGCTTGTACGGAATGGTTACAAAACGCCCTCCTCCTCTCTCCATTTTAAGAACGACTTTCGGAATGGCCGTATCCCAATCTCTCCATGTTAAGAACGGCTTTCTAACGCCGACACTTGACTTCGCACCGATACGCGAATGACGATTCATAGAAATTAAAGCTGTTGATTTTATGTATTGAATTTTCCACGACTTTCTCGGCCCTCGTGACAAGATCAAAGTGTAGTATCTGTTCTCAGTACTTACTGAAGTCTGCCACTGGTTCAAGTCGTGGCTTTTGGCCTTTGGTCAAAAGTCTTTTTTCTTTGGCCTCTTTTGGCGTCTTGCTCTTGCGAGGACCAGCCCCTTCTTTGGGGATTGGACCTCCTTGAGAATTTGTTGAATTTTTGTTTTGTTTTTTATTAACTGTTGTTTTCCTTTTCTTCCAGATAGTCCGGGGTCTAGCTAGAGCTTAAGCAGCCGGCAGGGCCAAGGGATACCGACGTGCCTTTTTAGGCGAAGGTCCCTTGGTTTCCGAATCGGCGGGCACTAGTTGGGCTCCGGGCCTTCAGTTAGATGGAGCAGGCCTCTGCTCCTGCCACCTTGGGGGACGCCCCAGGTGTAGCGGTCGTGAAGGGTCCGGGGGGTGCCGTCCCGCAAGGCACCCCCAGTTCGAGAAGGGTTACCGGGGTCGCCGCCCCAGAGTGGTTCGGATCGCGAGCGGGGGCCGCCACCCCCAGTGAGGTCGTGTCGGGTGTTGCCACCCCGAAAGGCAGCACCAGTGCCGGATCGCGAGCGGGGTTCGCCAACCCCAGTAGTGATGAGTCGGTGCCGGATGCCGTGCAGGGGGTTGCCGCCGAAAAAGGCAACCCAGGCGGCATAATGAACGCAGCAGTAGGTGGGGATCGAAGTAGCAAGAGAAAGCGGCCGGTCAAAAAGTGGTGGGTCTTGGAGGAGGATCCTAGAGTCCCTCTAACAAGATCCATGTCAGCAAGGGCAAGCCCTAGCAAAGAACACCGGGAAAGTTTAAGGAGGAGTAAATCGGCCGAAGTAATAGTAGTGGATGGGTGCTCTCCGTCAGAGATAGAATCTGGTAGGGTTACGCCAGCTAGTTTGTTTGAATGGCCAGCCCTCACACAGAGTGACTGCTCCCCTATTCCACCAGGACAAACAGAACGACCAATAGCGGCGGTAATGGAAACATCAGCCGGGATCAGTGTGCCAGCAGAGGAGAACAAAGTGGGGAGCATCTGGGGCCAGAAAAAACTGAAAAGAAAGACCCCCCAATATTACCGCGAACTACTAGAAGGGCGGTACAAAGACTATGTAAATGGCAGCAAGCTGGAGATCATGCCGGGAGCACTGGAGGACATAAAGGAGAGGACGGTCTCCTTGGTGACTTTAGAGGCCAATGGAAAGGGGCTGACTGGTGTGCCCCTGGAGAGAATGTGTGAGATTCTGGCCGACCTGAAGATCCCAGTCAAATATCTGGTCCGGAGATTCCACGCTACGTGGGACCTCCTCCTGCCATCGAAGATTGAAGCGGAGAAACTGGCAGGAGGGGATATTTTATGGAAGAACCTGAGACTCCGCCCCGAGTACATGTCGAAGAGGAGAGCAGGAGTAACGGTACTCGGGGTTCCCAGTTTCATCAGTGAGGACCAGCTGGGTGCCACTTTGGCCCAGTTTGGAGAGGTAGAAGAGATAAACCCAACGAAGGGACCTCGCAATATCCAAACTGGGTCATATAAGGTGTTTTTGAAGGTCAACCGTGAGAACTTTCACAAGATCCCGGCACAACTGAATTGTGAGGGCTGGCAGATGGCGGTTATAGTGGAGGGGAGAAGGCCATACTGTTGGCACTGCGCAAAGCCCGGGCACGTGGCCCGCTTCTGCCCACAAAAAAAGGAGCAGGAGCAGCAGAAGACGAGTAAAAAGGAGGATACTGTGGAGGAAGCAAAGAAGAGGGAGGACTCGGAGGGAGGCGTATGGAGCAAGGTCGCCGCCAAGAGGGGCAGGAAAAAGGAAGCAGAGGCCCCTCCAGCACCATCAAGACCAGCGGCGGCGACCGCGAAAAGAAAATTGAGAGGAAGCTCCTCAGAGTCAGAGGGGGAGGAAGGAGGACCGGCGGAAAAACCCGTCGAAAAGAAGGAGAGAAAAGAAACGCCTAAAGCGTCTCGGAAGTCGTCTCCCCCTCGGAAATCCCCGGAAGAACAGATGGTTCAAGACAAGGACACCGAGCCTCCAACACCGGTTCCCTCAGAGGACGCTCGGCCCACCCCTCCCCTATTCAACACCCCGGAGCAGGATGAGATGGCTCCAGTTTCTGAAGAAGCAGTAATAGCTGAAGGTCAGGACAAGGAGAAGACGCCCCCCAGGACGGAGAAGACCAGAAAATGCCCATTCTGGCCGGGGGTCCGTCTGTGTGAAGTTGATGAAGCGATGGGGGACATCAGCGGATCGCAGAGAAAATATCTGCGCGTCCTGGAGTCGTTGAAGACGGTAGATGAGAGGAGCGTTACCGACCCCCGAAATTTTCCTGAGGCTCCAAACCTGATCACCTTCGTGAGGCCAAACAGGGGTGGGCGAGCGAAGGCCCTCTGGAGAATGCTCGAAGAAGGAAAAACCGCGTTCCCGGGCTTAAAGTTAGTTGACGGGGAGCACCCATCCTTAGCTCAGATACAGAAGCAATGCGAGGGGAGGGTCCCGATCTATGTTCACCCCTCCTTGTATAGGGCGCTAAAACTGACGTTCCCTCTGGACGTGGGAGGTCTGGCCAAAGACGGGCGGCTTACGCCTGTCCTGCTTACGGGCAGTCTTGGGCAGACCTTTGACGCCCTTTCCCCCGAGGATTTCAGACCCTTGATAGAAGAATATTACTAGTTAGGGAAACATGGCCACAAGCTTAAACCTAGCTAGTTTGAATGCGAGGGGCATGAGGTCTCGAAGCAAGGCTTCTCGCGTGCTGAGGGACCTCATGGCCCTTGAGGTAGACATAGCTGCAATTCAGGAGACCCACTTTGTTGGGGCTGGGGACTGCGATGTGCTGGTGAACGATTTTGACGTTTACTCAGCATATGGCAGTCTCCAGAGCCGGGGGGTTTCTGTGCTAGTAAGTCGCACCCTATCTGCGACGGTTACACTTGTTCATGCGGACGCTCATGGGAGGCTGGTCGTGGTCGATGTTGCCGTTAGCAGCGGCGCGTTCCGGATCATGGCAGTTTATGCGCCCAACATCCTAAGTGAGAGGGTTTCCTTTTTTCGGCGGGTGGAGGGGCTTCTCTCTTCGGGTCCGGAGCGGGTAGTATTAATGGGGGACTGGAATGCCATCCTGGACCCCAATTTAGATAAGGTCGGGGGGTCTAGCGGGCAGGGCAGGTGTGATAGCAGCCTGTCTGACCTGATGGCCTCGTGCGATCTGGTCGACAGGTTCCGTCTGGATCACCCCGGGAGGGAGATGTGGACGTGGCATACTAGTGCGGCCGCCCGTCCAAGTACATACTTGGACAGGATGTTAATTAGAAGGGGCGACGTAGATTTTCTATCTTGTCCCACGTTCCACTGGTTAGGTCATTCGGACCACAAACTCGTGTTGGCCCGTTTGAAGTTAGGTAATAGGCCTAGGATGGCTGGCTACTGGAAGATGAACGCCTCCTTGTTGGAGTCGGTCGACTTCCGGGAGCAGCTGTCGACACTAATTCAGAGGGAGTTAGTGGGGGCGGTTACCGGGAGTAGATGGTGGGTTAATCTTAAGGTCACCATTAGGCATTTTTGTGTCCAATATAGCCAAAGCCTCGCTTTAACTAGGGCTCGGACCAAAAAGCACCTAGAGGATAGATTGACCCGGGCGGTGGCAGGGGGGGATTCCCTAGATCTAGCACTAATTAAGGGGGACCTCAGTCGCTTGGCTAGCAAGCGATATGAAGGTCAAGTAGTTAGGGCTAGGTTAAAGGGAGTCTCCAACGAAGCCGTGAACGTTGACGCTGTTGAGCGTGGGGCCGCTTTAAGACGCGGCTCGGATGGGTACATTCGGGAGGTGAAAAACCTGGAAGGACGTTCTCTCGTGTCGACGCGGGAGATCTGCAATGGGTTTCGGCAACATTTGGAGGAGCGCTTCACCAAACTACCCAGACTCCGCGGCCAGGAGTTTGGCAGCTATTTAGCTGGCTCGCCCCGCCTTACTGCGGCCCGAGCGGCTAGTTGCGAGGGGGTGGTTACGGAGCGTGAGGTCATTACTGCGTTGAAGCAGGTTGGCCACAACAAATCTCCGGGGCTCGATGGTTTGCCCTACGAACTGTACTTGAGGCTGTCGCCCATGTTTGTGCCCCTTTTGACGGGCGTGTTTAACCACTGGTTTGCCCAGGATTCAATCCCGAGGCAGGTAACCAAAGGAGTGGTCACGCTTCTGAAGAAGGGAAACCAACATGGAGGGGGGAACCTAGATGATTATAGGCCCATAACTCTGCTTAACGCAGATTTTAAGATTTTGGCCCGTATTCTTGCGAACCGACTGCAGGTCGTTATCGACGAGTTGGTCGAACCGGATCAGAACTACGCTGTGAAGGGTCGAACAATTCAAAACAATCTGCACTTGGTTCGCACGATAATAGAGGGGTTAGAAGACGACACGGAAGCCGCGCTGATCAATTTAGATCAGTCCAAGGCGTTCGATAGGGTGGACCATGGGTTCCTGAGGGCTGTTGTGGAGGCCGCCGGCTTTGGTCCGGACTTCCGCAAGTGGATCTCCGCCCTGTATCGTGACCCCGCGGTGGTGGTGCAAGTCAATGGTAGGTTGTCGGAGTCCTTTGGGGTCTCCCGGTCGGTGCGGCAGGGCTGTCCGCTGTCGCCTCTGCTCTATGTCCTGGCGTTGGAGCCCTTCCTTCGCAAATTAAGGGACGAGGCGGCGAGACCAGTCCTACGCGGCATTGCTCTACCTGGCGGCCGAGTTGCCAGGGTGTCCGCGTACGCTGATGACGTCACCGTTTTCGCAGCCAGTCGTAACGACATCGAAGCGGTGATAGAGGCGATCGCTGAGTACGAAGTTGTCACAGGGGCCGTGATCAATCGCAGCAAGTCCGTCGGCCTGCGGTTGAGCGCCTGGACCGGGGTAAACTCGCTTCCAGGTGCGTTCGGCTGGACTGATGGCCCGGTTAAGATCCTCGGTGTGTGGTTCGGGCCGGATCTCCAGCTGGACAAGAATTGGTCGGAGGTACAGACTAAGGTCGAATCGTCTGTCGGGACTTGGATTCGGAGGAGATTGTCCTTGAAGGGTCGTGCGGAGGCATGCGCCACTTACGTGTTTCCGTTGATCCTTTACCGTTTATCTGTTCTTCCCCTGCCTGCGGACCGCTGTAAGGCTTTGGAGCGACTCCTTTTCAAACTGCTTTGGAAGGGAGGAAAGCCGTATGTCCGTAGACAGGTCTGTACGCAGAAGCTTAGCGAGGGAGGCTTGGGGATGCCTGATCTGCGCAGCCATCAACACGCAGAAAGACTGGCGTTCCTGAGTCGGACACTGATAGAGGAGGCACCCTGGGTACCGGCCGTGGAGCACGCTTTCCCACGGCTGTTAACCGACCCCGCCGCCGAAGGTCGCCGTCGACCAGCGGGGGAAGGGCGCTTCCTGACCGAATGCCGAGCCGCCCTTAGGGCATTGCCGGGGTCCAGTGACCTTGCACGGCCTAGGTGGAGGCTATATGAGGAGTTAGTGGAGGGCACCGCGAAAGATCCACTGGTGGAGCGGCTACATCTGTCGAGGGGGGAAGTTCTCTCGCTTTGGAGTTGGGCGCCTGCCAGTAGCTACATAAGTAATGCTGAATTCTCAATAACGTGGAGGCTAGTCCGGGATGCGTTGCCTCTCTTCGACCGACTTGCCAGGGTCTTCAGGGATCCCGATTATTATTATCCCCCGTGCCCACGCTGCAACGATGAGAACGAGGACGAAACGCGTGAACACGCGTTCTTTCTTTGCAGCGGGGTACGGAGTCTCTGGAGGTATGTCGAAGGGGTAACGGCTCGCATCGACCCCGAGCGGTCGGTGCCACTTGATTTAGCGTACGTGGTTGACAATGTGGACCCGCCGTTTATCAGGGAGAAACGGGCGGTGTTTCTGGTGATACTGGCTGTAGCTAGGTTAGTGACGTGGGTTTCACGTCTAGACATCGTCTATGAGGGGCGGTCTGTTTCCGATCTGGATCTGGTTGTTCGTTTTAAGCATCAACTTAAAACGAAAATCAGATGTGATTGGGAAAGGTTGCCCCGCATCGACTTTGATAGAAGATGGGTGCACAACACTAGTTTGTGCATCCGACGAGGAGCTAGGTATGAGCTTGTGTTTCCACCCTAGTAGTATTCTTCTGGAGGTGCTGAAGTTTCGATTGTCGTACACTCGGAACCCAGCCCCTTCATATGTTAATACGGGGTTTACCCCGTAATCATGGGTAGGAGTAGGTTTGCTAGTTAGGCAGAGTAACCACCTAGAGTGGAAAGCTTATACTTTATTTAGGGCCTAGACTAGGGTGAATGTGAGTTTGATCCTGTCCCCTATAGATCTTTGTTTTTTGATAGATTGGCACTAGGAGAGCTTCCAATGATGCCCAAAGTCCACCAGTTTTATTTTATCCTCGGCCCGATTGTATCCTTTACGTATTTTTATCTTGGAAGACGCCATCCATCCCTGTTATCCCCGACCCTAAGTTATTTTTCTTACAAGTCCCTATTTCCTCCACTCCCCCCTAGGGAACGACCTGCTTGCTTTCACCCTTTTTCCCCCCGGGGGAAGTGGACTGGAAGACAGTGGGCGTTTCATACGACAGACCAGCCGTTAGGTAGGGAGGGTCCCCTTACTAACCCGCCCCCATAGGCATTTTATTAAGTTGTTTTTCTTTTTCTTTCTTTTTGGGTGTATCTTAGTTTGCCCCCCTCCCCATCATCTCACCCCCATTTGTTTTATTTAAAAAAAAAAAAAAAAAAAAAAAAAAAAAAAAAAAATAATACTTTAAGTTTGTAAATATCATTTTGTTTTGTTTTTTGTACATATTTCTTTCTTTACAGTACGAGAGTCGCCCGCCATCCCGATAAGCTGGGGAGCTGTCTTTTTAAGTAGGTCCTGGTAAGAATGTAGGCGGTTGTGGTATGATAGAATCTAGTATAGGTGTTTCTAAATAAAATACTTGCTTTCTAACGCAAGTTTAGCTAGCAAATTTAGCAAAGTCCCGTTTTCTTCCCCACTTCCCCCTTACTGGCCTTGGTGCCTAAGTTGTATCGGACCCCAAATAAGGGCCTGGCAGTAGATAATGCCAGGTCCGGGGCCGGTACGACTAAATAACTTCTCGGCCCTCGTGACAAGATCAAAGTGTAGTATCTGTTCTCTCAGTTACGAAACTGTCCGCCACCGGACTTTCTGGATAGGTTAAGGTGTTTTCATACTAACCTTCGTTAGCAAGGACCGACTCCACATTTGTGGGAGCTTGGACCCGGAAACCGATCCCCTTTTTTGGGAGACTGGAATCTCGGGACCAACACCACTAGCTGGTAGTTGAGACCTGCTTTTGTTGTTTTTTTGCATGCGTTTTTTCTTCGTTCCGGTCTCTTCCCTCTAGAGACAGGGGATGGTCTAATTTCTCCACACTTAATTGCCTGAGCAGCACTGACCTGCCAGGCCCAAACTTTGTCTATCTTCGCTGCTCTCCCAGTGGATCGAGCAGACAGGGCTCTCTTTCTCGCTTCCGTTGGGGTAAGTTAGTGGGTAGTTGGGAGCTTGGACCCGGAAACCGATCCCCTTTTTTGGGAGACTGGAATCTCGGGACCAACACCACTAGCTGGTAGTTGAGACCTGCTTTTGTTGTTTTTTTGCATGCGTTTTTTCTTCGTTCCGGTCTCTTCCCTCTAGAGACAGGGGATGGTCTAATTTCTCCACACTTAATTGCCTGAGCAGCACTGACCTGCCAGGCCCAAACTTTGTCTATCTTCGCTGCTCTCCCAGTGGATCGAGCAGACAGGGCTCTCTTTCTCGCTTCCGTTGGGGTAAGTTAGTGGGTAGTTGGGAGCTTGGACCCGGAAACCGATCCCCTTTTTTGGGAGACTGGAATCTCGGGACCAACACCACTAGCTGGTAATTGAGACCTGCTTTTGCTGGTTTTTTGCATGCGTTTTTTCTTCGTTCCGGTCTCTTCCCTCTAGAGACAGGGGATGGTCTAATTTCTCCACACTTAATTGCCTGAGCAGCACTGACCTGCCAGGCCCAAACTTTATCTATCTTCGCTGCTCTCCCAGTGGATCGAGCAGACAGGGCTCTCTTTCTCGCTTCCGTTGGGGTAAGTTAGTGGGTAGGGTGACGTGGGGTAGGGCGGGTGCTTCGTTTCTGCTCCCCTCTGTGGGCAGGGATTCCTATCCCCTCTCTCTCTTAATTGCGACGCGGCACTCTGGCCCGCTAGCACCCACTGCGTCTTTCTTCTCTGCTCTCCCCCCCTCGCGGGGGGATCTGAGCTGCTAACCCGACATCCCCGTGAGGGGAAGTCAAAAACTCTAATTTCTTCAAAGTCCGCTCCTCCCCCTCCATTCCCCTGGGTTTTCTTTTCCCCCACTACACTTTGGTCTGCGTCAGCGGCCAGTGCAACCGCCACGATGCCAGGCAGGAGGGGTACGTTACCCCAAATGCGCAAGATTTATTAATAAATAATAAACTAGACAAAATACTTTGAGAAATTCGCTCAATATATGTTAACGTGACATAACTTGACATATATTCGGTGGTTTTTTAATAGTATTTTGTCTAGTTTATTATTTATAACACCTTTTCCCGAACTTACCGTGTTAAAGAGACAGTCGGTCGCCATTTAGAATTTTCCAATACATCGGTAAACACTGTATTCTTTTCGAGCTGAATAAACATGTTAAACTGAATAAAAACACGAAAATTATATCCAGTTTGGTAGAAAAGTAATTTATCTTGCCTTTGATAACATTTATTTGTTATATATTTGTTTATTGACAACTTTTTCGAATCTATGTGTACAGTAATACAAACCCTATAATTATTTCATGTCATTAAACGAAAAAAAAAAAAAGAACAGATACTACACGTTTCCTTTTTTTACAGATATCATTGTCAAATAAAATGTATATTTATTTATAATTTGTTGTATTTTTAATAGTTTGCTGCAAACTTTAAATCGAGTATTAATCTTCTGTTTGAGAATGTGTTAAATTATCGATGGTTTTATATTGTATTTTTTTATTTATTTATAATTTTATTTCAGCATTTATTTAATATAGAATAACCACGTCGCTTATTTAATCATAAATAAAAAAAAAAAAAAAAAAAAAATTATTCTATAAAAAGCATTTTCATTCCAAAATACTGAAATCGCCATTAAATAACCTGGAAAAGGGTTGATATGGCGTATAAGCAAAAGCCAGACTAAGAAATCAAGGGCAGATAATCGGAAATCTTGATTGTCTCCCTTGACGAACTTGTCTCCACGGAATTTCACGAGTGTTGTGGTCGGCGTTACGGAAATTACCGACCGTTTACTCATTTTATTTGTTTAGTTTTTTTCACCTTTGTTTGGTTGAGAGATGTTTGAGTACTCGTGCAGTTTATTGACCACCGGTGTGAAATATTAACGTCGTATTTATGTGTGCTTTCCACCTAACAGTCGAATGACGTTAAAATTGATTTACACACTCACTTGTAAAGTCGCCAATAGTAAGATGTCCAAAAATTACGAAAAACGTTTACTCATTTTATTTGTTTAAATAATATTATATGTAGACTTTCACCTAACAAATTAAAAAATTAGAAGACGTTAATTTAGATTTAAATTAAAAATATTTGTCTGTCTGTCTATCTATCTAGCTGTACTGTATCTCTCCAACTACATCCTCTGTCTGTCTGTCTCTTTAACCTCGCATCGGCTCTCTGCTTGGTTCCTTATTTCAGCCCACCAAACTGGATATAATTTCCGTGTTTTTATTAAATTAAACATGTTTATTTAGCTCGAAAAAACAGTGTTTACCGATATATTGGAAAATTCAAAATGGCGACCGACTCTATCTTTAACACGGTAAGTTCGGAAAAAAGATGTAATAAATAATAAACCAGACAAAATACTGTTAGAAATTCGCTCAATATATGTTAACGTGACATAACTTGACATATATTGGGTGGTTTTTTAATAGTATTTTGTCTAGTTTATTATTTATAACACCTTTTCCCGAACTTACCGTGTTAAAGAGACAGTCGGTCGCCATTTAGAATTTTCCAATACATCGGTAAACACTGTATGCTTTTCGAGCTGAATAAACATGTTAAATTGAATAAAAACACGAAAATTATATCCAGTTTGGTAGAAAAGTAATTTATCTTGCCTTTGATAACATTTATTTGTTATATATTTGTTTATTGACAACTTTTTCGAATCTATGTGTACAGTAATACAAACCCTATAATTATTTCATGTCATTAAACGAAAAAAAAAAAAAAGAACAGATACTACACGTTTCCTTTTTTTACAGATATCATTGTCAAATAAAATGTATATTTATTTATAATTTGTTGTATTTTTAATCGTTTGCTGCAAACTTTAAATCGAGTATTAATCTTCTGTTTGAGAATATGTGTTAAATTATCGATGGTTTTATATTGTATTTTTTTATTTATTTATAATTTTATTTCAGCATTTATTTAATATAGAATAACCACGTCGCTTATTTAATCATAAATAAAAAAAAAAAAAAAAATTATTCTATAAAAAGCATTTTCATTCCAAAATACTGAAATCGCCATTAAATAACCTGGAAAAGGGTTGATATGGCGTATAAGCAAAAGCCAGACTAAGAAATCAAGGGCGGATAATCGGAAATCTTGATTGTCTCCCTTGAAGAACTTGTCTCCACGGAATTTCACGAGTGTTGTGGTCGGCGTTACGGAAATTACCGACCGTTTACTCATTTTATTTGTTTAAATAATATTATATGTAGACTTTCACCTAACAAATTAAATAAGAAGACGTTAATTTAGATTTAAATTAAAAATATTTCTCTGTCTGTCTGTCTATCTATCTATCTAGCTGTACTGTATCTCTCCAACTACATCCTCTGTCTGTCTGTCTCTTTAACCTCGCATCGGCTCTCTGCTTGGTTCCTTATTTCAGCCCACCAAATTAGTTCAGTTTTTTTATATTTTTTTTTATTCATAATTTGATTTCAGTATTTATTTAATATAGAATAACCGGGTGTGTATTAGTACTGGACACATAGATTCGAAACAGTTGTCAAAAAACAAATATATAACAAATAAATGTTATCAAAGGCAAGATAAATTACTTTTTTACCAAACTGTATATAATTTTCGTGTTTTTATTAAATTAAACATGTTTATTCAGCTCGAAAAAACAGTGTTTACCGATATATTGGAAAATTCAAAATGGCGACCGACTCTATCTTTAACACGGTAAGTTCGGAAAAAGATGTAATAAATAATAAACTAGACAAAATACTTTTAGAAATTCGCTCAATATATGTTACCGTGACATAACTTGACATATATTCGGTGGTTTTTTAATAGTATTTGGTCTAGTTTATTATTTATAACACCTTTTCCCGAACTTACCGTGTTAAAGAGAGAATCGGTCGCCATTTCGAATTGATATTTAAAAAAAAAAAAAAAAAAAAGAATCCTAGCTACTGAGTTGTAGTCGACAATCGTAACATATCCCAAAATTACGAAAATGCAATCATTAAAGAATTTCCTAATTTTTTGTTTATTACAACAACATTGCAAGAGTAAGATGAGTAAATGTGGATGTGTATTTTCCCCCCTAAAGTCCAACCCTATCCTCACCGTGGTAGGGGGGTGTAACGTTGTAGTTGAACAACAACTACACGGCTAAATGGGCTCTGGCAAAACAAAATCCAGGAAATGACGTCCGTCATCTGGTCGTCTTTTTATACGCTTGCATGTGGCGAGCAAAGAAGACGTGTTAAGGAAGGAGCAGGCTGAAAGGAGAACATTCCCCGAACAAAAAAAGAAAAATGGGCCTTACCCTATCCCTTTCCCTTATCCTAACCCTAACCCCTCCCGTTTGCTTCCAAGGCCCCATTTGAGCGTGTTCTCCTCCGCAGGCCTGCTTCTCCAAGTTTCCCCGACTTTGCAGGTAACTGGTTTGGAGGCTTTCTAAAGCTCTTTTATCAGTGTCGGGGTGTTGAGTCCACACTTCCAGCTCAACAAATACCTGCAGTGCAAGGTGCGCTTCTCCGAATTTCCCCGAAGAGGGAGCGACACGTGCTCGTGTTTCTACTGTGTAATGCATGCGTGCCTCCACTTGACTACGGATGACTAGAGTAATACTAAAATAGTTTGTGTGTGCTCACAAGCTGCTTGAAGGGCGCTGGTAATATTATTCCTACTATCTATCAACTACGAGCTGGGGCGGTAATGCAATGATGGACCTCCGATTAATAATATCCGATACGATAGTAGGAATGGCAGTTTTGTGAGCTTTCATAGGCTCTTCCACATTCACGCACAATCTTGTGGTATCTCTCTAGGAATCCTGTTGGGTAGAGAGAACAAGAAGTCCCTTCCCTCGTTTTGGAAGGTTGTTCGCAGCAACGCTTGTTTTATATGGTGCCCTCTTTAGGGAGTTCAACACCTTGTTGTACGGAACCCGATCAAAATCCAGTTAATGATGGCATGAGTTTGTTGCGTCCGTCATCTGGTCGTCTTTTTATACGCTTGCATGTGGCGAGCAGAAAAGACGTGCTCGAGCAGGCTGGAAGGAGAACACTCCCCCGAAAGAGAAAAATGGGCCTCCCTCTCTCCCGTGTGCTTCCATCAAGGCCCAAATTGTGTGTGTTCTCCTTCGCAGGCCTGGTCCTCCAACTTTCCTCGACTTTGCAGGTAACTAATCTGGAGCTTTTCTAAAGCTCTTTTCTCAGTGTCGAGGTGTTGAGTCAACTCCCAGCTCAACAAATACCTGCAGCGCAAGGTGCACTTTTCCGAATTCCCCCGAAGAGGGAGCGACACGTGCTCGTGTTTCTACTATGTAATTCACGCGTGCCTCCACTCGACTACGGACCACTAGAGTAATACTGCTATTAGTTTGCGTGTGCTCACAAGCTGCTTGAAGGGCGCTGGTAATATTATTCCTACTATCTATCAACTACGAGCTGGGGCGGTAATGCAATGATGGACCTCCGATTAATAATATCCGATACGATAGTAGGAATGGCAGTTTTGTGAGCTTTCATAGGCTCTTCCACATTCACGCACAATCTAGTGGTATCTCTCTAGGAATCCTGTTGGGTAGAGAGAACAAAAAGTCCCTTCCCTCGTTTTGGAAGGTTGTTCACAGCAACGCTTGTTTTATATGGTGACCTCTTTAGGTAGTTCAACACCTTGCTCTCCTTGACTCTTCTCATTGTCGAGGTTCTGAGTCCGGTTCCAGGTGTACAAATAGGTGCAAGTCTGGATAGGGAATCTCCCCAAGTGGGTGAGCCTACGCTCTTTCTTATCAGGCGACACGTGCTCGTGTTACTACATAATGCATGCATGGCTCCATTCGACCAGGAACGACTAGAGTAATACTACCATTAGTTTGTGTGTTCTCACAAGCTGCCTGAAGGGCGCTGGTAATATTATTCCTACTATCTATCAACTACGAGCTGGGGCGGTAATGCAATGATGGACCTCCGATTAATAATATCCGATACGATAGTAGGAATGGCAGTTTTGTGAGTTTTCATAGGCTCTTCCACATTCACGCACAATCTTGTGGTATCTCTCTAGGAATCGTGTTGAGTAGAGAGAACACTTCCGTTTTCTGCTCCGCCTTTTATTCCGAGTAGAAACCGCCTTTTTCGGAGGATGTTCGTAGCAATGCATGTTTTATGTAGCGCTCCACTTTGGGGAGATCATCACCTACCTGCCCAAACTGTCCTTTCCTGTACGGTACCTGGTAACTAGTGGATTCCACCCTTTCCCTCCTTTTTCAGTTTGATGGCGACCACGACCAGCCAGAGGTGAGTAAAGCATCAAGCGTTTCTTCTTTTCGGTTTCAGTTTTTGTAATTGACAAGTTTAATTTTCCTCTTTTGTATTACTGCAGCTTCTAGTTAGAATCAGCATAAGTCCTCAGTTAAGTATTTCTTTCGTTGTGTTGCTAGTGATTAAAACGAATGCCTTTCTGCTTATATTTCCTTTAACCACATTTAGCAAGTCTAACCAAAAATATTCACCCATGCTTGATCATAACCAGAATTATTTTTCTGTTACAGGTATTTTATTTTATTACTACATAATGCATGCATGGCTCCATTCGACCAGGAACGACTAGAGTAATACTACCATTAGTTTGCGTGTGCTCACAAGCTGCTTGAAGGGCGCTGGTAATATTATTCCTACTATCTATCAACTACGAGCTGGGGCGGTAATGCAATGATGGACCTCCGAGTTACAATATCCGATACGATAGTAGGAATGGCAGTTTTGTGAGCTTTCATCGCCTCTTCCTCATTCACGCACAATCTCGTGGTATCTCTCTAGGAATCCTGTTGGGTAGAGAGAACAAAAAGTCCCTTCCCTCGTTTTGGAAGGTTGTTCGCAGCAACGCTTGTTTTATATGGTGCCCTCTTTAGGGAGTTCAACACCTTGTTGTACGGAACCCGATCAAAATCCAGTTAATGACGGCATGAGTTTGTTGCGTCCGTCATCTGGTCGTCTTTTTATACGCTTGCATGTGGCGAGCAGAAAAGACGTGCTCGAGCAGGCTGGAAGGAGAACACTCCCCCGAAAGAGAAAAATGGGCCTCCCTCTCTCCCGTGTGCTTCCATCAAGGCCCAAATTGTGTGTGTTCTCCTTCGCAGGCCTGGTCCTCCAACTTTCCTCGACTTTGCAGGTAACTAATCTGGAGCTTTTCTAAAGCTCTTTTCTCAGTGTCGAGGTGTTGAGTCAACTCCCAGCTCAACAAATACCTGCAGCGCAAGGTGCGCTTTTCCGAATTCCCCCGAAGAGGGAGCGACACGTGCTCGTGTTTCTACTATGTAATTCACGCGTGCCTCCACTCGACTACGGACGACTAGAGTAATACTGCTATTAGTTTGCGTGTGCTCACAAGCTGCTTGAAGGGCGCTGGTAATATTATTCCTACTATCTATCAACTACGAGCTGGGGCGGTAATGCAATGATGGACCTCCGATTAATAATATCCGATACGATAGTAGGAATGGCAGTTTTGTGAGCTTTCATAGGCTCTTCCACATTCACGCACAATCTAGTGGTATCTCTCTAGGAATCCTGTTGGGTAGAGAGAACAAAAAGTCCCTTCCCTCGTTTTGGAAGGTTTTTCACAGCAACGCTTGTTTTATATGGTGACCTCTTTAGGTAGTTCAACACCTTGCTCTCCTTGACTCTTCTCATTGTCGAGGTTCTGAGTCCGGTTCCAGGTGTACAAATAGGTGCAAGTCTGGATAGGGAATCTCCCCAAGTGGGTGAGCCTACGCTCTTTCTTATCAGGCGACACGTGCTCGTGTTACTACATAACGCATGCATGGCTCCATTCGACCAGGAACGACTAGAGTAATACTACCATTAGTTTGTGTGTTCTCACAAGCTGCCTGAAGGGTGCTGGTAATATTATTCCTACTATCTATCAACTACGAGCTGGGGCGGTAATGCAATGATGGACCTCCGATTAATAATATCCGATACGATAGTAGGAATGGCAGTTTTGTGAGCTTTCATCACCTCCTCCTCATTCACGCACAATCTTGTGGTATCTCTCTAGGAATCGTGTTGAGTAGAGAGAACACTTCCGTTTTCTGCTCCGCCTTTTATTCCGAGTAGAAACCGCCTTTTTCGGAGGATGTTTGTAGCAATGCATGTTTTATGTAGCGCTCCACTTTGGGGAGATCATCACCTACCTGGCCAGACTGTCCTTTCCTGTACGGTACCTGGTAACTAGTGGATTCCACCCTTTCCCTCGTTTTTCAGTTTGATGGGGACCACGACCAGCCAGAGGTGAGTAAAGCATCAAGCGTTTCTTCTTTTCGATTTCAGTTTTTGTAATTGACAAGTTTAATTTTCCTCTTTTCCATTACTGCAGCTTCTAGTTAGAATCAGCACAATCCTCAGGTAAGTATTTCTTTCATTGTGTTGCTAGTGATTAAAACGAATTCCTTTCTGCCTGTATTTCCTTTAACCAACTTTAGCAAGTCTAACCAAAAATATTCACCCATGCATGATCATAACCAAAATTATTTTTCTGTTACAGGTATTTTATTTTAATAAAAATTAAAAAAATAATTAACATGCACTCAGTAAAATGCAATGTACTAAAGTAACATAAATAAAACAAAAACAAAATGTAAAAATAATAATGCAAAATACAACTAGTTATTACAGGTTTCAACAGCAACAGCCATGACCCTGTCATCCCAATATTGGATGCAGTTCCAGAAAGTCATAAAGTAAGTATTGATATCTTCTTCTAATTATAATTTTTTAATAAAAGAAAATTTCACAAAAAGTAAAATACTGTGATCTAAAGGAAAATAAACCGAAAAAAAAATGTAAAAATAATAATGCAAAATACAACTAGTTATTACAGGTTTCAACAGCAACAGCCATGACCCTGTCATCCCAATATTGGATGCAGTTCCAGAAAGTCATAAAGTAAGTATTGATATCTTCTTCTAATTATAATTTAAAAAAAAAAAAGAAAATTTCACAAAAAATAAAATACTGTGATCTAAAGGAAAATAAACCGAAAAAAAAATGTAAAAATAATAATACAACTAGTTATTACAGGTTTCAACAGCAACAGCTATGACCCTGTCATCCCAATATTGGATGCAGTTCCAGAAAGTCATAAAGTAAGTATTGCTATTTCCTAATTATAATTTCCAAAAAAATAATTTCATAAAAATAAAATGCTATGAAATAAAGGAAAATAAATAAAACAAACAAACCAAAAAAAGAAAAAAACAATTAAAAAAAAAAGAAAAAGTTATTCAAGTTTTCAGCACCAGCAGCAGCAACACCCATGACCCCTCTCATCCCCATCTTGGAAGCAGTTCCAGAAATTCCTAAAGTAAGTAATAATATATTTTTTTTTTATAAGCAACTCCAACTTCCCATCGAATTCATAAAGGTTTCATTTATTGTATCAATGTGTCTTGGTGGTGCTGCAACCACTACACCTTGATTTATTTCTAATTTTCTAGTGATTGTTGAGACTTCAGGAGTCTAAACCACCTTTTCAGCACTTGTTTTGTACCAGCTGCTGAATTTGCTTTGTTTTAGATGGGTTTCAGTTAATTTCTTAATTTACTTGATTTCTTTTTTGTCTAATGACTTTTGATGATTCCAGCTTCTAATTGGCCCTTTCTTTTCTTGTTCTCCAGTACCGTTGAACATTACTCGCTTTTTTCGCACCTGATAAATTTTGCTAATTTCTTTTTTCTCTTTTTGTTCCAGACTTTATCCTGTCTATTAACTTTTATTCTCTTTCTAGTTCTCTTGCAGCGTTGAACATTACTTGTTTTTTTTTACTTATTTTTACTAATGAGTGTTGAGACTTGAAGATTCTAAAAGAGCATTTCTTTACAGCACCTGATGAATTTTTTCTTATAATGTCCTATTTACTTGATTTCTTTTTTGTCTAATGACTTTTGATTAGGGGTAGGCTATAGTAACAAAATTTTTCAAATAAATGCCAAAACTGGCTTATTACCTTCATTTATATGTAAATAGATGGGAACAAGTGATTTTGTTCAAAACAGGTCAAAATTGGAGGGTCGCTGGCCCCAAACGTGATTTGACCACGTCAACGCGTGAAAATGGCCCAAATTTCGGCCCCGAACACACTTAATCACTTATTGAAAGCCACAGGGTGCATTTTTTCGCTATAAATGCATTTGTATCATTAAATCTAACATTCCCATTGGCTATCCCACAAGTAGGGTTTTTTTTAGGGTATCTCAGAGTCCAAAATGGGTCAAATTACCCCAAAATTAGCCAAAAATGGTCGGAAATCACAGATTTTCCAAAATGCACCTCCCATGGGCTCAAAGACACCTCTACATGGCAGAAACTGTTGGGAAAGGCACTCTCCTAACTTTTGCACTGTTAATGAGGGGTATAAGGACCTTTAAAAGGGGCTAAATATGGCCGATTTAGCCAATGAGTCAAAAAGTCCCTAAGAATCAACATAGGTTGTCAAAAAGGGGCTTAATTTGAGTTATAGATGGAAAATTACCAAATAAGGAAATGTTTTCTTTCTGTATCAATGGAATGGCATCTTTAAATAGACACGATAACATTGCATTGCATTAATTGTGAATTTGATTGAACTAAGATTATAATTACGACGATTGGACTTATCTTCTGCTTGATTCTCTTCCAACTGAGGCTGAATGTGTTCAAGCTGTGCAGCAACATCATGCTGCCAAATATGGTACCACGACACAGAAAAATCATATTGACCAGTTCTCCTTGCGATTACTACAATTGTGGCAGAAAGCCTTTGGAAGTGATGTTCGTTATGTTACAATACCTGGGATAAAACATAAACTTGATCGATGGCTAAAAATTTACGATAAAGATGTCTACAAAGCAAAGGGTTCCAGACGTGTGAATATAATTAAATGGAAACGAGAGCACCATGTCCTTCTCAATATACTTTCAAAAGATGTGAATCCTGATGAATTTGATGTACATGAACGAAGATTCTTTGCCGATCAAAAGTCTCTCTCTCTCGCAAATGGCTCATTGTGCCAGAGCATGATACCTCAAACAATTTGAACTACTCATTAAACAGATCGGGTACAATCCGTAGCACTGTCCCATGTACCGAGATCGCCAGCCAAACACATGTCACTTACAATCTGCGAACTGGTGCACGGAATTTCCAGGAGTCAATCAAAATTCCTGTGCTGCAGCCAACATTTAATGCATTATATTGATATTTTACTGTTGTATGATTTTAAAGTAATGTGAAGTGAAGCTGTGTCTTGAAATAACAAAATAATTCCTTTGCTAATTACTCATAGCTTTTATCAAGTTATTCAATATATTGGTTACAAATCTAGAAATAGCGAATCGAGGGCCATTTTCATCAATTTTGGGGTAACTATGAGAACACTATGAATTCAGACTCTTCTTGGACAGCATTTTATTGACATTCAATGTTCAATTTACAATTAATTACTTTCTGAGAAGTTGATGTAGTAAAGTTACAATGTTTCTAAAAAGTATCATTGATGAATGAACTAATGATTCATATGTTATGTACCGTAAAGCGTAATTTTGTCATTTTTGGATTGTTTTGACCCTTTTTACATCCCCCAAAGATCTCTAAATACAAATGGAAGTCTTCCAACTGTAAAAAGCCATACAGGAGTGTTTATAGGAGCCCGATGAGATATAATACCTGCATTTTGGGGATCATCCATGATTTTCATTCATTTTTGGCTAATTTTTGGGTAAATTTGACCCATTTTGAACCCTTAAGATACCTTGAAAAGCCCTATATAGGTGGGATAGCCAGTGAGAATGTTCGATTTAAATTTATAGAGCCATTTATGGTCAAAAATTGCACCCTGTGTGTCTTGGGAGGTGCATTTTGGAAAATCCGTGATTTCCGACCATTTTTGGCTACTTTTGGGGTAATTTTGACCCATTTTGGACTCTGAGATACCCTTAAAAAAACCGTACTTGTGAGATAGCCAATGGGAATGTTAGATTTAATGATACAAATGCATTTATAGTCAAAAAACGCATCCTGTGGCTTTCAATAAATGATTAAGTGTTTTCGGGGCCGAAATTTGGGCCATTTTCACGCGTTGACGCGGTCAAATCACGTTTGGGGCCAGCGACCCTCCAATTTTTTTGTTCCCATCTATTTACATATAATAAGCCAGTTTTGGCATTTATTTGAAAAATTTTGTTTCTATAGCCTACCCCTATTTTGATGATTCCAGCTTCTAATTGGCCCTTTCTTTTCTTGTTCTCCAGTACCGTTGAACATTACTCGCTTTTTTCGCACCTGATAAATTTTGCTAATTTCTTTTTTCTCTTTTTGTTCCAGACTTTATCCTGTCTATTAACTTTTATTCTCTTTCTAGTTCTCTTGCAGCGTTGAACATTACTTGTTTTTGACTTATTTTTACTAGTGAGTGTTGAGACTTCAAGATTCTAAAAGAGCATTTCTTTACAGCACCTGATAAATGGCGTCCTATTTACGTGATTTCTTTTTTGTCTAATGACTTTTGATGATTCCAGCTTCTAATTGGCCCTTTCTTTTCTTGTTCTCCAGTACCGTTGAACATTACTCGCTTTTTTCGCACCTGATAAATTTCGCTAATTTCTTTTTTCTCTTTTTGTTCCAGACTTTATCCTGTCTATTAACTTTTATTCTCTTTCTAGTTGTCTTGCAGCGTTGAACATTACTTGTTTTTTTTTACTTATTTTTACCATACGCACAGATTTGGTAAAGTTAGCCGAAAACAATTATATATAACATTTCTTCAGTTTGAACTCATTTTTGCCGAGAGAGATAGGTTTCCTTGTTCATGTGGATTTCTATGTAAATGCATGAACAATATGCTTTGTAATTATATACAAATATTTACATTACTATTTTTTTTTTTTTTTTTTTTTTACATTTGCACCCCAAACAAGGCACTTTGCCACTATCAGGGGGAAACATCTACTAGGGTACTATGTAGGGATTTGGGCAGGGAGGTGTTGGTTCACGTTGCACTTGAACTTATGCATGTCAGTACAGTTGGGGAAGCAGTGACCTGGAATGGAATTCCAAATTCTAGCAGTTCTGGGGAAGAAACTAGTGGAGTAGAAAGATCTTTTAAATGTAGGGATCTCTACAGTGTGGGGGTGGGATTTTGCAGCTTGACGGGTCTGTCGAGGGTGTTTACGTTGTGGGGGCACAAGTGCTTGCAGTTCATCAGAGCATTCACCATTATAATACTTGTAGAACAGGCAGAGGGATGCAACGTTTCGACGATGGGACAGAGGCTGAAGCTTAGATGCCAGTTTAGGGCCTATCAGATTTGCGACTCTCTTTTGAACCCTGTCAAGGAGTGAGAGACTAGTAGCCGATGCACCAGCCCAAATATGACAGCAATACTCGATAGATGGGCGAATAGTGGCCTTGTTGGAGAGGTACAGGATACTTTTGGGTGTTAGAAGTTTTCTAGCACGGTAGAGAGAGAGCCCACCTTCCTCGCAGCGGCCCTGGCAATGCTCTCGATGTAATTGTTCCAGCTATAATTATCATTTTCATTATGGATCAGTAATATAATTTTACTACTGTTAATATATTCTAATAAATTATAATATATTAAATAACTATAAAAACTAAAACTAATAATTAAAAACAAAAAAATCATGATTAGATACTAAAACATAACTTATAAATTAGCGCTAAATTAAGTTATAACCGATCAAATAATAAACACTAAACCTCGACATAAATGTAAATATCAAAATGTTAAATTGTATAAATACTGAAAGATTAAACACTAATACTAAAATAATACTTTAAAACCAAAAATATACCAGAGAATAAGTGATAAGCTGTTCTAAAAATAAACTTATTACTAGTAAAAATATCTTGCTGATCCATATAAGAAAATGATAATAATAATGGCATATTAAAAATGAGCAATTATTAGAATAACGATTGCGCTCAAATTCGAGTTTGCCCTTTACACGCCTTTGCAGTAATATTTATGCCCCAAAACTGAAAAATGTGGCTGATTACTTGGACCTGAAAGTTCTAAACTAGCATAATTGTCTGGCATCTCAGTACTTTGTACAAAACTAGCATTTTATCCCTGGGAGTTTGGGGGTTTTGTGTTGAGCCAAACAACGAAAAACGCGTGGTAGCAGGGAGGAAGGCTCGAACCCGTTACGTGTTTGCGTGTATGACCACTGGCAGTGACGTAGGTTTAAATTAAAGCTAGAGAAAAGAAAGCACGGCATGACTTACAAATACATCGTGGATTAAAGCAACCCCCTAGCTATTTGTCGCGTGAAGTAATAATTACACTTATATATATTTTTTCCTTTATTTTTAACTTTGACACATTAACCATTATTGATTAAGGGTCATATGAATTTATTACGTTAGATCCATGGCCAAGGAAACTATATCTAACATTTCAATGGTTTATACTATAAGTTGTACACTTTCACTTTTATAGATATATCCATTTCAAAATTACTCGGACTTGTAACGACATGATTCCATTTCCGTTGGATTAAAACTTGTCTCTTTTTTCTTTTTTTTTAGCAACCAGCCGAAACTTCTCCCAGCAGAAGACCACTCGCACCCAAAATTTCTACAAGAACAGGATAGCCGCCGCCACTTCAGGGTCCTGGATATGACCTTAAACTGTATCCGATGGTAAAGCTCCATAAGCGGGCTTGGGGAGTGTGGAGCCACCCTTTAATTACCATTGCTCCCAGGTCCACTCTGACCCGGAGTGGTAGTACCTGTTAGGGTCCCCACTGTGGGTTACATATGTTTCTTCTAATAAACCTTTAAAAACTATAAGTCTATTTTCTGTGTTATCTATTTGTTATACATCATGTGCCCCGAATTAAATTGTGATATTCGTTTTCAGCGTATTCGAAAAGATTAAAAAAATCGACATAGAATTACATATCAAATATAAAAAAAAAAAGGCTAACCCTGACCCCCAACTCTAATCCATCCTAGAGACAATTTGATCAAAGAGGAGCAGCATGAATATCAGCAATAATGTATGCCAAAAAAAAAAAAAAAAAAAAATTACTTAATATTGGTTTGAACTATAAAGAACTCTGCACTTGTAGAGTTTTCGTAATTTTTGGATATATTACTATTTTCGACATGACAATTAACTACGTATGGAGGTTGGTGGGGACTTTGTTTTAATATGCAGGGAGACGACGGTCTCCTGACAGTCACCTCGGTCTTGTTCTAATTTGAGCCTGAACACTTGTTATGTTCCAAAGTAAATAAACGCTTTAAAATAAGTTAAAACAAAAAGAACTTCTCAGATATTAATCAAGGCAGATAATTAAAGTCAGTTACCTTTAGGAAACCATATGAAAATATACTCACAAATATATGTATATATATACATATATCTGTGTGTGTGCTTTCTCAAGGGAGATAATAAAAATAAGAGTTATCTACCTTTAAAAAAAATACTTGAAAATGTACTAACAAATATATATATTTATATATATATATATATAGTAATTTATGAAATATATATGGCGATTAAGCTACACTGAATATTCGGCGTTTCATCCACTATAGGAGTCGTCAGGCTAACGAATCCTATAGTGGATGAAACGCCGAATATTCAGTGTAGCTTAATCGCCGTATATATTTCATAAATTACTAACGAGCTCTACCAACGTATTGAGCAGTTTGGAAGTAAATACTTAAAGTTTATGCATAAATCTATACTTTCGTATATTTATTTTATGTGAGTAAATGAAGTAGTTATATATATACAGCTTCTTCATTTACTCACCTAAAATTAATATACGAATATTCGTTTTCAGCATTCCTGACCAAATTGAGGGTTGGCCCCTTTCATATGCCGCCTGTACAAACATGGTCACCAGTGATTTTTACATTTCAAAATACACACATTAATATTTTCACTATAGAAAGGCTTGGCTTCAGAAAATGCTCCCAGCTCCGGACCTGTATCGAGACGGAGATTGAGGCTGAAGGCGGCTGCATTGAATATATATCAACTCTACTACATAGTCAAGTCACCTGACTTTTTCAAATAAAGCTGTAGTGTCGTTTTTCACTTTTATCGTTCCACCCTGTGTATATATATTTGAGCACAAGAATAAAAAGACCTTAGAAATAACAAGCTTTGATTAACTCACATTTAGTATAAGTAGGTAAATGTGCATTTCAGGTGCGTAACTCTTTTGTAAAAAATTTTAACACCAAGTTTTTAAAAATTTTGAGAATTTAAAGTGGGGGATCAATTTCGTATACAAAGTTAATGTAAACTGATCTCCTATTTCCCGGCCGTTTCACAGTTTTTAACCAATTAGACAAATTATCCACTAACCCTAAGTCTGGGTGACAAGGTTGTAAAACAGTAGACCCTCCCCCTCCCCTCTTAAAATGCACAACATTAGTAAAAATAGCAGAAAGAAAAACAAACTATTGGTTTAGAATTTAAAGTCGGTGATAAGTACACCATTTTTACTGACTTAAAACGACAATGGCCCGAAAATTCGTGATCATTTTACATTTAATTTCTAAATTACAAAATTATTCTTCGTCTTAATTTTTTTCTTCTCGTCTTAAAGGATTTTGACACGTAACCGCCTGAAAATGTAGAATCTTAATTTGATCAGAAGGTTTTAATCTAGCATGCAAACATTGAGGGACAATTTTGATAATTTTCTTTTAAATTATTCAGATTTTTATCGATTAAAACATCTGAAGATCATCAAATTTTTCGTTTTTATTTTCTAAATTAATTTTTACGTAAACAAAAAAGCTGATTGTTAAGAAATCGATTTTTTAAATGTGGTTTTAATCGAAACACAACAATAATTACATACTTGTCATTAGAGTCAAGGGGAAATAACTCTAATTTCAGTAATAAAAATTTCAGTAATAAAATTTAGAGTTACCTCCCTTGAATATTGGCTTGTATAACGTGTATTTTCAGTATTCCGCTATGTCGATAAGAACTAATTATTTTTCTTGGACAAGTGTAGACATCGTATGTGCTGTATTTTTTTCTTAATCAAACGACTATATATAAAAATATTTGAAGTTGTACATTTGTTAGAGTTTAGATTTCAAAGAAAACAATGTAGAAAATGACTAGGTGTATCGGAATTTTTGTAGGAATTTTTGACACCCCTAACACGAAACTGCGAATAAAATATAAAAAACTCGTAATTTCTCAGTTAAAAGTGGGTTATTTATTTTCTTTATGGATTATACTTCCAAAATAAACTATTAAAGTTGTTTTAAAAGTAATTGAAATATTTTTTTTTTAAAAACAGTAATGAATTTTCCGAACTCAATATTTTTCAATTTTTAAACTTTAAAAATCTATAAAAATTTTTCTATTGTTTGTCAGTCAGAAGTTTAGCATCTGTAAGGTGCCGGATTATGGTCTCAAATATTTTGGCAAAAAGTGGGAGGAGGCTAATGGGGCAATAATTTGATGGGTCAGTTCTTTCGCCAGAATTCTTGAATATTGGTACCACAGAAGCAGTTTTCCAACAGCCCGGAAAGCATGATTCATTAAGGCATTTGTTGTAGAGTTTGGAGAGGATTGGAGCTACTTCAGCAGAGCACTTTTTTAATAGCACAGCCGGGATGAGATCAGTGTTGTGCCAGTTTTCAAGAATTCTGGCGAAAGAACTGACCCAGCAAATTACCGCCCCATTAGCCTCCTCCCACTTTTTGCCAAAATATTTGAGTCCATAATTAACCAAGCTCTAGTCCATCACTTTACAGATGCTAAACTTCTTACCAACTAACAATATGGATTTAGGCAGCCCGTTCCACAGCAGACATTCTCACTGTAATCTCCGAGCGTATATACCATTCACTTGACAAAGCAAGGGAGGGTAGAGCGGTAGCTCTAGATATATCTAAGGCTTTTGACAGGGTATGGCATGAAGGTCTTCTCAGGAAAATTAGATCATACTGTATCACTGGAAGAATACTTAACATAATTAAATCCTTCTTAAATAAGAGAAAAATCCAGGTTGTCCTCAATCGTCGTACATCTAAACAATATGATATAAATGCGGGAGTGCCTCAGGGGTTTATCCTTGCACCTCTATTGTTCCTAATATTCATAAATGACCTCCCTGACAAAATTGTCTGTGAGATGGGTATATATGCTGATGACACCACGCTCTATAATAGACACGACAGGAAAACAAATGAACATATATCTAAAGAAATGGTAAAAACACTAGAGGATGACCTCCAATCTGTAGTGGAATGGGGACAAAAATGGATGGTCATATTCAATGCTGTCAAGACAAAACTTGTTTCCTTCAATAACTACAAGAAACCTTCTCTACCACCAATAGTAATGGCCAAAGACTCTTTATCTGAAAGCACATCTTTTAAACTCCTTGGACTAACATTCACAGGAGACATGAGTTGGAACATTGAGAGCATTGCCAGGACTGCTGCGAAAAAGGTAGGTTCTCTCTACCATGCTAGAAAACTACTGACGCCTGAAAGTATCCTGTACCTCTATAAGGCCACCATTCGCCCATGTATGGAGTACTGTTGTCATATTTGGGCCGGTGCATCTGCTACTTGTCTCTCACTCCTAGACAAGGTTCAAAAGAGAGTCGCCAACCTAATAGGTCCTGAACTATCATCCAAGCTTCAGCCTCTGTCCCATCGACGAAATGTAGCAATCCTCTGCCTGTTCTACAAGTACTTTAACAGTGAATGTTCCGACGAGCTGCAACCACTTGTACCCCCTCTATGTAAATACCCCTGACAAACCCGACAAGCAGTACAATCCCACCCCTTCACAGTAGAGATCCCTAGATGTAAGAGTGCCTTCTACTCCAGTAGTTTCTTCCCCAGAACCGCTAGACTTTGGAACTCCCTGCCAGGTTCCTGCTTCCCCAACTGTACTGACAAGCGGAAGTTCAAGTGTAACATGAACCAATATCTTGCTGCACAACTCCCAACCTAGTACCCCTGTAGCCTGTGTCCCTAATAGTAGCCCCCTACATCAAAGTGGCAATGTGCCTTATTTGGGGTGAAAATGTAATTAAAAAAAACAAAAAAAAACATAAGGGATGACATTCACTTCCTTAGTACTTTACCACACACGTTAGAAAATGGGACACTACTTGATCTTAAAGATAGCATAGACCCAACAATTATATTCTCTTAACCTCCCCCGCAGTATTGCGCAATCACGTTGACACACCGGTTATCACCAGATCACTGAAGTTAGCAACGTTGAGCTCGGCCAGTACCAGATCAGTGACCATTTGGGAAGGCTAGGTACTGTATGTACCTACTGGGAAGGTTGGGCATGGGGCCAGCACCCTCACCCCGTAAAAAGAACTCCTTGCTACAAAAACATCTACAAAAAGTTGTAGATGGCCTATGCCCCTCCAGGGGCTCAAGGCCTATGGATAGAACCTCTTTTCTTTTATCTAGCAATTCCTTAAAACGTCACAAGCCAAAGTTTGGAAGAAGATCACGTTTTCAACGATTAATTAATTAATTTAGTTCTTAAAGCTAAAAAGCATGACAATATATAAATGTACGTATATAAAGTATATATATATATACTAAATATATAAGTAAAGTATATATATATATATACTAAAAGTAAAGTAGTATATATATATATATATATATACTACTTTTTAAATCACTACTATATGTTGGGTATAATATAATAGTAGATAAAGAATTGAGACTAAAATAATTAATTTAGAAATCTATAATCCATAAAGTCATGAAATCGGTAATTGAATCAGAATCAGGAATTTATAACAGAATCAGTATTTGTATCGGAATCGTCCCATCACTAATATATATATATATATATATATATATATATATATATATATATATATATTGTCTGGTAGAGGAACAGTTGCTACCAATTTTATTATATGACATTTTGCAAGATAAGTTATTGTGATATTAATTTTATTTTTTATTTTTTATTAGATTCAAATGTTAATACCTATATTTTATTTCAATATTTAATTTATATTTTTTTGATTGTTTTTTTTAATAATAGATTTTCTCGTCCATAAATGTTTTTATTATATCTACCAAGATGATAATTTAATAATATATAATATATATTTAATATATAATGCAATAAGATAGCATAAATAGATTAGGCAATTCTATTTATTTTATTTATTTTCAGTTAATGAGAGGGAAATCTATCACCATAAACACTACAATTGGACTTTTATTAAGTTTTGATATAAAATAATAAAATAGTAAACGATGCATTGTGGATGCTACTCTTGCTTCTCTTTATTTGTCCCTCAGTCCTCATTTTTTAATGGGTGATTTTTCTGACAAAATGTATAGCATCGGTGAGCACTTATCATTGATCGTTGTACATTTCAATTTTTAGTTTCTAAATTTTAATGGCTTAATTGTAAATTTGATTAATTATTTTTATTTTAATGTTTACTTTTTTATTTTAACTTTCATCGTATTTTACTTTATTAATTAATTTTTAATTTAATTTGAATTTTTTATCTGAATTTATATTAAATTATTTTACAGTTTTAATTTTTATTTTTAACTGTAATTTATAACTTTAATGTTTTTATCTTTAAATTTTCAAAATTTGATTATTTAATTATTTAAATTAGTGGTTTTACTCACTTTAAAATGTGTAATCGGTTCGAAAATCATACAATGTTTATCGATATATTTGAAAAAGGAGAATGGCAGTGTGTGCTTGCTGTTGAATACGGTAAGTTTGGGAAAATGAGTTCAAACTAAATAATTACACAAAATGCTGTTAGAAATTCACCGAATATATGTCCGACTGAATGACTTTAATCGTCGTAGTAGTAGGAATAATTGCGGTCATCTAGTTTAAATAGAAACGGAAAATTACCTCCCTTTTGAACTAACCTGTGTCTTACGATCGTTTCCATCAAGTTGTATTTTTTATTTTCTTTAATAAATAATTTTCTACCTTATCGATTTTCGTAATTTTTTTATATCATCATCTTAAAAAATACGAGGAATACGTAGATACGATTCTTTTCATATGAAATTCAGTAATACGATTTCCGAAACTTCGCCCCAATAGTGTAGAAGCGCCAAACTGTCATATGAAAGAATAAAAAAAAGATGAACGAATTTCTAAATTAAATAGGGTTATCTCCCTCAGTCCATGGCGTATTTTAGAAGAGCGGCAAGAAATTCAGAGATCACATCGTCCGAAGCCTAGTTGTTGGTGAAAATGACTTTTTTTTTGTTTTATCAAATTCAGACTGATTGTTTTTTTTTTTTTTTTTTTTTTTTTTTTTGCCAGGCTAATATTTATGTATTTATTTACGTTGTATTTTTAGTATTTATAGATTTTTAATGAGAGTTTTCTTTCTTAGAACTATTTTCGCTAGAGTTATCTCCCTTGGCTACATGTTTCTATTATTACGAATTTTAATCTACATATGTCTATTAGTTAATCTCTACCTTGTGTCTAGTTTTTACCATTCGCTGGTAACACACACACACACACACACACACACACACACACACACACACACACACACACACATCTATGATTGATGATTACAATTTACTGTGGTTTGGTTCATTAAAAAAAAATTACTGACATTCATTTGAGAGTAAAGTCAGACACAACGTCGGTTTTGCAAAAATGATACTCTGAATGGGACAAAAGAAAATGTCTCGGTTGAGAAGGATTTCCCCTCTGACGGAAAACAGAAGATATTACTGCACTTTAATACTGGCCCAAAAAACTCCCACTTTTCTCTCTTTCTTTTCCTCTTTTTTCGTTCTCTCTTTTTATCTTTTTTTATGAATCAATTTTCACCCCAAACAAAGCACAGTGCCACTTTGAAGTAGAGGGCCACTATCCGAGGCATAAGTTGTAAGGGAATTATGAAGAGAAATGAGTAGCAAGATGTTTGTTCACATTACACTTGAACTTCTGCATATCAGTACAGTTGGGAAGCAGAATCCGGAAGGGAGTTCCAAAGTCTTGCAGTTCTGGGGAAGAAACTATTGGAGTAAAAGGCTTTCTTACACCTAGGGATCTCTACTGTAAAGGGGTGGGACTTAGTTGTTTTTCGGGTTTGTCGGAGGTAGTCACGTCGAGGAGGTACAAGTGCTTGTAGTTCATCAGAGCATTCACTATTAAAGTATTTGTAGAAAAGGCAGAGGGATGAAACATTTCGTCGATTGGACAGAGGCTGAAGCCTAGATGAAAGTTCAGGACCTATCAGGTTGGCGACTCTCTTTTGAACCCTGTCCAGGAGCGAGAGAAAACCAGCAGATGCACCAGCCCAAATGTGACAACAGTACTCCATACATGGGCGAATGGTGGCCTTATAGAGGTACAGGATAATTTCAGGCGTAAGTATTTTTCCAGCACGGTAGAGAGAGAGCCCACCTTTTTTGCAACAGCCTTGGCAATGCTCTCAATGCATCTATTCCAGCTCATGTTCCCTGTAAACGTTAGGCTTAGGAGTTTATGAAAGTACTTTCAGGTAATGTGTTCTTGGCCATTGCTATTGGTGGTAGAGAAGGTTTCTTGTAACTATTGAAGGAAACAAGTTTAGTCTTGGCAGCATTGAATGTGACCATCCATTTTTGTTCCCATTCCACTAGAGATTGGAAGTCATTCTCTAGTGTTTCTGTTATTTCCTTAGATGTGTGTTCATTTGTTTTCCCTTTGTGCCTGTTATAGAGAGTGGTGTCATAAGCAAATATACCCATCTCCGAAACAATTTAATCAGGGAGGTCATTTATGAATATCAGGAATAATAAAGGTCCAAGGATAGACCCCTGAGGTACTTCCGCATTTATATCATATTGTTTAGATGTACGACTGCATTTAAATTTAGGCACAGATATAGAGTGGGGGAAATCGTTTATCGTGGTTGTAGGTAGTCGAGTGTTTCTTTTTCTTGTGAAAGTTTGACAAGAGGGAATTATAGAGTGAAGAAAAATGTGATTTGAATTCGACCGACTGTTGAAGGTTCTCCTAAACTGATTTTCTCGACCAGGTCTTAGAAGAATTTCAAAGTTAACACTGGCGTACTACATTCACGTTTTTAAAGTTTGGAAAGAAGTTCTCTAATAGTGCCTTTCTCGATATTTTTATTCTCTCTTGCAGGTCATGGTTTTAAGCTTGCGCCCATTGTTGGAAAGATCCTTGGAAATTTAGCGATGGGGAAAGCGTCCACATACGACCTTTCTCAATTCAGAATCGACCGGTTTCAGCGGAAAGCCTCTCTTTGAGAACAACGAAGGAAAACACAGAAAGGGTGCTAAAGATGCTGGAAATCCCGGGGATGCGTGTCGCCTGGAAACATGAAATAAATATTAAAAAAAAAACAAAAAAAAAAAAAAAAAACAAGTGATTGAATAATTTGCATATGAGGAACCACATCGATTAATATTAATAAAGAAGCGACAGTATATTCCATACATCATTTTTATTCCCGCATCTTTTCTCAAATTAAAACATTCGTCTTAAAAAAATCAATATTTGATTCTGAGTAGCCATTTTATTGTATTATCGTTCGTTGTTTTTTTGAAAGAAAATGTAATTCGAATTCATTTCTTTTCATTGCATGTTTTGTTGGTTTTAATTACATTTGTGCGTGAGTGTTGCAACCAAAATGTCGTTTATATTTTCCATACATACCAACTCTATTGAGTGTATGTTTTTTTGTTTTTGTTTTGTTTTACTTATGAAAGAGAGGATACTATTATATAAAACAAAGTTTTGTCTCGGCACGTGTGTGTGTGTGTGTGAGAAAGAGAGAGAGAGAGAGAGAGAGAGAGAGAGAGAGAGAGAGAGAGAAAGAGTTCCCTCTGAATTTCAAAACGACAGGGTCAGCGTCAGGTGGCAGAGACAGAGACTTTGAAAAAGCACATGTTATGTGGCACAGCTTTGCTAAGCACATATGTGTACGAAAAGACTTTTGAAAGATAATGAAATGCGTTGGACAAAACCACGAATAATGCATTTCATTTGCGTTAGTGTTGGGACGATTAATAATATGTGCCACTTTTCTGATGCCAAAACGATTCTTTTAATTATGTTTTTATTTGATATCTTCCGCTGCTGGTAATACTGATAAAATAATCAATATTTATTGATTTTAAACTATAGTTTATTCCCATATCATGTTTTTTCATTACGTTTAAGAAAATATCTGCACATTTAACATGCTAGTCTTTAGAGATTTATAAATAATCGGAATCAGTAATTGCACTGGAATCGGGAAAATATAGGAATTATCCTATCACTAATTTGCACTTAAAAAATTGCTGGGTCGGATTTTTATTTATTTCATTTTATTTTATTTTTTTTGTTCGTTTGCGATGGTACCAAACAACGTGTGGGTCTGCGATGTTTGAAATGTAACGAGCTGTAATCGATTTACAGAGCACGTGCGCCGTACACACACACACACACACACACACACACACACACACACACACATATATATAAACTTAATTAAGACTGATTTCTTTGTGAATAGAATATTAATTTACATTGATTCATTATAATTCTACTTTATAAATCAACTTTCTACTTGCTGAATTTTCGTCATTTTTGGATATATTACTATTTTCGACATGAAAATTAACTACGTATAGAGGTTGGTGGTGCTTTCTTCTCATATACACCGAGACGTCGGTCTCATGACAGTCATTTCGGTCTTGTTATAACTTAAGTCTCAACACTAATTTTGTTCTGAAGTAAATAAACGCTTTAAAATAAGTAAAAACAAAAATTTCGTAGATTCTTGAAGGAAGACAACTCTGACTGTTTGGAATTATCTCCCTTCCTTGTTTAGGACCACTGAAGAAGTATACTGGCCCTGATGAGTTTTAGTCTAGCAACACTTAAGAACTGTGATACAACGGAACGGTCTGTCTGTGGGCAGTGTCAGAAATTTCGTGAAAATAGTGAATAATTCCACCCCATCTTTCCAAGCTTATAAGATTAATAATTTATAAATTAATTATTTACTTTTTAATAGACATTTCAAAATGAGAGGCGTGAATTATTCGACCCCCTGTCTTTCCAAGCTTATAACGCCTCGAAAAATGTAATTCAAGCCCTAATTTTTCTTTCAATTAAAGGAGCTAGGACCAAGGTTTCATTAAAAAAAAAAACAAAAAAAAAACAATGTGTTTTTTTTTTTTTTAAAAAAAGGTTTTAAACTTCGGACTTTACAGGTAAATTTCTAAAAAAAGGGATTTTTTGTTTTAAATTTGAATATGTTATTTATTGACCTTTTCTCTTCAATTTGTGATATATAAAACTATTAAACATAAATTAATTATTTACTTTTTAAGAGAAACTTGAAAATGTGTGACACTTACACAAATGGGGGGGGCGTGAATATAAAAAAAAACGTTTGTCTAAAATATTATATTCGGTTCATTGTGAAAAATTTCTAAGTCCAAACAAGAGGGGATGTAGGTATAGATAGGTGACAATCTTATAGACCAAGGCATCTCAGCGTGTATTCAAGTGAAAAATTTCTAAGTCCAAACAACAGGGGCTGTAGGTATATATAAGTGACAATCTTATAGACCAAGGCATCTCAGCGTGTATTCAAGTGAAAAATTTCTAAGTCCAAACAAGAGGGGATGTAGGTATAGATAGGTGACAATCTTATAGACCAAGGCATCTCAGCGTGTATTTAATTGAAAAATTTCTAAGTCCATACAAGAGGGGATGTAGGTATAGATAGGTGACAATCTTATAGACCAAGGCATCTCAGCGTGTATTCAAGTGAAATATTTCTAAGTCCAAACAACAGGGGCTGTAGGTATATATAAGTGACAATCTTATAGACCAAGGCATCTCAGCGTGTATTCAAGTGAAAAATTTCTAAGTCCAAACAAGAGGGGATGTAGGTATAGATAGGTGACAATCTTATAGACCAAGGCATCTCAGCGTGTATTCAAGTGAAAAATTTCTAAGTCCAAACAAGAGGGGATGTAGGTATAGATAGGTGACAATCTTATAGACCAAGGCATCTCAGCGTGTATTCAAGTGAAAAATTTCTAAGTCCAAACAACAGGGGCTGTAGGTATATATAAGTGACAATCTTATAGACCAAGGCATCTCAGCGTGTATTCAAGTGAAAAATTTCTAAGTCCAAACAACAGGGGATGTAGGTATAGATAGGTGACAATCTTATAGACCAAGGCATCTCAGCGTGTATTTAATTGAAAAATTTCTAAGTCCAAACAAGAGGGGATGTAGGTATAGATAGGTGACAATCTTATAGACCAAGGCATCTCAGCGTGTATTTAATTGAAAAAATTCTAAGTCCAAACAAGAGGGGATGTAGGTATAGATAGGTGACAATCTTATAGACCAAGGCATCTCAGCGTGTATTCAAGTGAAAAATTTCTAAGTCCAAACAAGAGGGGATGTAGGTATAGATAGGTGACAATCTTATAGACCAAGGCATCTCAGCGTGTATTCAAGTGAAAAATTTCTAAGTCCAAACAACAGGGGATGTAGGTATATATAAGTGACAATCTTATAGACCAAGGCATCTCAGCGTGTATTCAAGTGAAGAATTTCTAAGTCCAAACAAGAGGGGATGTAGGTATAGATAGGTGACAATCTTATAGACCAAGGCATCTCAGCGTGTATTCAAGTGAAAAATTTCTAAGTCCAAACAAGAGGGGATGTAGGTATAGATAGGTGACAATCTTATAGACCAAGGCATCTCAGCGTGTATTCAATTGAAAAATTTCTAAGTCCAAACAAGAGGGGATGTAGGTATAGATAGGTGACAATCTTATAGACCAAGGCATCTCAGCGTGCATTCAAGTGAAAAATTTCTAAGTCCAAACAAGAGGGGATGTAGGTATAGATAGGTGACAATCTTATAGACCAAGGCATCTCAGCGTGTATTCAATTGAAAAATTTCTAAGTCCAAACAAGAGGGGATGTAGGTATTGATAGAGTGCAATCTTATAGACCAAGGCATCTCAGCGTGTATTCAAGTGAAGAATTTCTAAGTCCAAACAAGAGGGGTTGTAGGTATAGATAGGTGACAATCTTATAGACCAAGGCATCTCAGCGTGTATTCAAGTGAAAAATTTCTAAGTCCAAACAAGAGGGGATGTAGGTATAGATAGGTGACAATCTTATAGACCAAAGCATCTCAGAGTGTATTCAATTGAAAAATTTCTAAGTCCAAACAAGAGGGGATGTAGGTATAGATAGGTGGCAATCTTATAGACCAAGGCATCTCAGCGTGTATTCAAGTGAAAAATTTCTAAGTCCAAAGAACAGGGGATGTAGGTATAGATAGGTGACAATCTTGTAGACCAAGGCATCTCAGCGTGTATTCAAGTGAAAAATTTCTAAGTCCAAACAAGAGGGGATGTAGGTATAGATAGGTGGCAATCTTATAGACCAAAGCATCTCAGAATGTATTCAATTGAAAAATTTCTAAGTCCAAACAAGAGGGGATGTAGGTATAGATAGGTGACAATCTTATAGACCAAGGCATCTCAGAGTGTATTCAATTGAAAAATTTCTAAGTCCAAACAACAGGGGATGTAGGTATAGATAGGTGGCAATCTTGTAGACCAAGGCATCTCAGCGTGTATTCAATTGAAAAATTTCTAAGTCCAAACAAGAGGGGATGTAGGTATAGATAGGTGACAATCTTGTAGACCAAGGCATCTCAGCGTGTATTCAAGTGAAAAATTTCTAAGTCCAAACAAGAGGGGATGTAGGTATAGATAGGTTGCAATCTTGTAGACCAAGGCATCTCAGCGTGTATTCAAGTGAAAAATTTCTAAGTCCAAACAAGAGGGGATGTAGGTATAGATAGGTGACAATCTTATAGACCAAGGCATCTCAGTGTGTATTCAAGTGAAAAATTTCTAAGTCCAAACAAGAGGGGATGTAGGTATAGATAGGTGACAATCTTGTAGACCAAGGCATCTCAGCGTGTATTCAAGTGAAAAATTTCTAAGTCCAAACAAGAGGGGATGAAGGTATAGATAGGTGACAATCTTATAGACCAAAGCATCTAAGAGTGTATTCAATTGAAAAATTTCTAAGTCCAAACAAGAGGGGATGTAGGTATAGATAGGTGACAATCTTATAGACCAAGGCATCTCAGCGTGTATTCAATTGAAAAAATTCTAAGTCCAAACAAGAGGGGATGTAGGTATAGATAGGTGACAATCTTGTAGACCAAAGCATCTCAGAGTGTATTCAATTGAAAAAATTCTAAGTCCAAACAAGAGGGGATGTAGGTATAGATAGGTGACAATCTTGTAGACCAAAGCATCTCAGAGTGTATTCAATTGAAAAAATTCTAAGTCAAAACAAGAGGGGATGTAGGTATAGATAGGTGACAATCTTATAGACCAAGGCATCTCAGCGTGTATTCAATTGAAAAATTTCTAAGTCCAAACAAGAGGGGATGTAGGTATAGATAGGTGACAATCTTATAGACCAAAGCATCTCAGAGTGTATTCAATTGAAAAATTTCTAAGTCCAAACAAGAGGGGATGTAGGTATAGATAGGTGACAATCTTGTAGACCAAAGCATCTCAGAGTGTATTCAATTGAAAAAATTCTAAGTCCAAACAAGAGGGGATGTAGGTATAGATAGGTGACAATCTTATAGACCAAAGCATCTCAGAGTGTATTCAATTGAAAAATTTCTAAGTCCAAACAAGAGGGGATGTAGGTATAGATAGGTGACAATCTTATAGACCAAGGCATCTCAGCGTGTATTCAATTGAAAAAATTCTAAGTCCAAACAAGAGGGGATGTAGGTATAGATAGGTGACATTCTTATAGACCAAGGCATCTCAGCGTGTATTCAATTGAAAAAATTCTAAGTCCAAACAAGGGGGGATGTAGGTATAGATAGGTGACAATCTTATAGACCAAGGCATCTCAGCGTGTATTCAATTGAAAAAATTCTAAGTCCAAACAAGAGGGGATGTAGGTATAGATAGGTGACATTCTTATAGACCAAGGCATCTCAGCGTGTATTCAATTGAAAAAATTCTAAGTCCAAACAAGGGGGGATGTAGGTATAGATAGGTGACAATCTTATAGACCAAGGCATCTCAGCGTGTATTCAATTGAAAAATTTCTAAGTCCAAACAAGAGGGGATGTAGGTATAGATAGGTGACAATCTTATAGACCAAAGCATCTCAGAGTGTATTCAATTGAAAAATTTCTAAGTCCAAACAAGAGGGGATGTAGGTATAGATAGGTGGCAATCTTATAGACCAAGGCATCTCAGCGTGTATTCAAGTGAAAAATTTCTAAGTCCAAAGAACAGGGGATGTAGGTATAGATAGGTGACAATCTTGTAGACCAAGGCATCTCAGAGTGTATTCAATTGAAAAATTTCTAAGTCCAAACAAGAGGGGATGTAGGTATAGATAGGTGACAATCTTATAGACCAAGGCATCTCAGAGTGTATTCAATTGAAAAATTTCTAAGTCCAAACAACAGGGGATGTAGGTATAGATAGGTGGCAATCTTGTAGACCAAGCCATCTCAGCGTGTATTCAAGTGAAAAATTTCTAAGTCCAAACAAGAGGGGATGTAGGTATAGATAGGTGGCAATCTTGTAGACCAAGGCATCTCAGCGTGTATTCAAGTGAAAAATTTCTAAGTCCAAACAAGAGGGGATGTAGGTATAGATAGGTGACAATCTTATAGACCAAAGCATCTCAGAGTGTATTCAATTGAAAAAGTTCTAAGTCCAAACAAGAGGGGATGTAGGTATAGATAGGTGGCAATCTTATAGACCAAAGCATCTCAGAGTGTATTCAATTGAAAAAATTCTAAGTCCAAACAAGAGGGGATGTAGGTATAGATAGGTGACAATCTTGTAGACCAAAGCATCTCAGAGTGTATTCAATTGAAAAAATTCTAAGTCCAAACAAGAGGGGATGTAGGTATAGATAGGTGACAATGTTATAGACCAAAGCATCTCAGCGTGTATTCAATTGAAAAATTTCTAAGTCCAAACAAGAGGGGATGTAGGTATAGATAGGTGACAATCTTGTAGACCAAAGCATCTCAGAGTGTATTCAATTGAAAAATTTCCAAGTCCAAACAAGAGGGGATGTAGGTATAGATAGGTGACAATCTTATAGACCAAGGCATCTCAGCGTGTATTCAATTGAAAAATTTCCAAGTCCAAACAAGAGGGGATGTAGGTATAGATAGGTGACAATCTTATAGACCAAGGCATCTCAGCGTGTATTCAAGTGAAAAATTTCTAAGTCCAAACAAGAGGGGATGTAGGTATAGATAGGTGACAATCTTATAGACCAAGGCATCTCAGCGTGTATTCAAGTGAAAAATTTCTAAGTCCAAACAAGAGGGGATGTAGGTATAGATAGGTGACAATCTTATAGACCAAGGCATCTCAGCGTGTATTCAATTGAAAAATTTCTAAGTCCAAACAAGAGGGGATGTAGGTATAGATAGGTGACAATCTTGTAGACCAAGGCATCTCAGCGTGTATTCAAGTGAAAAATTTCTAAGTCCAAACAAGAGGGGATGTAGGTATAGATAGGTGACAACCTTATAGACCAAAGCATCTCAGAGTGTATTCAATTGAAAAATTTCTAAGTCCAAACAAGAGGGGATGTAGGTATAGATAGGTGGCAATCTTATAGACCAAGGCATCTCAGCGTGTATTCAAGTGAAAAATTTCTAAGTCCAAAGAACAGGGGATGTAGGTATAGATAGGTGACAATCTTGTAGACCAAGGCATCTCAGAGTGTATTCAATTGAAAAATTTCTAAGTCCAAACAAGAGGGGATGTAGGTATAGATAGGTGACAATCTTATAGACCAAGGCATCTCAGAGTGTATTCAATTGAAAAATTTCTAAGTCCAAACAAGAGGGGATGTAGGTATAGATAGGTGACAATCTTGTAGACCAAAGCATCTCAGAGTGTATTCAATTGAAAAATTTCCAAGTCCAAACAAGAGGGGATGTAGGTATAGATAGGTGACAATCTTATAGACCAAGGCATCTCAGCGTGTATTCAATTGAAAAATTTCCAAGTCCAAACAAGAGGGGATGTAGGTATAGATAGGTGACAATCTTATAGACCAAGGCATCTCAGCGTGTATTCAATTGAAAAAATTCTAAGTCCAAACAAGAGGGGATGTAGGTATAGATAGGTGACAATCTTATAGACCAAAGCATCTCAGAGTGTATTCAATTGAAAAAATTCTAAGTCCAAACAAGAGGGGATGTAGGTATAGATAGGTGACAATCTTGTAGACCAAAGCATCTCAGAGTGTATTCAATTGAAAAATTTCCAAGTCCAAACAAGAGGGGATGTAGGTATAGATAGGTGACAATCTTATAGACCAAGGCATCTCAGCGTGTATTCAATTGAAAAATTTCTAAGTCCAAACAAGAGGGGATGTAGGTATAGATAGGTGACAATCTTGTAGACCAAGGCATCTCAGCGTGTATTCAAGTGAAAAATTTCTAAGTCCAAACAAGAGGGGATGTAGGTATAGATAGGTGACAATCTTATAGACCAAGGCATCTCAGCGTGTATTCAAGTGAAAAATTTCTAAGTCCAAACAAGAGGGGATGTAGGTATAGATAGGTGACAATCTTATAGACCAAGGCATCTCAGCGTGTATTCAATTGAAAAATTTCTAAGTCCAAACAAGAGGGGATGTAGGTATAGATAGGTGACAATCTTGTAGACCAAGGCATCTCAGCGTGTATTCAAGTGAAAAATTTCTAAGTCCAAACAAGAGGGGATGTAGGTATAGATAGGTGACAATCTTATAGACCAAGGCATCTCAGCGTGTATTCAAGTGAAAAATTTCTAAGTCCAAACAAGAGGGGATGTAGGTATAGATAGGTGACAATCTTATAGACCAAGGCATCTCAGCGTGTATTCAATTGAAAAATTTCTAAGTCCAAACAAGAGGGGATGTAGGTATAGATAGGTGACAATCTTGTAGACCAAGGCATCTCAGCGTGTATTCAAGTGAAAAATTTCTAAGTCCAAACAAGAGGGGATGTAGGTATAGATAGGTGACAACCTTATAGACCAAAGCATCTCAGAGTGTATTCAATTGAAAAATTTCTAAGTCCAAACAAGAGGGGATGTAGGTATAGATAGGTGGCAATCTTATAGACCAAGGCATCTCAGCGTGTATTCAAGTGAAAAATTTCTAAGTCCAAAGAACAGGGGATGTAGGTATAGATAGGTGACAATCTTGTAGACCAAGGCATCTCAGAGTGTATTCAATTGAAAAATTTCTAAGTCCAAACAAGAGGGGATGTAGGTATAGATAGGTGACAATCTTATAGACCAAGGCATCTCAGAGTGTATTCAATTGAAAAATTTCTAAGTCCAAACAACAGGGGATGTAGGTATAGATAGGTGGCAATCTTGTAGACCAAGCCATCTCAGCGTGTATTCAAGTGAAAAATTTCTAAGTCCAAACAAGAGGGGATGTAGGTATAGATAGGTGGCAATCTTGTAGACCAAGGCATCTCAGCGTGTATTCAAGTGAAAAATTTCTAAGTCCAAACAAGAGGGGATGTAGGTATAGATAGGTGACAATCTTATAGACCAAAGCATCTCAGAGTGTATTCAATTGAAAAAGTTCTAAGTCCAAACAAGAGGGGATGTAGGTATAGATAGGTGGCAATCTTATAGACCAAAGCATCTCAGAGTGTATTCAATTGAAAAAATTCTAAGTCCAAACAAGAGGGGATGTAGGTATAGATAGGTGACAATCTTGTAGACCAAAGCATCTCAGAGTGTATTCAATTGAAAAAATTCTAAGTCCAAACAAGAGGGGATGTAGGTATAGATAGGTGACAATCTTATAGACCAAAGCATCTCAGCGTGTATTCAATTGAAAAATTTCTAAGTCCAAACAAGAGGGGATGTAGGTATAGATAGGTGACAATCTTGTAGACCAAAGCATCTCAGAGTGTATTCAATTGAAAAATTTCCAAGTCCAAACAAGAGGGGATGTAGGTATAGATAGGTGACAATCTTATAGACCAAGGCATCTCAGCGTGTATTCAATTGAAAAATTTCCAAGTCCAAACAAGAGGGGATGTAGGTATAGATAGGTGACAATCTTATAGACCAAGGCATCTCAGCGTGTATTCAATTGAAAAAATTCTAAGTCCAAACAAGAGGGGATGTAGGTATAGATAGGTGACATTCTTATAGACCAAGGCATCTCAGCGTGTATTCAATTGAAAAAATTCTAAGTCCAAACAAGGGGGGATGTAGGTATAGATAGGTGACAATCTTATAGACCAAGGCATCTCAGCGTGTATTTAATTGAAAAAATTCTAAGTCCAAACAAGAGGGGATGTAGGTATAGATAGGTGACATTCTTATAGACCAAGGCATCTCAGCGTGTATTCAATTGAAAAAATTCTAAGTCCAAACAAGGGGGGATGTAGGTATAGATAGGTGACAATCTTATAGACCAAGGCATCTCAGCGTGTATTCAATTGAAAAATTTCTAAGTCCAAACAAGAGGGGATGTAGGTATAGATAGGTGACAATCTTATAGACCAAAGCATCTCAGAGTGTATTCAATTGAAAAATTTCTAAGTCCAAACAAGAGGGGATGTAGGTATAGATAGGTGGCAATCTTATAGACCAAGGCATCTCAGCGTGTATTCAAGTGAAAAATTTCTAAGTCCAAAGAACAGGGGATGTAGGTATAGATAGGTGACAATCTTGTAGACCAAGGCATCTCAGAGTGTATTCAATTGAAAAATTTCTAAGTCCAAACAAGAGGGGATGTAGGTATAGATAGGTGACAATCTTATAGACCAAGGCATCTCAGAGTGTATTCAATTGAAAAATTTCTAAGTCCAAACAACAGGGGATGTAGGTATAGATAGGTGGCAATCTTGTAGACCAAGCCATCTCAGCGTGTATTCAAGTGAAAAATTTCTAAGTCCAAACAAGAGGGGATGTAGGTATAGATAGGTGGCAATCTTGTAGACCAAGGCATCTCAGCGTGTATTCAAGTGAAAAATTTCTAAGTCCAAACAAGAGGGGATGTAGGTATAGATAGGTGACAATCTTATAGACCAAAGCATCTCAGAGTGTATTCAATTGAAAAAGTTCTAAGTCCAAACAAGAGGGGATGTAGGTATAGATAGGTGGCAATCTTATAGACCAAAGCATCTCAGAGTGTATTCAATTGAAAAAATTCTAAGTCCAAACAAGAGGGGATGTAGGTATAGATAGGTGACAATCTTGTAGACCAAAGCATCTCAGAGTGTATTCAATTGAAAAAATTCTAAGTCCAAACAAGAGGGGATGTAGGTATAGATAGGTGACAATCTTATAGACCAAAGCATCTCAGCGTGTATTCAATTGAAAAATTTCTAAGTCCAAACAAGAGGGGATGTAGGTATAGATAGGTGACAATCTTGTAGACCAAAGCATCTCAGAGTGTATTCAATTGAAAAATTTCCAAGTCCAAACAAGAGGGGATGTAGGTATAGATAGGTGACAATCTTATAGACCAAGGCATCTCAGCGTGTATTCAATTGAAAAATTTCCAAGTCCAAACAAGAGGGGATGTAGGTATAGATAGGTGACAATCTTATAGACCAAGGCATCTCAGCGTGTATTCAATTGAAAAAATTCTAAGTCCAAACAAGAGGGGATGTAGGTATAGATAGGTGACAATCTTATAGACCAAAGCATCTCAGAGTGTATTCAATTGAAAAAATTCTAAGTCCAAACAAGAGGGGATGTAGGTATAGATAGGTGACAATCTTATAGACCAAGGCATCTCAGCGTGTATTCAAGTGAAAAATTTCTAAGTCCAAACAAGAGGGGATGTAGGTATAGATAGGTGACAATCTTATAGACCAAGGCATCTCAGCGTGTATTCAATTGAAAAATTTCTAAGTCCAAACAAGAGGGGATGTAGGTATAGATAGGTGACAATCTTGTAGACCAAGGCATCTCAGCGTGTATTCAAGTGAAAAATTTCTAAGTCCAAACAAGAGGGGATGTAGGTATAGATAGGTGACAACCTTATAGACCAAAGCATCTCAGAGTGTATTCAATTGAAAAATTTCTAAGTCCAAACAAGAGGGGATGTAGGTATAGATAGGTGGCAATCTTATAGACCAAGGCATCTCAGCGTGTATTCAAGTGAAAAATTTCTAAGTCCAAAGAACAGGGGATGTAGGTATAGATAGGTGACAATCTTGTAGACCAAGGCATCTCAGAGTGTATTCAATTGAAAAATTTCTAAGTCCAAACAAGAGGGGATGTAGGTATAGATAGGTGACAATCTTATAGACCAAGGCATCTCAGAGTGTATTCAATTGAAAAATTTCTAAGTCCAAACAACAGGGGATGTAGGTATAGATAGGTGGCAATCTTGTAGACCAAGCCATCTCAGCGTGTATTCAAGTGAAAAATTTCTAAGTCCAAACAAGAGGGGATGTAGGTATAGATAGGTGGCAATCTTGTAGACCAAGGCATCTCAGCGTGTATTCAAGTGAAAAATTTCTAAGTCCAAACAAGAGGGGATGTAGGTATAGATAGGTGACAATCTTATAGACCAAAGCATCTCAGAGTGTATTCAATTGAAAAAGTTCTAAGTCCAAACAAGAGGGGATGTAGGTATAGATAGGTGGCAATCTTATAGACCAAAGCATCTCAGAGTGTATTCAATTGAAAAAATTCTAAGTCCAAACAAGAGGGGATGTAGGTATAGATAGGTGACAATCTTGTAGACCAAAGCATCTCAGAGTGTATTCAATTGAAAAAATTCTAAGTCCAAACAAGAGGGGATGTAGGTATAGATAGGTGACAATCTTATAGACCAAAGCATCTCAGCGTGTATTCAATTGAAAAATTTCTAAGTCCAAACAAGAGGGGATGTAGGTATAGATAGGTGACAATCTTGTAGACCAAAGCATCTCAGAGTGTATTCAATTGAAAAATTTCCAAGTCCAAACAAGAGGGGATGTAGGTATAGATAGGTGACAATCTTATAGACCAAGGCATCTCAGCGTGTATTCAATTGAAAAATTTCCAAGTGCAAACAAGAGGGGATGTAGGTATAGATAGGTGACAATCTTATAGACCAAGGCATCTCAGCGTGTATTCAATTGAAAAAATTCTAAGTCCAAACAAGAGGGGATGTAGGTATAGATAGGTGACAATCTTATAGACCAAAGCATCTCAGAGTGTATTCAATTGAAAAAATTCTAAGTCCAAACAAGAGGGGATGTAGGTATAGATAGGTGACAATCTTATAGACCAAGGCATCTCAGCGTGTATTCAAGTGAAAAATTTCTAAGTCCAAACAAGAGGGGATGTAGGTATAGATAGGTGACAATCTTATAGACCAAGGCATCTCAGCGTGTATTCAATTGAAAAATTTCTAAGTCCAAACAAGAGGGGATGTAGGTATTGATAGAGTGCAATCTTATAGACCAAGGCATCTCAGCGTGTATTCAAGTGAAAAATTTCTAAGTCCAAACAAGAGGGGATGTAGGTATAGATAGGTGACAATCTTATAGACCAAGGCATCTCAGCGTGTATTCAAGTGAAAAATTTCTAAGTCCAAACAAGAGGGGATGTAGGTATAGATAGGTGACAATCTTATAGACCAAAGCATCTCAGAGTGTATTCAATTGAAAAATTTCTAAGTCCAAACAAGAGGGGATGTAGGTATAGATAGGTGGCAATCTTATAGACCAAGGCATCTCAGTGTGTATTCAAGTGAAAAATTTCTAAGTCCAAACAACAGGGGATGTAGGTATAGATAGGTGACAATCTTGTAGACCAAGGCATCTCAGCGTGTATTCAAGTGAAAAATTTCTAAGTCCAAAGAACAGGGGATGTAGGTATAGATAGGTGACAATCTTGTAGACCAAGGCATCTCAGCGTGTATTCAAGTGAAAAATTTCTAAGTCCAAACAAGAGGGGATGTAGGTATAGATAGGTGACAATCTTATAGACCAAGGCATCTCAGAGTGTATTCAATTGAAAAATTTCTAAGTCCAAACAAGAGGGGATGTAGGTATAGATAGGTGGCAATCTTGTAGACCAAGGCATCTCAGCGTGTATTCAAGTGAAAAATTTCTAAGTCCAAACAAGAGGGGATGTAGGTATAGATAGGTGACAATCTTATAGACCAAGGCATCTCAGTGTGTATTCAAGTGAAAAATTTCTAAGTCCAAACAAGAGGGGATGTAGGTATAGATAGGTGACAATCTTGTAGACCAAGGCATCTCAGCGTGTATTCAAGTGAAAAATTTCTAAGTCCAAACAAGAGGGGATGTAGGTATAGATAGGTGACAATCTTATAGACCAAAGCATCTCAGAGTGTATTCAATTGAAAAATTTCTAAGTCCAAACAAGAGGGGATGTAGGTATTGATTGAGTGCAATTTTTTAGACCAAGGCATCTCAGCGTGTATTCAAAACGGGAGTTAGGTACCGGTAAATGAGAAGCTTATCAATCTAGACATGTTGAAATCTATAAGTTCACACATAGTGGATAGCAAGGCGAGGAATAGGGATATAGAATAAGAAAAGAGAGATAGACAGATCTAGATAAATACAGAGGTATAAAGAGAGACAGGCAAGGGAGATACATTTCATGATTCAACTTATATGCTAATAAGAAATAGTTGGTATATCAGGAACACAAGCATTGTATTTACTAGTTAATTTTACATCAGAATACACTTGTAGATTTTATGTAGCTTTTTTTCTATAGGGAACATGCAAATAGCAGACATAACATCTAGACATATAAATATATACATAAAACAATTATAGTTATGAGATATATCTGAACTAATCCAAAAAGACAATAATGATGAATATCATCACTTACCTTGGAAAATTATCCAGGCTGTATGCCTACTCACATTCCATCAAACACCAGAAAATCATGAGCAATTGCTTGGTTGATTTTTTTTATTTTTTTTATTTTAATTTTTTTCATACACATTTGTAATTGTGTCTTGTTTTATCAAGTATTTTTGTAGTTAATCTGTGGTGTTGGGAGAGGTGTTAACATGAATCAATTTTGCTTAACATTTTTTATTATGTATATTTTTTCAGTTTACAGAGTCATTGCAGTACCAAGTCTGACACTGTAATTGCTTGAAAAGTATTGCATTGGGAAGGAATCTTTTTTTTTTTTTTTTTTTTTGAGGTGTGCAGGAATTTCAGTAGGGGATGTTTCTACTGATTTCAGATTCCAAGACAGCAAATTTGTATTTTATTGTTTGTGCATTCTTTTATCAAGTTTTTACAGATGTTTTTGTGTTATGAAAGTGAAAATGAATGAGTTGCAAAGACATTTACATTTTTGCATTCTTTTTTTAATTCTTCACCTTTTTTGTTTTAATGTCCCAAGAGTGAACCAAGACGGATGAGTCTTATTCAGCAGAGTCGAAAAAAACAGGTTACCTTTGATTGTCCTCAATGGATTTGTCCATAGTATAATGTGTCCAAGTTATTGCCCTAATAAAGTGAGAACCATACCCCAAAACTAATGCAGAACTCTACTTAATTAAATGAGCACTCTCAAAGACAATTTATCTAACATAATTTTGAAATATGTTTTATAAAGTTACCATAGAGCTCTCAAATATATTAGGCACTCAAATAGGAAATTTGTTTCAAATACTTGTCATATATATATATATATATATATATATATATATACATATATATATATATATATATATATATATATATTAAAAACTTACAGTATATCTATACTTACATATTGACATTTAGGTTTTCAAAACATACTGCAGAGCTCCTCATGTTTTCTGAATTTTATGCTTTCGTCTACTAATCTATTGAGCACTCTTAAGTATATTTGTGTAGCTGAATTGCCATACATGTTTTTGAAAGTGTATATTTAGCTCTACTAATGTATTGTACTCTGTCAAAATAAATTTATGCAGTTGAAATGCCATATCTGTTTCTCAAATGTTTTATTTAGCTCTACTAATATATTGAGCACTCTGGAAGTAGATTTGTCTAAAATAATTGCAAAAATGTTTCCAACTCTTACTACAAAGCTCTTTAAATGCATTGAGCACTCTTAAAGTAAAATCGTCTTGTATAATTAAACAAAGCAATTTTTAAACTTACTACACAGCTATATAAAACTATGGAGCACATGCAAGCATCATTGGTATATATATAGATCACATAATTATTAGAAGTTATTTTTTTACTTGAAATACATATATATATATATATATATATATATATATATATATTCAAGGGAGACAATTTGTATATAGATCACATAATTATTAGAAGTTTTTTTTTTATTGAAATAAATATATATATATATATATATATATATATATATATTCACGGGAGACAATTTGTATATAGATGACATAATAATCAGAAGTGATTTTTTTAAGGAAATATATATATATATATATATATATATATATATATATATATATATATATATACAAGGGAGACAATTTATAGATAGATCACATAATTAATGGAAGTCTGTTTTAATTGAAGTAAATATATATACATATATATATATATATATATATATATATTATTTCAATTCCATCAATAAGACATAGAGCAATAAAGTCATGTTATTTACATTTTGACTTAATAATAACCCTTTAAAATAGTGCTCAAAACTAGACAGAGCTGATATTATAAAACGTTTATTTTATTACAGGATAAATAAACATTAAGATTTAACTAGATTTATATAAGAGTGCTCAATAAGACATAGAGCAATAAGGACATTTTATTTAGATTTTTATTTAATAATTACACTTTAAATAGTGCTAAACAAAGGGAGACAATTTGTATATACATCACATAATTATTAGAAGTAATTTTTTATTGAAATATATATATATATATATATATATGTATATATTCAATGAGACAATTAGTATACAGATCACATAATTATTAGAACATATTTTTTTATTGAAATATATATATATGTATATATATATATATAAATATATATTTAAGGGAGACAATTTATATATAGATCACATAATTATTAGAAGTTATTTTTTTATTGAAATAAATATATATATATATATAATATATATATATATATGTTCAAGGGAGACAATTTGTACATATATCACATAATTATTAGAAGTTATTTTTTTAATTGATATATTTTTATATATATTTATATATATATATATATATATATTCAATTTTAATATGTATTTTTTTTATTACAGGATAAATAAACATTAAGATTAAACTAGTTATATAAGAGTGCTCAATGAGACATAGAGCAATAAAGACATTTTATTTAGGTTTGTACTTAATAAATACCCTTTAAATAGTATTCAAAACTAGACAGAGCTGATATTATAAAACGTTTATTTTATGACAGGATAAGTAATCATAAAGATTTAACTAGAGTTATATAAGAGTGCTCAATTAGACATAGAGCAATGAAGACATTTTATTTAGATTTGTACTTTATAATTACACTTTAAATAGTGCTAAAAATGGGAGACAATTTGTATAGACATCACATAATTATTGGATGTAATTTTCTATTGAAATACATATATATATATATATATATATATATATATATATATATATATATATATATATATATATATATATATTCAAGGGAGACAATTGATACCTAGATCACATAATTATTATAACTTATTTTTTTTATTGAAATAAATATAATATATATATATTCAAGGGAGACAATTTATATATAGATCACATAATTATTATAACTTATTTTTTTTATTGAAATAAATATAATATATATATATTCAAGGGAGACAATTTATATATAGATCACATAATTATTAGAAGTTATTTTTTTTTTAAATATATATATATAAATATATATATATATATATATATATATGTATATATATAATATATATATATATAATCTATATATATTTTATATATATATATAGTCTATATATATATATGTTCAAGGGAGACAATAGTTATATAGATCACATAAGTATTAGAAGTTATTGTTTTATTGAAATATATATATATATATATATATATATATAACTAAATATATATATATATAAAATATATATTTATATATATAGATATAATATATATATATAATCAAGGGAGACAATTAATACATAGATCACCTAATTATTAGAAGTTTTTTTCATTGAATTAAATATATATATATATTCAAGGGGGTCGTTTGTATATATATCACATAATTATTAGAAGTTATTTTTTTAATTTAAATATATATATATATTCATTCAATTTTTATATGTATTTTATTTTATTACAGGATAAATAAACATAAAGATTCAACTAGTTATATAAGTGTGCTCAATGAGACATAGAGCAATAAAGACATTTTATTTAGGTTTGTACTTAATAAATACCCTTTAAATAGTGCTAAAAACAAGACAGAGCTGATATTATAAAACGTTCATTTCATTCCAGGATAAATAAACATTAAGATTTAACTAGAGTGATATAAGAGTGCTCGATTAGACATAGAGCAATAAAGACATTTTATTTAGATTTGTACTTAATAAATACACTTTAAATAGTGTTCAAAACTAGACAGAGCTGAGTTTATAAACCGTTTATGTTATTACAGGATAAGTAAACATTAAGATTTAACTAGAGTTATATAAGAGTGCTCAATTAGACATAGAGCAATAAAGACATTTTATTTAGATTTGTACTTAATAATTACACTTTAGTGCTAAAAAAAGGGAGACAATTTATAGATAGATCACATAATTATTAGAAGTTATTTTTTTTAAATAAATACATATATATATATATATATCAATATATATATATATATATATATATATATATATATATATATATATGTATATATATATATAATCTATATATATATGTTCAAGGGAGACAATTGTTATATAGATCACATAATTATAAGTTATTTTTTTATTGAAATATATATATATGTATATATATATATATATAAATATATATTTATATATATAATGGATGTATTTATATATTCAAGGGAGACAATTAATACATAGATCACCTAATTATTAGAAGTTTTTTTTATTGAAATAAATATATATATATATATAATATATAATATATATATATATATGTTTAATGGAGACAATTTGTATATATATCACATAATTATTAGAAGTGACTTTTTTTATTGAAATATATAAGTCATTCAATTTTTATACGTATTTTATTTTATTACAGGATAAATAAACATTAAGATTCAACTAGTTATATAAAAGTTCTCAATGGGACATAGAGCAATAAAGACATTTTATTTAGATTTGTACTTAATAAATACACTTTAAATAGTGTGCAAAACTAGACAGAGCTGATATTATAAAACGTTTATGTTATTACAGGGTAAGTAAACATTAAGATTTAACTAGAAGTATATAAGAGTGCTCAATTAGACATAGAGCAATAAAGACATTTTATTTATAGTTGTACTTAATAATTACACTTTAAATAGTGCTAAAGAAAGGGAGACAATTTTTATATAGATGACATAATTATTAGAAGTAATTTTTTTAATTGAAATATATATATATATATATATATATATATATATATATATATATATATATATATATATATATATATATATATATATATATTCAAGGAGACAATTTGTATATAGATCACATAAATATTAGAAGTTATTTTTTTAATTGAAATATATATATATATATATATATATTCAAGGGAGACAATTTATATATAGATCACATAATTATTAGAAGGTATTTTAGTTATTGAAATATATATATATAAAATATATATATATATATATACAATATATATATATATTCAAGGGACACAATTAATACATAGATCACCTAATTCTTAGAAGTTTTTTTTATTGAAACATAAATATATATATATATATATATATATATATATATATATATGTTCAAGGGAGACAATTTGTATATATATAACATAATTATTAGAAGTTATTTTTTTAATTGAAATATATATATATATTCATTCAATTTTTATATGTATTTTATTTGATTACAGGATAAATAAACATAAAGATTCAACTAGTTATATAAGTGTGCTCAATGAGACATAGAGCAATAAAGACATTTTATTTAGGTTTGTACTTAATAAATACCCTTTAAATAGTGCTAAAAACAAGACAGAGCTGATATTATAAAACGTTCATTTCATTCCAGGATAAATAAACATTAAGATTTAACTAGAGTGATATAAGAGTGCTCGATTAGACATAGAGCAATAAAGACATTTTATTTAGATTTGTACTTAATAAATCCACTTTAAAATAGTAATCAAAACTAGACAGAGCTGATATTATAAAACGTTTATTTTATTACAGGATAAGTAAACATTAAGATTTAACTAGAGTTATATAAGAGTGCTCAATTAGACATAGAGCAATAAAGACATTTTATTTAGATTTCTACTTTATAATTACACTTTAAATAGTGCTAAAAAAGGGAGACAATTTGTATAGAGATCACATAATTATTGGATGTAATTTTCTGTTGAAATACATATATATATATATATATTCAAGGGAGACAATTGATATATAGATCACATAATTATTATAACTTATTTTTTTTATTGAAATATATATATATATATATATATATATATTCAAGGGAGACAATTTATATATAGATCACATAATTATTAGAAGGAATTTTTTTAATAAATATATATATATATAAATATATTTATACATATATATATAATATATATATATTTTATATATATATATAATCTATATATATTTTATATATATATATAGTCTATATATATATGTTCAAGAGAGACAATTGTTATATAGATCACATAATTATTAGAAGTTATTGTTTTATTGAAATATATATATAACTAAATATATATATAAAATATATATTTATATATAGATATAATATATATATAATCAAGGGAGACAATTAATACATAGATCACCTAATTATTAGAAGTCTTTTGTATTGAAATAAATATATATATATATTCAAGGGGGTCGTTTGTATATATATCACATAATTATTAGAAGTTATTTTTTTAATTGAAATATATATATATATTCATTCAATATTTATATGTATTTTATTTTATTACAGGATAAATAAACATTAAGATTCAACTAGTTATATAAGTGTGCTCAATGAGACATAGAGCAATAAAGACATTTTATTTAGGTTTGTACTTAATAAATACCCTTTAAATATTGCTAAAAACTAGAGAGAGCTGATATTATAAAACGTATATTTCATTCTAGGATAAATAATCATTAAGATATAGAGTCATATAAGAGTGCTCACTGAGACATAGAGCAATAAAGACATTTTATTTAGATTTGTACTTAATAAATACACTTTAAATAGTGTTCAAAACTAGACAGAGATGATATTATAAACCGTTTATGTTATTACAGGATAAGTAAACATTAAGATTTAACTAGAGTTATATAAGAGTGCTCAATTAGACATAGAGCAATAAAGACATTTTATTTAGATTTGTACTTAATAATTACACTTTAGTGCTAAAAAAAGGGAGACAATTTATAGATAGATCACATAATTATTAGAAGTTATTTTTTTTTACATAAATACATATATATATATATATATATTTTATATATATAATATATATATATGTTCAAGGGGAACAATTGTTATATAGATCAAATAATTATAAGTTTTTTTTTATTGAAATATATATATATGTATATATATATATATATATATATATATATAAATATATATTTATATATATAATATATATATTTATATATACAAGGGAGACAATTAATACATAGATAACCTAATTATTAGAATTTTTTTTTATTGAAATAAAAATATATATATATATATAATATATATATATATTCAAGGGAGACAATTTGTATATATATCACATAATTATTAGAAGTTTTTTTTTAATTGAAATATATATATATGTAGTCATTCAATTTTTATATGTATTATATTTTATTTCAAGATAAATAAACATTAAGATTCAACTGGTTATATAAGAGTTCTCAATGAGACAGATAGCAATAAAGACATTTTATTTAGGTTTGTACTTAATAAATACCCTTTAAATAGTGCTAAAAACTAGACAGAGCTGATATTATAAAACATTTATTTTATCCCAGGATAAATAAACATTAAGATTTAACTAGAGTAATATAAGAGTGCTCAATTAGTCATAGAGAAATGAAGACATTTTATTTAGATTTGTACTTTATAATTGCACTTAAAGTAGTGCTAAAAAAGGGAGACAATTTGTATATACATCACATAATTATTAGAAGTAATTTTTTATCGAAATCTATATAAATATATATATATATATATATATATATATATTCAATGAGACAATTAGTATATAGATCACATAATTATTAGAACTTATTTTTTTATTGAAATATATATATATATATATATATATATATATATATATATATATAATATATATATATATATATATATATTTAAGGGAGACAATTGTTATATAGATAACTTAATTATAAAAGTTATTTTTTTTATTGAAATATATATATATATAAATATATATATATATATATATATATATATATATATAATATGTATATTTATATATTAAAGGGAGACAATTAATACATAGATAACATAATTATTAGAAGTTTGTTTTTAATGAAAGAAATTTATATTATATATATATATATATATATATATATATTCAAGGGAGACAATTTGTATATATATCACATAATGTATAGAAGTTATTTTTTTAATTGAAATATATATATACATATATATATATATATATATATATATATATATATATATTTATTCAATTTTTATATATAATTATTAGAAGTTATTTTTTTAATTGAAATATATATATATATTCAAGGGAGCCAATTTGTATATAGATCACATAATTATTAGAACTTACTTTTTTATTGAAATAAATACATAAATATATATATATATATATATATATATTCAAAGGAGACAATTTATATATAGATCACATAATTATTAGAAGTTATTTTTTTTCTAAATGAATATATATATATATATATATATGTATATATATAAATATATATATATATATATATAATATATGTATATTTTATATATATAATCTGTATATATATGTTCAAGGGAGACAATTGTTATATAGATCACATAATTATTAGAAGTTATTGTTTTATTGAAATATATATATATATAAATACATTTATATATATATATATAAAATATATATTTATATATATATATATATATATATATATATAATATATATATATATTCAAGGGAGACAAGTAATACATAGATTACCTAATTATTAAAAGTTTTTTTTATTGAAATAAATATATATATAATATATATATATATATATATCTATATATATATATATATATATATATATATATATATATATATTCAAGGGAGACAATTTGTATATATGTAACATAATTATTAGGAGTTATTTTTTTAATTGATATATATATATATATATATATTTATATATATTCAATTTTTATATGTATGTTATTTTATTACAGGATAAATAAACATTAAGATTCAACTAGTCATATAAGAGTTCTCAATTAGACATAGAGCAATAAAGACATTTTATTTAGATTTGAACTTAATTAATACACTTCAAATAGTGTTCAAAACTAGACAGAGCTGATATTATAAAACGTTTATTTTATTACAGGAAAACTAAACATTAAGATTTAACTAGAGTTATATAAGAGTGCTCAATTAGACATAGAGCAATAAAGATATTTTATTTAGATTTCTACTTATTAATTACACTTAAAATAGTGCTAAAAAAAATGGGAGACAATTTGTATATAGATCACATAATTGTTAGAAGTGATTTTTTTAATTGAAATATATATATATATATATATATATATATATATATATATATATATTCAAGGGAGACAATTTATATATAGATCACATAATTATTAGAAGTTATTTTTTTTTAGTAAATATATGTATATATATATATAAATATATATAATATATATATTATATATATATATATATAATCTATATATATATGTACAAGGGAGACAATTGTTTTATAGATCACATAATTATTAGAAGTGTTTTTTTATTGAAATATATATATATAAATATTTATATATATATATATTGACATTTTAGATTTATCATTGAGAATCATAACAGTTAGAATAAAATTATTAAAATTTATATTACATTATGTCATATTCACACAAGAATACCAAAAAAATTGTGGTTATCTAAATTGACGTTTACATTTTTTTTTAAGTTATTACCTTGCTCTACTGATGTATTGAGCACTCTACATATAAGTCCTATCATTTGAATTTCTGTGTATATATTTTAAATATTAACAGTTAGCTCTTAGTCTTATCATCAAATTGCCATACATATTTCCAAAAATTTAACAACTATCTCTACTAATTCATTAATCATTGTATATATTTATCTTTCTGTCTCTCATTATTTATCTATCTATCTATCTATACAATTGAATATGTCTGTCTGTGTGTACATTTCTCTGTCAATTTTAGTCTACATATTCCAAAGGGTACTGAGATTTTAGAAAATCTATGTGATTGGTATTTGAACAGAAATTTTGCAATTAAGGGGTCAAAGTTCAATGATTTGGCCTTTGAGAACCCTACTAATTTCCTCCGACAATTATGGGTCTAAACACTTGAAATTTTACATATAGTTTCCTTGGACATGGATCTAACTTAATATCTCCATTGGAGCCCAAAACAATAAATTGTAAAGGTTCATAATAGGGGTCAAATTTTTTAAAATTAACCGTTTTTCTGCTTTTTTTTTTGGTTGGGGAGGGGGGCAGCATACACCGCTAAACACCGGGGCTACGGCAGGAACTCATGCTAGTATAATATATATATATATATATATATATTTTCATATATATATATATATTCATATATATATATATATATATATATATATATATATATATTAATATATATATATTCATATATATATATATATATTCATATATATATCAATTAAAACATAACTTCTATTTCCATTATTTTCATATATATATATATATATATGCATATTTATATCAATTAAAACATAACTCCTAATAATTATCTGATCTTTATACAAATTGTCTGCCTTGAATATATATATATATATATATATATATATATATATATATATATTATATATATATATATATATATATATATATATATTTATGTGAATTAAAAAGAATAAGTTCTAATGATTATGTGATCTTTATACAAATTGTCTCCCTCGAATATATATATATATATATATATATATATATATATATATATATATATTCAAGGGAGACAATTTGAATATAGAAGACAGTTATTAGAAGTTATTTTTTTAATTGAAATAAATATATATATATATATATATATATATATATATATATATATTTGAATTAAATAACTTCAAATAATTATGATCTATATAAAAATTGTCTCCCTTGAATATATATATTATATATATAAATATATATATATATACATATATTTCAATAAAAAAATAACTTCTAATAATTGTCGTCTATATACAAATTGTCTCCCTTGATTATATATATATATATATGTATATATATATACATACACATATTAAAGGGAGACAATTTGTATATAGATGACATAATTATTAGAAGTTATCTTTTTTATGCTTAATTGAATTTTAATGCTTAGTTTTTCCATCAATTGTTTTACTTGGGTAATTTTTTGTAATGTATATTTGAAAAAAATCTATGTGCTAGTTGAGATAAGAAATAAGGAAAATTCTTACCTGTTACTTCCCAGGTGTTATCTCCACTTTTTCTCTGTTCTGCTTCTTGCTGAAACTCATGGCAATTTCATGTTTGTTTGTGTTCTTTGTTACATATATATATTTTTTAATGTGAGGATTTTTTTTCTTTTAATAATTTAAAAACTTTTTTTTGATTTATATAATAAAGAGAGACAACATAACTAATGGATTTTTTTTAAATGATATATTCAACTTTCTGGTTATGATCAAATGTACTACTTTATTTTTTATTTTTTTTTTTTGTAGTTGCATAAGTTAGCTGATGAGAAGAAATACAAGCAGAACTGCATTCATTTAAATAAAGCTAATAGTTTAGAATTTGATTTTACCCAGATGTGCATGTACACAAAGAAAGAAACACTTACTTGAGGACTTCTGTAACTACAGGAAACATGTGGCAGCTAGGATAGGTGATGCTGCTGGATTCAGTTGTTTTTTCCAATCCACATAATTCTCACAATAGCTTATAGTAGAATTCCACCATGATCAAGGGGAGTACCTGAAATTACAGAAATATACACACAGAAGGAAAGAAAAAGAATACTTACTCTACTTCTATGACAATGATTGCTGCGAAGACTTCAAGATGCTAATGTAGGAAGAAACAGATAGACATACATCATACGCAGTTTAAGTGTACCCAGATGTGCTTGAACGCAAAGAAAGAAATACTTGATTCAAACTGCACAAGACATGTGGCAGACAGGAACGGTGATGCTGCTAGGTTTCATTGCTTGTTCCAATCTATAAAAAAGAGATGATGTTTATAGTGTTTATAATCTACTGCTGTGTGAAAGCTGGAACAATGGAAACAGTTAAATTAAATTATCAAATCACAAAGACTGAAATCGAAATAGAAAGAAGAAAGGGTGATACTATACTCTTCTTCCTGTTGGTGCAGACCACTTGCTCGTGACTGTTCGTTCGCCATGAAACTGGAAAGTAAAATAAATAAAAAAAGAAAAAAAGAGAGGTTCCACCGGGGAAAGCTCGTGTCTGGGCAGCGAGGTGATGAACTCCCGAAAGGAGGGGCACTATATAAAAACAAGCTTTGCTGCGAACATCTCCTAAAAAGCGGTTTCTACTCAGAATAACAGGCGGAGCAGAAAACAGAGGTGTTCTCTCTACCCAACAGGATTCGTAAAGATACCAATAGTTTGTGTTCATAAGACGGCGATGATCGCTCACAAAACTGGCATTCCTACTGTCATGTCGGAGGACCGTCATATATAATTGCACTACCATTTCGTATTGGAGGACGGTCATATATAATTGCACTACCATACCGTTTCGGAGTTCCTAGACAGTAGGAATAATAAAAGCGGCCTTAAAGCGGCTTGTGAGCACACAATCTAGTCGAACTCTAGTCGTCCTTAGTCGAGTCGAGGCAAGCCTGCATTATATAGTAACACGAGCACGTGTCGCCTGCTTAGAGGGTAGCCCCCTTCGGGAGATTCGAAAGCGCACCTCACAGCGGAAGAGCTTCGGAACCAATCGGACCGTACCCAGACTTGCAGCTATTTGTTAACTTGGAAGTGGAGTCAACACCCCGACACTGAGAAAAGAGCTTTCCAAAAGCTCAAAACCAGTTGCATGCAAAGTCGGGGAAACTGGGAGCAGGCTGGGGAGAACACGGGGCCTTGCAGGGAGGCCCATTTTTCTCTTTCGTTCGGTTTACATCTTTCGGGTATTGTTCTCCTTTCAGCCTGCCCCCATCACGCCTTTTTGCTCGCCACATGCAAGCGTATAAAAAGACGACCAGATGACGGACGCAACAAACTAATGCCGACATTTTCTGGATTTTTTTTTTTTTTTGCCAGAGCCCATTTAGCCGTGTAGCTATTAAACTACAACGTTACACCCCCCTACCACGGTGAGGATAGGGTTGGACTTTAGGGGGGAAAATACACATCCAGTATTTTATCCAATAAAAGAACGGTTTATAAACTGCACAATTGTCACGGTAATTCTACAGTTTATGGACCGCCCTTAAATAATATTATATGTATGCTTTCATCTAACAAATTTAAAAAAAAGGCGTTAATTTAGATTTAAATTTTAATATTTTTTCCCTAGAACAGCACGGATTATAAACTGCACAATTGTCACGGTAATTCTATAGTTTATCGACCACCCTTAAATAATATTATATGTATGCTTTCACCTAACAAATTTAAAAAAAAAGACGTTAATTTAGATTTAAATTTTAATATTTTTTCCCAGAACAGCACGGTTTATAAATTGCACAATTGTCACGGTAATTCTATAGTTTATCGACCGCCCTTAAATAATATTATATGTATGCTTTCATCTAACAAATTAAAAAAAAAAGACGTTAATTAAGATTAAATTTTAATATTTTTTTCCCAGAACAGCACGGTTTATAAATTGCACAATTGTCACGGTAATTCTATAGTTTATTGACCACCCTTAAATAATATTATATGTATGCTTTCATCTAACAAATTAAAAAAAAAAGACGTTAATTTAGATTTAAATTTAAATATTTTAACCAAGAACAGCATGGTCTATAAACTGCACAATTGTCACGGTAATATTTGTTGGCTGGCTTTCTAACAGTATAATAAAATATAAAAAGACGTTAAACGTTAAAATCGTGTAAACTACACAAGTGTCGAAATTTGAAAAGAAATTCGACGTGTTTATGAACTGTGCTCATACTAACAACGTTCATTTGAACACTTGTGCAGTTTACACAACTGAAATAAATGCGTCATCTACTTTGAAACGACAAGAAATACCTTTTTTTTTTGACATCAGAGAAGTAGACAGAGGAGCGGCAGGGCGGCGGCTTAGCTGGGTCGACTGGCTGGTCATCTATTCTTCCGGAACTCATCTCGCTGCCAGGGTCCAAACTGAATTTACAGCCCGTTTTAGGCCTCTTTTTATATTTCACCATCGCCGTGAAAACCGTTAACTTTTCCGGGAAAAACCGAACAGTTCGCAGTCGATGTCGCAACCTTTTTACCTTTTATGGAGTTTGTGTTACCTAGCTGCCTTTTCATTGGTTGATTTAAACTTGTTTAGTTGAAGAGTGAATGTGGCGTGATATGCGCGCACGCACGCACGCACGCACACACAGAGTAATACTTTGTGTTTGTGTGTGTTGGTGTCTTTATGCGAGTGTGTGTATGTGTGTGTGTGTGTGCTGAGTTAAATTTGTTTAGTTTGAAGAGTGAACGTGGGCGTGTGTGTGTGTGTGTTTATGCAAGTGTGTGTGTATGTGGGTGTGTGCGTCGTTGAGAGAGAGAGAGAGAGAGAGAGAGAGAGAGAGAGAGGTTAGCACCCGGTAATTTAAAAAGTTATAAAAAGTTAAAAATATAATATATATATATATATATATATATATATATGGTCGCCAGTGATTTACATTTCAAAATACACGCATTAATAAAACTAGCTCCAAGACTATTTTTCTCTGCTAATTTTCCTTGCGATATTCGTTTTCAGCATACCTGAAAAAACTGACGGTTCGAGTTTTCCGGGTACGGTTTTTCCGGAGACGAGTTTTCTCTGGACAAGTTTTCCGGGCACTGGTATAAGTGCTATGGGTTCATCAGAGCACATCCCATTAAAGTACTTGTAAACAGGGATGCAACACCGAGGAGGCGATGGGACAGACGTTGGAGATTGACCTATAGCACGCACGGGGCCTATTAGATTAGATACTCTTTTTTTTGTTGTTTTTGTGCTCAACGATAAAAACCGACTTCTTCATTTGTGTTTGCTTCTCATTTTCGCTTTTTCTCTGATAAGTGTTTCGCTAATGTGAAAAAGAAAACATGTTCGAACGTTTGCTGACATTTATTGGATGTGTTCCTACCAGTATTTTGCTTAATTTTCGAGTTTGGAGCGATTATCGAGTCTCACAAGATGTCTGTAAAATGTCAGACACTTCTTTATTGTTCTAACTTAAAACCGTGCGCTACTTTTGTTTGTGTTAAATAAACGTTTTAAAATAAGTTAAAACAACAAAAATGTGATCTAGGTAGAAGAGTAACTTACCTTGCCTTTGGTAACATTCATTTTCTTATATATTTATTTGTTCACTACTTTTTCGTTTTGTTCTCTTGAATGCGAAATATTCGCCATGAAATTTCCACGGGGGGTCACGATTATTTCGTTTTATTAATCTTAAGTTTCATAGAATAAAAAGTTCTGACACAACTTTGTCGAGCGATTTATAATCGATTTCATTTAACTTCTGTTTGACCCCGGCACGTACGACCCTTTCTCTCCTTCCCCCACTCTCTCTCTCTTCTTTAGCTTGGTGACAAGCGATATGCTTATGTGTGCGTGCGTGTGTGTGTGTGTATGTGTGTACATGCGTGCGTATGTGTGTTGTCGTATTCACGAAAATTTAAAAAAATAAAAACGTTTTTCCCCGACCGGCCGGATTAGGGTTGTGAGGTGTGGTTAGAGTTCATGAAAATAAATGTTAGCAATAAAAACTTTTGGTAAACCAAGTTAGAAAAAAGAATACAATTTACTTCCCCACGGAGCCACCGATTCTTCTTCTTTTTTTAGGCGATGTAATAAGCAATATTTTTTAGCAGGGTTGCCTCCTCTCTTTATTTTGGTTTGTATATTTTTCATCTTGCAAAAATGCTCCCGGGAGATCTTTTTAGGATTCTAAAGGTTTGCTTTTTTTTACACTTTTTATTATCTTCGAAAAATGTAAAAAAGAATGTAAACAGGCAGTTTACGATTTGAAATGCATCGTTAAAATGATATTTTTTGCTAGTTCTTTCAACTTTATATTTTTATTTCGTCGTCTTCAAGTCCAATGTAAACAAGTTCTTGATGAGCCGTTCCTCTTAAATAATCCAATTTACCAAATTTACACTTCTAACGATTACTATGATATTGTCCATTGACTACTGTATGTACACACTTTAACCCTTATCCTCGAGTGGCCTCTGGGGCTTGATAAGTAGTGATTCCTTTATAAAATAAAAAATATTTCAATACTTTGATGGTGAGTCTATAGTCAGTCTGTGCTGGTTTTCCTTGCGATATTCGTTTTCAGCATACCCGAACGATTTTAAAATGACAGTCCGAATGTTAACGAAGCACACACACACACACACACACACACACACACACACACACACACACACACACACGTAAACTCAGTGAAAATGTCTACTGTCGATAAGCTAGTTGTAAATTAGATTACTGGCTCTTATGAGTTTTAGTATAACCACCCTTTACAACTGTGATACAGTAGAACAGTCCGTCTCTGGACAATTAGCAGTGTATCGCATAACTCAATGACAGTGTCGAATGTCGACTAGCTAGTTGTAAGTTAGGTTACTGGCTCTGATGAGTTACACTCTTACCACCCTTAATAACTGTGATACAGCGGAACAGTCCGTTTTTGGACAAGTGGCGGTGATCGCATAACTCATTGAAAGTGCCGAATGTCTATTAGCTAGTTGAAACTTAGATTACTGGCTTTGATGAGTTTCAGTCTAACCACACTTAATAACTGTGATACAGCGGAACAGTCCGTCTGTTTCGCATAACTCATTGACAGTGTCGAGTGTCGATTAGCTAGTTGTAACTTCGTAGCCAGCCGAAAAGCCCCTTTAAGAAGAGACTTGAAGATAATAATTATTGCTTTTATTTGTAATGTTATTCTTATCGTCCAGCCATGCACGTGCAGAAATGCATTTCCAACGCAACTGTGTTAAAAAACTTACTTCCCCTTCAATGAGACAAGAACCCCGACACTCGACTTCGCACCGATACGCGAATGACGATACATAGAAATGAAAGCTGTTGATTTTATGTATTGAATTTTACGACTTTGCCGGCCCTCGTGACAAGATGTTCCGGCAGATACTGCAGGCTATGACGAGCTATGACTAGCAAAGACCAGATGTGGGGGAAACCCCACATGCCTGACCATTAACCAGCTCCCATTTCCCACCTCTCGGGAGCTGGTCCCCTTTTTCCCTTCCCCCTCTCTTCACTCCTCACATTAAAAATTGGCCTTGTGCCTAATTTGCTTGGTGGGGGAGCAAATAAATACCATCTGTTCCGGCAGATACTGCCAGCAAAGACCGTATGTGGGGCCGACCCCACATATAAGACCTTGGTCAATGTAGGGGTAACCCTTCATACCAATTGTCACCATCCTCGAAAACTATTTGTCTCAGCTAATTTTCCTTGCGATATTCGTTTTCAGCATACCTGAATGAGAGTTAGATTCTATAGACCAAGGCAAGTCAACGTGTATATAAAAAAATATTTTCGTTAACAGATACTACACATTGATCGTTTATTTTATTTGATTTGATGTATTTTATATTTATTTATTTTTTATTGATCTTATTTTCATTTAACATTTAATGTTTTGGTGTTGTATTACTGTACACATAGATTCGAAAAAGTTGTAATAAAAACAAATATATAACAAATAAATGTTATCAAAGGCAAGATAAGTTACTTTTCTACCCAACTGGATATATTTTTCGTGTTTTTATTCAATATAACATGTTTATTCAGCCGTAAGTTTGGGAAAAGGTGTTATAAATAAAAACCCAGATAAAATACTGTACAAACTCGATCAATATATGTTACCGTGACATAGGTGGACATATATTCGGCGGGTTTTTAGTAGTATTGTGTATAGTTTTTTATTTATAACACCTTTTCCCAAACTTACCGTGTTAAAGAGAGAATCAGACGCCATTTTGAATGTTCCAATACATCGGTAAACACTATGTTTTTCGAGCTGAATAAACATGTTACCTTGAATAAAAACACAAAAATTATATCCAGTTTGGTAGAAAAGTAACTTATCTTGCCTTTTGATAACATTTATTTGTTATATATTTGTTTTTTGACAACTTTTTCGAATCTATGTGTACAGTAATACAAACCCGATGTTTTTTTTATTAAATAGTTAGGTGACTGTACGGAATAGTTACAAAACGCCTTCCTCTCCCCATTTTAAGAACGACTTTCGGAATTGGGGGGAGCCCAATCTCTCCATGGTAAGAACGGCTTTCCAGATTGTGAGGTGTTTTTTTTTCAGAAAGCCGTTCTTATCATGGAGAGATTGAAAGTGTTAATACAAGTTAAATTGAATTTTTATCAGATCTTCTGCTTATTAAATTATTGGACAGAATAGTTAACATGATCCTCTCTACATTAAGAATGGCTTTCTGAACTTTTAAGGTAACGATTTCTTAAAAAAAATACAATTTAATAACAAACAAAAAAAACAGTTATTTTTACGATCCGAAAGAGGGAGGCGGTGGGAGGGGGAGGAATTGGCGCGTTGAAATAAAATTCGTTAAATTTCAAATTCGCTTCATACCCCCACCCTTCGCCACGTCATGACAGAAACAAAACTTTGACGACATTTCATTTAATTTCCGTTTGACCCGGGCAAGAGTGCAAACACGTGCGGAGTGTGTGGGTGTGTGGGTGGAAGTTTTATTGTTTTATTACTTTCATAATTTCATTATTTTCCGTCTTTCTCTCCCCCCTCTCTCTCTTTCTGTCTCTCTCTCTCTCTCTCTCTCCCCCTCTCTCTCTCTCTCTATCCCCCCCTCTCTCTCTCTCTCTCTCTCTCTCTCTCTCTCTCTCTCTCGTGCTGCTCACATGAAATAAACGCGGGAAGAAATATCGTGAAATGGCAAATTCCGCCATTTCACGAAACGTCGTGGTTAGAGACACATGTATTTTTACTGGGAGTTTTCACTAGAAGAAAGGTAAGTCATTTTTGGTATAATTTGTGATTTTATTTCAGCATTTCTTTTATGTAAAATAATAATCTTGTTTTTTTTTTAATGTTTAAAGTGAATAATAAAAAAAAATGATATTTTATTTAAGTTATTATAATTACCTCGTGTTATTAAACGAAAAAAAAAAATGAACAGACACTACACATTTCGTTCTTTATATATAATTTTCAATATAATTTATATCTATGTGTACAGTAATACAAACCCTATATTTGTTAATGAATATCACTTAAATAAACCACTCTACAGATGGATGTGATATTTGGAATATGCTGTAACATTGATAAAGACGAACTAAGGAACAGTTACGTCATAGACACAAAATATACGTATGATTATAATAGGAAAAAAACAAAAACCTGCAAAAGTATATGCAGTTATGCTACCGTGCCGAAATAAAAACGGTGTTATTTAGAAATCTATTCTTTGTATTCTAACATTTTAATCAAGTTGTCGTGAAACTTGAATTTCAAATGAAAAAACGAAAAAAACAAAACAAAAAAGGAAATGCAAACACAAAACACGGTAACATAAATGCATAATTACTAATTATGTCTTTCTGGCTAAACGTAGTAACCGTTTCTTTTTTCTGTATTTGTATAAAAATTAGTACATGTTTTTTATTAGATATTGAAATCCATGTTATTAGGTTGAAATGGGCGCTTCTACACTATTGGGACGAGATTTCAGAATTGTAGGGATGCGAGTTAATGCGACAGTTGATGTTGAATTCGAAAGTGATTTTGGAGCCTTTAAACTGTCATTAATAATAATAAAACAGATACTACACTTTGAATTATTTGCTAATAATTAAAAAAAATATTTTCGTTAACAGATATGACACATTGATCGTTGTTTTTATTTGATTTGATGTTTTTTTATTTTTATTTATTTTTTTATTGATCTTATTTTTATTTAACATTTGATGGTTGTTATTAAATTGTTAGATGCTTGTACGGAATGGTTACAAAACGCCCTCCTCCTCTCTCCATTTTAAGAACGACTTTCGGAATGGCCGTATCCCAATCTCTCCATGTTAAGAACGGCTTTCTAACGCCGACACTTGACTTCGCACCGATACGCGAATGACGATTCATAGAAATTAAAGCTGTTGATTTTATGTATTGAATTTTACACGACTTTCTCGGCCCTCGTGACAAGATCAAAGTGTAGTATCTGTTCTCTCAGTTACGAAACTGTCCGCCACCGGACTTTCTGGATAGGTTAAGGTGTTTTCATACTAACCTTCGTTAGCAAGGACCGACTCCACATTTGTGGGAGCTTGGACCCGGAAACCGATCCCCTTTTTTGGGAGACTGGAATCTCGGGACCAACACCACTAGCTGGTAGTTGAGACCTGCTTTTGTTGTTTTTTTGCATGCGTTTTTTCTTCGTTCCGGTCTCTTCCCTCTAGAGACAGGGGATGGTCTAATTTCTCCACACTTAATTGCCTGAGCAGCACTGACCTGCCAGGCCCAAACTTTGTCTATCTTCGCTGCTCTCCCAGTGGATCGAGCAGACAGGGCTCTCTTTCTCGCTTCCGTTGGGGTAAGTTAGTGGGTAGTTGGGAGCTTGGACCCGGAAACCGATCCCCTTTTTTGGGAGACTGGAATCTCGGGACCAACACCACTAGCTGGTAGTTGAGACCTGCTTTTGTTGTTTTTTTGCATGCGTTTTTTCTTCGTTCCGGTCTCTTCCCTCTAGAGACAGGGGATGGTCTAATTTCTCCACACTTAATTGCCTGAGCAGCACTGACCTGCCAGGCCCAAACTTTGTCTATCTTCGCTGCTCTCCCAGTGGATCGAGCAGACAGGGCTCTCTTTCTCGCTTCCGTTGGGGTAAGTTAGTGGGTAGTTGGGAGCTTGGACCCGGAAACCGATCCCCTTTTTTGGGAGACTGGAATCTCGGGACCAACACCACTAGCTGGTAATTGAGACCTGCTTTTGCTGGTTTTTTGCATGCGTTTTTTCTTCGTTCCGGTCTCTTCCCTCTAGAGACAGGGGATGGTCTAATTTCTCCACACTTAATTGCCTGAGCAGCACTGACCTGCCAGGCCCAAACTTTATCTATCTTCGCTGCTCTCCCAGTGGATCGAGCAGACAGGGCTCTCTTTCTCGCTTCCGTTGGGGTAAGTTAGTGGGTAGGGTGACGTGGGGTAGGGCGGGTGCTTCGTTTCTGCTCCCCTCTGTGGGCAGGGATTCCTATCCCCTCTCTCTCTTAATTGCGACGCGGCACTCTGGCCCGCTAGCACCCACTGCGTCTTTCTTCTCTGCTCTCCCCCCCTCGCGGGGGGATCTGAGCTGCTAACCCGACATCCCCGTGAGGGGAAGTCAAAAACTCTAATTTCTTCAAAGTCCGCTCCTCCCCCTCCATTCCCCTGGGTTTTCTTTTCCCCCACTACACTTTGGTCTGCGTCAGCGGCCAGTGCAACCGCCACGATGCCAGGCAGGAGGGGTACGTTACCCCAAATGCGCAAGATTTATTAATAAATAATAAACTAGACAAAATACTTTGAGAAATTCGCTCAATATATGTTAACGTGACATAACTTGACATATATTCGGTGGTTTTTTAATAGTATTTTGTCTAGTTTATTATTTATAACACCTTTTCCCGAACTTACCGTGTTAAAGAGACAGTCGGTCGCCATTTAGAATTTTCCAATACATCGGTAAACACTGTATTCTTTTCGAGCTGAATAAACATGTTAAACTGAATAAAAACACGAAAATTATATCCAGTTTGGTAGAAAAGTAATTTATCTTGCCTTTGATAACATTTATTTGTTATATATTTGTTTATTGACAACTTTTTCGAATCTATGTGTACAGTAATACAAACCCTATAATTATTTCATGTCATTAAACGAAAAAAAAAAAAAGAACAGATACTACACGTTTCCTTTTTTTACAGATATCATTGTCAAATAAAATGTATATTTATTTATAATTTGTTGTATTTTTAATAGTTTGCTGCAAACTTTAAATCGAGTATTAATCTTCTGTTTGAGAATGTGTTAAATTATCGATGGTTTTATATTGTATTTTTTTATTTATTTATAATTTTATTTCAGCATTTATTTAATATAGAATAACCACGTCGCTTATTTAATCATAAATAAAAAAAAAAAAAAAAAAAAAAATTATTCTATAAAAAGCATTTTCATTCCAAAATACTGAAATCGCCATTAAATAACCTGGAAAAGGGTTGATATGGCGTATAAGCAAAAGCCAGACTAAGAAATCAAGGGCAGATAATCGGAAATCTTGATTGTCTCCCTTGACGAACTTGTCTCCACGGAATTTCACGAGTGTTGTGGTCGGCGTTACGGAAATTACCGACCGTTTACTCATTTTATTTGTTTAGTTTTTTTCACCTTTGTTTGGTTGAGAGATGTTTGAGTACTCGTGCAGTTTATTGACCACCGGTGTGAAATATTAACGTCGTATTTATGTGTGCTTTCCACCTAACAGTCGAATGACGTTAAAATTGATTTACACACTCACTTGTAAAGTCGCCAATAGTAAGATGTCCAAAAATTACGAAAAACGTTTACTCATTTTATTTGTTTAAATAATATTATATGTAGACTTTCACCTAACAAATTAAAAAATTAGAAGACGTTAATTTAGATTTAAATTAAAAATATTTGTCTGTCTGTCTATCTATCTAGCTGTACTGTATCTCTCCAACTACATCCTCTGTCTGTCTGTCTCTTTAACCTCGCATCGGCTCTCTGCTTGGTTCCTTATTTCAGCCCACCAAACTGGATATAATTTCCGTGTTTTTATTAAATTAAACATGTTTATTTAGCTCGAAAAAACAGTGTTTACCGATATATTGGAAAATTCAAAATGGCGACCGACTCTATCTTTAACACGGTAAGTTCGGAAAAAAGATGTAATAAATAATAAACCAGACAAAATACTGTTAGAAATTCGCTCAATATATGTTAACGTGACATAACTTGACATATATTGGGTGGTTTTTTAATAGTATTTTGTCTAGTTTATTATTTATAACACCTTTTCCCGAACTTACCGTGTTAAAGAGACAGTCGGTCGCCATTTAGAATTTTCCAATACATCGGTAAACACTGTATGCTTTTCGAGCTGAATAAACATGTTAAATTGAATAAAAACACGAAAATTATATCCAGTTTGGTAGAAAAGTAATTTATCTTGCCTTTGATAACATTTATTTGTTATATATTTGTTTATTGACAACTTTTTCGAATCTATGTGTACAGTAATACAAACCCTATAATTATTTCATGTCATTAAACGAAAAAAAAAAAAAAGAACAGATACTACACGTTTCCTTTTTTTACAGATATCATTGTCAAATAAAATGTATATTTATTTATAATTTGTTGTATTTTTAATCGTTTGCTGCAAACTTTAAATCGAGTATTAATCTTCTGTTTGAGAATATGTGTTAAATTATCGATGGTTTTATATTGTATTTTTTTATTTATTTATAATTTTATTTCAGCATTTATTTAATATAGAATAACCACGTCGCTTATTTAATCATAAATAAAAAAAAAAAAAAAAATTATTCTATAAAAAGCATTTTCATTCCAAAATACTGAAATCGCCATTAAATAACCTGGAAAAGGGTTGATATGGCGTATAAGCAAAAGCCAGACTAAGAAATCAAGGGCGGATAATCGGAAATCTTGATTGTCTCCCTTGAAGAACTTGTCTCCACGGAATTTCACGAGTGTTGTGGTCGGCGTTACGGAAATTACCGACCGTTTACTCATTTTATTTGTTTAAATAATATTATATGTAGACTTTCACCTAACAAATTAAATAAGAAGACGTTAATTTAGATTTAAATTAAAAATATTTCTCTGTCTGTCTGTCTATCTATCTATCTAGCTGTACTGTATCTCTCCAACTACATCCTCTGTCTGTCTGTCTCTTTAACCTCGCATCGGCTCTCTGCTTGGTTCCTTATTTCAGCCCACCAAATTAGTTCAGTTTTTTTATATTTTTTTTTATTCATAATTTGATTTCAGTATTTATTTAATATAGAATAACCGGGTGTGTATTAGTACTGGACACATAGATTCGAAACAGTTGTCAAAAAACAAATATATAACAAATAAATGTTATCAAAGGCAAGATAAATTACTTTTTTACCAAACTGTATATAATTTTCGTGTTTTTATTAAATTAAACATGTTTATTCAGCTCGAAAAAACAGTGTTTACCGATATATTGGAAAATTCAAAATGGCGACCGACTCTATCTTTAACACGGTAAGTTCGGAAAAAGATGTAATAAATAATAAACTAGACAAAATACTTTTAGAAATTCGCTCAATATATGTTACCGTGACATAACTTGACATATATTCGGTGGTTTTTTAATAGTATTTGGTCTAGTTTATTATTTATAACACCTTTTCCCGAACTTACCGTGTTAAAGAGAGAATCGGTCGCCATTTCGAATTGATATTTAAAAAAAAAAAAAAAAAAAAGAATCCTAGCTACTGAGTTGTAGTCGACAATCGTAACATATCCCAAAATTACGAAAATGCAATCATTAAAGAATTTCCTAATTTTTTGTTTATTACAACAACATTGCAAGAGTAAGATGAGTAAATGTGGATGTGTATTTTCCCCCCTAAAGTCCAACCCTATCCTCACCGTGGTAGGGGGGTGTAACGTTGTAGTTGAACAACAACTACACGGCTAAATGGGCTCTGGCAAAACAAAATCCAGGAAATGACGTCCGTCATCTGGTCGTCTTTTTATACGCTTGCATGTGGCGAGCAAAGAAGACGTGTTAAGGAAGGAGCAGGCTGAAAGGAGAACATTCCCCGAACAAAAAAAGAAAAATGGGCCTTACCCTATCCCTTTCCCTTATCCTAACCCTAACCCCTCCCGTTTGCTTCCAAGGCCCCATTTGAGCGTGTTCTCCTCCGCAGGCCTGCTTCTCCAAGTTTCCCCGACTTTGCAGGTAACTGGTTTGGAGGCTTTCTAAAGCTCTTTTATCAGTGTCGGGGTGTTGAGTCCACACTTCCAGCTCAACAAATACCTGCAGTGCAAGGTGCGCTTCTCCGAATTTCCCCGAAGAGGGAGCGACACGTGCTCGTGTTTCTACTGTGTAATGCATGCGTGCCTCCACTTGACTACGGATGACTAGAGTAATACTAAAATAGTTTGTGTGTGCTCACAAGCTGCTTGAAGGGCGCTGGTAATATTATTCCTACTATCTATCAACTACGAGCTGGGGCGGTAATGCAATGATGGACCTCCGATTAATAATATCCGATACGATAGTAGGAATGGCAGTTTTGTGAGCTTTCATAGGCTCTTCCACATTCACGCACAATCTTGTGGTATCTCTCTAGGAATCCTGTTGGGTAGAGAGAACAAGAAGTCCCTTCCCTCGTTTTGGAAGGTTGTTCGCAGCAACGCTTGTTTTATATGGTGCCCTCTTTAGGGAGTTCAACACCTTGTTGTACGGAACCCGATCAAAATCCAGTTAATGATGGCATGAGTTTGTTGCGTCCGTCATCTGGTCGTCTTTTTATACGCTTGCATGTGGCGAGCAGAAAAGACGTGCTCGAGCAGGCTGGAAGGAGAACACTCCCCCGAAAGAGAAAAATGGGCCTCCCTCTCTCCCGTGTGCTTCCATCAAGGCCCAAATTGTGTGTGTTCTCCTTCGCAGGCCTGGTCCTCCAACTTTCCTCGACTTTGCAGGTAACTAATCTGGAGCTTTTCTAAAGCTCTTTTCTCAGTGTCGAGGTGTTGAGTCAACTCCCAGCTCAACAAATACCTGCAGCGCAAGGTGCACTTTTCCGAATTCCCCCGAAGAGGGAGCGACACGTGCTCGTGTTTCTACTATGTAATTCACGCGTGCCTCCACTCGACTACGGACCACTAGAGTAATACTGCTATTAGTTTGCGTGTGCTCACAAGCTGCTTGAAGGGCGCTGGTAATATTATTCCTACTATCTATCAACTACGAGCTGGGGCGGTAATGCAATGATGGACCTCCGATTAATAATATCCGATACGATAGTAGGAATGGCAGTTTTGTGAGCTTTCATAGGCTCTTCCACATTCACGCACAATCTAGTGGTATCTCTCTAGGAATCCTGTTGGGTAGAGAGAACAAAAAGTCCCTTCCCTCGTTTTGGAAGGTTGTTCACAGCAACGCTTGTTTTATATGGTGACCTCTTTAGGTAGTTCAACACCTTGCTCTCCTTGACTCTTCTCATTGTCGAGGTTCTGAGTCCGGTTCCAGGTGTACAAATAGGTGCAAGTCTGGATAGGGAATCTCCCCAAGTGGGTGAGCCTACGCTCTTTCTTATCAGGCGACACGTGCTCGTGTTACTACATAATGCATGCATGGCTCCATTCGACCAGGAACGACTAGAGTAATACTACCATTAGTTTGTGTGTTCTCACAAGCTGCCTGAAGGGCGCTGGTAATATTATTCCTACTATCTATCAACTACGAGCTGGGGCGGTAATGCAATGATGGACCTCCGATTAATAATATCCGATACGATAGTAGGAATGGCAGTTTTGTGAGTTTTCATAGGCTCTTCCACATTCACGCACAATCTTGTGGTATCTCTCTAGGAATCGTGTTGAGTAGAGAGAACACTTCCGTTTTCTGCTCCGCCTTTTATTCCGAGTAGAAACCGCCTTTTTCGGAGGATGTTCGTAGCAATGCATGTTTTATGTAGCGCTCCACTTTGGGGAGATCATCACCTACCTGCCCAAACTGTCCTTTCCTGTACGGTACCTGGTAACTAGTGGATTCCACCCTTTCCCTCCTTTTTCAGTTTGATGGCGACCACGACCAGCCAGAGGTGAGTAAAGCATCAAGCGTTTCTTCTTTTCGGTTTCAGTTTTTGTAATTGACAAGTTTAATTTTCCTCTTTTGTATTACTGCAGCTTCTAGTTAGAATCAGCATAAGTCCTCAGTTAAGTATTTCTTTCGTTGTGTTGCTAGTGATTAAAACGAATGCCTTTCTGCTTATATTTCCTTTAACCACATTTAGCAAGTCTAACCAAAAATATTCACCCATGCTTGATCATAACCAGAATTATTTTTCTGTTACAGGTATTTTATTTTATTACTACATAATGCATGCATGGCTCCATTCGACCAGGAACGACTAGAGTAATACTACCATTAGTTTGCGTGTGCTCACAAGCTGCTTGAAGGGCGCTGGTAATATTATTCCTACTATCTATCAACTACGAGCTGGGGCGGTAATGCAATGATGGACCTCCGAGTTACAATATCCGATACGATAGTAGGAATGGCAGTTTTGTGAGCTTTCATCGCCTCTTCCTCATTCACGCACAATCTCGTGGTATCTCTCTAGGAATCCTGTTGGGTAGAGAGAACAAAAAGTCCCTTCCCTCGTTTTGGAAGGTTGTTCGCAGCAACGCTTGTTTTATATGGTGCCCTCTTTAGGGAGTTCAACACCTTGTTGTACGGAACCCGATCAAAATCCAGTTAATGACGGCATGAGTTTGTTGCGTCCGTCATCTGGTCGTCTTTTTATACGCTTGCATGTGGCGAGCAGAAAAGACGTGCTCGAGCAGGCTGGAAGGAGAACACTCCCCCGAAAGAGAAAAATGGGCCTCCCTCTCTCCCGTGTGCTTCCATCAAGGCCCAAATTGTGTGTGTTCTCCTTCGCAGGCCTGGTCCTCCAACTTTCCTCGACTTTGCAGGTAACTAATCTGGAGCTTTTCTAAAGCTCTTTTCTCAGTGTCGAGGTGTTGAGTCAACTCCCAGCTCAACAAATACCTGCAGCGCAAGGTGCGCTTTTCCGAATTCCCCCGAAGAGGGAGCGACACGTGCTCGTGTTTCTACTATGTAATTCACGCGTGCCTCCACTCGACTACGGACGACTAGAGTAATACTGCTATTAGTTTGCGTGTGCTCACAAGCTGCTTGAAGGGCGCTGGTAATATTATTCCTACTATCTATCAACTACGAGCTGGGGCGGTAATGCAATGATGGACCTCCGATTAATAATATCCGATACGATAGTAGGAATGGCAGTTTTGTGAGCTTTCATAGGCTCTTCCACATTCACGCACAATCTAGTGGTATCTCTCTAGGAATCCTGTTGGGTAGAGAGAACAAAAAGTCCCTTCCCTCGTTTTGGAAGGTTTTTCACAGCAACGCTTGTTTTATATGGTGACCTCTTTAGGTAGTTCAACACCTTGCTCTCCTTGACTCTTCTCATTGTCGAGGTTCTGAGTCCGGTTCCAGGTGTACAAATAGGTGCAAGTCTGGATAGGGAATCTCCCCAAGTGGGTGAGCCTACGCTCTTTCTTATCAGGCGACACGTGCTCGTGTTACTACATAACGCATGCATGGCTCCATTCGACCAGGAACGACTAGAGTAATACTACCATTAGTTTGTGTGTTCTCACAAGCTGCCTGAAGGGTGCTGGTAATATTATTCCTACTATCTATCAACTACGAGCTGGGGCGGTAATGCAATGATGGACCTCCGATTAATAATATCCGATACGATAGTAGGAATGGCAGTTTTGTGAGCTTTCATCACCTCCTCCTCATTCACGCACAATCTTGTGGTATCTCTCTAGGAATCGTGTTGAGTAGAGAGAACACTTCCGTTTTCTGCTCCGCCTTTTATTCCGAGTAGAAACCGCCTTTTTCGGAGGATGTTCGTAGCAATGCATGTTTTATGTAGCGCTCCACTTTGGGGAGATCATCACCTACCTGGCCAGACTGTCCTTTCCTGTACGGTACCTGGTAACTAGTGGATTCCACCCTTTCCCTCGTTTTTCAGTTTGATGGGGACCACGACCAGCCAGAGGTGAGTAAAGCATCAAGCGTTTCTTCTTTTCGATTTCAGTTTTTGTAATTGACAAGTTTAATTTTCCTCTTTTCCATTACTGCAGCTTCTAGTTAGAATCAGCACAATCCTCAGGTAAGTATTTCTTTCATTGTGTTGCTAGTGATTAAAACGAATTCCTTTCTGCCTGTATTTCCTTTAACCAACTTTAGCAAGTCTAACCAAAAATATTCACCCATGCATGATCATAACCAAAATTATTTTTCTGTTACAGGTATTTTATTTTAATAAAAATTAAAAAAATAATTAACATGCACTCAGTAAAATGCAATGTACTAAAGTAACATAAATAAAACAAAAACAAAATGTAAAAATAATAATGCAAAATACAACTAGTTATTACAGGTTTCAACAGCAACAGCCATGACCCTGTCATCCCAATATTGGATGCAGTTCCAGAAAGTCATAAAGTAAGTATTGATATCTTCTTCTAATTATAATTTTTTAATAAAAGAAAATTTCACAAAAAGTAAAATACTGTGATCTAAAGGAAAATAAACCGAAAAAAAAATGTAAAAATAATAATGCAAAATACAACTAGTTATTACAGGTTTCAACAGCAACAGCCATGACCCTGTCATCCCAATATTGGATGCAGTTCCAGAAAGTCATAAAGTAAGTATTGATATCTTCTTCTAATTATAATTTAAAAAAAAAAAAGAAAATTTCACAAAAAATAAAATACTGTGATCTAAAGGAAAATAAACCGAAAAAAAAATGTAAAAATAATAATACAACTAGTTATTACAGGTTTCAACAGCAACAGCTATGACCCTGTCATCCCAATATTGGATGCAGTTCCAGAAAGTCATAAAGTAAGTATTGCTATTTCCTAATTATAATTTCCAAAAAAATAATTTCATAAAAATAAAATGCTATGAAATAAAGGAAAATAAATAAAACAAACAAACCAAAAAAAGAAAAAAACAATTAAAAAAAAAAGAAAAAGTTATTCAAGTTTTCAGCACCAGCAGCAGCAACACCCATGACCCCTCTCATCCCCATCTTGGAAGCAGTTCCAGAAATTCCTAAAGTAAGTAATAATATATTTTTTTTTTATAAGCAACTCCAACTTCCCATCGAATTCATAAAGGTTTCATTTATTGTATCAATGTGTCTTGGTGGTGCTGCAACCACTACACCTTGATTTATTTCTAATTTTCTAGTGATTGTTGAGACTTCAGGAGTCTAAACCACCTTTTCAGCACTTGTTTTGTACCAGCTGCTGAATTTGCTTTGTTTTAGATGGGTTTCAGTTAATTTCTTAATTTACTTGATTTCTTTTTTGTCTAATGACTTTTGATGATTCCAGCTTCTAATTGGCCCTTTCTTTTCTTGTTCTCCAGTACCGTTGAACATTACTCGCTTTTTTCGCACCTGATAAATTTTGCTAATTTCTTTTTTCTCTTTTTGTTCCAGACTTTATCCTGTCTATTAACTTTTATTCTCTTTCTAGTTCTCTTGCAGCGTTGAACATTACTTGTTTTTTTTTACTTATTTTTACTAATGAGTGTTGAGACTTGAAGATTCTAAAAGAGCATTTCTTTACAGCACCTGATGAATTTTTTCTTATAATGTCCTATTTACTTGATTTCTTTTTTGTCTAATGACTTTTGATTAGGGGTAGGCTATAGTAACAAAATTTTTCAAATAAATGCCAAAACTGGCTTATTACCTTCATTTATATGTAAATAGATGGGAACAAGTGATTTTGTTCAAAACAGGTCAAAATTGGAGGGTCGCTGGCCCCAAACGTGATTTGACCACGTCAACGCGTGAAAATGGCCCAAATTTCGGCCCCGAACACACTTAATCACTTATTGAAAGCCACAGGGTGCATTTTTTCGCTATAAATGCATTTGTATCATTAAATCTAACATTCCCATTGGCTATCCCACAAGTAGGGTTTTTTTTAGGGTATCTCAGAGTCCAAAATGGGTCAAATTACCCCAAAATTAGCCAAAAATGGTCGGAAATCACAGATTTTCCAAAATGCACCTCCCATGGGCTCAAAGACACCTCTACATGGCAGAAACTGTTGGGAAAGGCACTCTCCTAACTTTTGCACTGTTAATGAGGGGTATAAGGACCTTTAAAAGGGGCTAAATATGGCCGATTTAGCCAATGAGTCAAAAAGTCCCTAAGAATCAACATAGGTTGTCAAAAAGGGGCTTAATTTGAGTTATAGATGGAAAATTACCAAATAAGGAAATGTTTTCTTTCTGTATCAATGGAATGGCATCTTTAAATAGACACGATAACATTGCATTGCATTAATTGTGAATTTGATTGAACTAAGATTATAATTACGACGATTGGACTTATCTTCTGCTTGATTCTCTTCCAACTGAGGCTGAATGTGTTCAAGCTGTGCAGCAACATCATGCTGCCAAATATGGTACCACGACACAGAAAAATCATATTGACCAGTTCTCCTTGCGATTACTACAATTGTGGCAGAAAGCCTTTGGAAGTGATGTTCGTTATGTTACAATACCTGGGATAAAACATAAACTTGATCGATGGCTAAAAATTTACGATAAAGATGTCTACAAAGCAAAGGGTTCCAGACGTGTGAATATAATTAAATGGAAACGAGAGCACCATGTCCTTCTCAATATACTTTCAAAAGATGTGAATCCTGATGAATTTGATGTACATGAACGAAGATTCTTTGCCGATCAAAAGTCTCTCTCTCTCGCAAATGGCTCATTGTGCCAGAGCATGATACCTCAAACAATTTGAACTACTCATTAAACAGATCGGGTACAATCCGTAGCACTGTCCCATGTACCGAGATCGCCAGCCAAACACATGTCACTTACAATCTGCGAACTGGTGCACGGAATTTCCAGGAGTCAATCAAAATTCCTGTGCTGCAGCCAACATTTAATGCATTATATTGATATTTTACTGTTGTATGATTTTAAAGTAATGTGAAGTGAAGCTGTGTCTTGAAATAACAAAATAATTCCTTTGCTAATTACTCATAGCTTTTATCAAGTTATTCAATATATTGGTTACAAATCTAGAAATAGCGAATCGAGGGCCATTTTCATCAATTTTGGGGTAACTATGAGAACACTATGAATTCAGACTCTTCTTGGACAGCATTTTATTGACATTCAATGTTCAATTTACAATTAATTACTTTCTGAGAAGTTGATGTAGTAAAGTTACAATGTTTCTAAAAAGTATCATTGATGAATGAACTAATGATTCATATGTTATGTACCGTAAAGCGTAATTTTGTCATTTTTGGATTGTTTTGACCCTTTTTACATCCCCCAAAGATCTCTAAATACAAATGGAAGTCTTCCAACTGTAAAAAGCCATACAGGAGTGTTTATAGGAGCCCGATGAGATATAATACCTGCATTTTGGGGATCATCCATGATTTTCATTCATTTTTGGCTAATTTTTGGGTAAATTTGACCCATTTTGAACCCTTAAGATACCTTGAAAAGCCCTATATAGGTGGGATAGCCAGTGAGAATGTTCGATTTAAATTTATAGAGCCATTTATGGTCAAAAATTGCACCCTGTGTGTCTTGGGAGGTGCATTTTGGAAAATCCGTGATTTCCGACCATTTTTGGCTACTTTTGGGGTAATTTTGACCCATTTTGGACTCTGAGATACCCTTAAAAAAACCGTACTTGTGAGATAGCCAATGGGAATGTTAGATTTAATGATACAAATGCATTTATAGTCAAAAAACGCATCCTGTGGCTTTCAATAAATGATTAAGTGTTTTCGGGGCCGAAATTTGGGCCATTTTCACGCGTTGACGCGGTCAAATCACGTTTGGGGCCAGCGACCCTCCAATTTTTTTGTTCCCATCTATTTACATATAATAAGCCAGTTTTGGCATTTATTTGAAAAATTTTGTTTCTATAGCCTACCCCTATTTTGATGATTCCAGCTTCTAATTGGCCCTTTCTTTTCTTGTTCTCCAGTACCGTTGAACATTACTCGCTTTTTTCGCACCTGATAAATTTTGCTAATTTCTTTTTTCTCTTTTTGTTCCAGACTTTATCCTGTCTATTAACTTTTATTCTCTTTCTAGTTCTCTTGCAGCGTTGAACATTACTTGTTTTTGACTTATTTTTACTAGTGAGTGTTGAGACTTCAAGATTCTAAAAGAGCATTTCTTTACAGCACCTGATAAATGGCGTCCTATTTACGTGATTTCTTTTTTGTCTAATGACTTTTGATGATTCCAGCTTCTAATTGGCCCTTTCTTTTCTTGTTCTCCAGTACCGTTGAACATTACTCGCTTTTTTCGCACCTGATAAATTTCGCTAATTTCTTTTTTCTCTTTTTGTTCCAGACTTTATCCTGTCTATTAACTTTTATTCTCTTTCTAGTTGTCTTGCAGCGTTGAACATTACTTGTTTTTTTTACTTATTTTTACCATACGCACAGATTTGGTAAAGTTAGCCGAAAACAATTATATATAACATTTCTTCAGTTTGAACTCATTTTTGCCGAGAGAGATAGGTTTCCTTGTTCATGTGGATTTCTATGTAAATGCATGAACAATATGCTTTGTAATTATATACAAATATTTACATTACTATTTTTTTTTTTTTTTTTTTTTTTACATTTGCACCCCAAACAAGGCACTTTGCCACTATCAGGGGGAAACATCTACTAGGGTACTATGTAGGGATTTGGGCAGGGAGGTGTTGGTTCACGTTGCACTTGAACTTATGCATGTCAGTACAGTTGGGGAAGCAGTGACCTGGAATGGAATTCCAAATTCTAGCAGTTCTGGGGAAGAAACTAGTGGAGTAGAAAGATCTTTTAAATGTAGGGATCTCTACAGTGTGGGGGTGGGATTTTGCAGCTTGACGGGTCTGTCGAGGGTGTTTACGTTGTGGGGGCACAAGTGCTTGCAGTTCATCAGAGCATTCACCATTATAATACTTGTAGAACAGGCAGAGGGATGCAACGTTTCGACGATGGGACAGAGGCTGAAGCTTAGATGCCAGTTTAGGGCCTATCAGATTTGCGACTCTCTTTTGAACCCTGTCAAGGAGTGAGAGACTAGTAGCCGATGCACCAGCCCAAATATGACAGCAATACTCGATAGATGGGCGAATAGTGGCCTTGTTGGAGAGGTACAGGATACTTTTGGGTGTTAGAAGTTTTCTAGCACGGTAGAGAGAGAGCCCACCTTCCTCGCAGCGGCCCTGGCAATGCTCTCGATGTAATTGTTCCAGCTATAATTATCATTTTCATTATGGATCAGTAATATAATTTTACTACTGTTAATATATTCTAATAAATTATAATATATTAAATAACTATAAAAACTAAAACTAATAATTAAAAACAAAAAAATCATGATTAGATACTAAAACATAACTTATAAATTAGCGCTAAATTAAGTTATAACCGATCAAATAATAAACACTAAACCTCGACATAAATGTAAATATCAAAATGTTAAATTGTATAAATACTGAAAGATTAAACACTAATACTAAAATAATACTTTAAAACCAAAAATATACCAGAGAATAAGTGATAAGCTGTTCTAAAAATAAACTTATTACTAGTAAAAATATCTTGCTGATCCATATAAGAAAATGATAATAATAATGGCATATTAAAAATGAGCAATTATTAGAATAACGATTGCGCTCAAATTCGAGTTTGCCCTTTACACGCCTTTGCAGTAATATTTATGCCCCAAAACTGAAAAATGTGGCTGATTACTTGGACCTGAAAGTTCTAAACTAGCATAATTGTCTGGCATCTCAGTACTTTGTACAAAACTAGCATTTTATCCCTGGGAGTTTGGGGGTTTTGTGTTGAGCCAAACAACGAAAAACGCGTGGTAGCAGGGAGGAAGGCTCGAACCCGTTACGTGTTTGCGTGTATGACCACTGGCAGTGACGTAGGTTTAAATTAAAGCTAGAGAAAAGAAAGCACGGCATGACTTACAAATACATCGTGGATTAAAGCAACCCCCTAGCTATTTGTCGCGTGAAGTAATAATTACACTTATATATATTTTTTCCTTTATTTTTAACTTTGACACATTAACCATTATTGATTAAGGGTCATATGAATTTATTACGTTAGATCCATGGCCAAGGAAACTATATCTAACATTTCAATGGTTTATACTATAAGTTGTACACTTTCACTTTTATAGATATATCCATTTCAAAATTACTCGGACTTGTAACGACATGATTCCATTTCCGTTGGATTAAAACTTGTCTCTTTTTTCTTTTTTTTTAGCAACCAGCCGAAACTTCTCCCAGCAGAAGACCACTCGCACCCAAAATTTCTACAAGAACAGGATAGCCGCCGCCACTTCAGGGTCCTGGATATGACCATAAACTGTATCCGATGGTAAAGCTCCATAAGCGGGCTTGGGGAGTGTGGAGCCACCCTTTAATTACCATTGCTCCTAGGTCCACTCTGACCCGGAGTGGTAGTACCTGTTAGGGTCCCCACTGTGGGTTACATATGTTTCTTCTAATAAACCTTTAAAAACTATAAGTCTATTTTCTGTGTTATCTATTTGTTATACATCATGTGCCCCGAATTAAATTGTGATATTCGTTTTCAGCATATTCGAAAAGATTAAAAAAATCGACATAGAATTACATATCAAATATAAAAAAAAAAAGGCTAACCCTGACCCCCAACTCTAATCCATCCTAGAGACAATTTGATCAAAGAGGAGCAGCATGAATATCAGCAATAATGTATGCCAAAAAAAAAAAAAAAAAAAATTACTTAATATTGGTTTGAACTATAAAGAACTCTGCACTTGTAGAGTTTTCGTAATTTTTGGATATATTACTATTTTCGACATGACAATTAACTACGTATGGAGGTTGGCTTTGTTTTAATATGCAGGGAGACGACGGTCTCATGACAGTCACCTCGGTCTTGTTCTAATTTGAGCCTGAACACTTGTTATGTTCCAAAGTAAATAAACGCTTTAAAATAAGTTAAAACAAAAAGAACTTCTCAGATATTAATCAAGGCAGATAATTCAAGTCAGAGTTACCTTTAGGAAACCATATGAAAATATACTCACAAATATATGTATATATATACATATATCTGTGTGTGCTTTCTCAAGGGAGATAATAAAAATAAGAGTTATCTACCTTTAAAAAAAATACTTGAAAATGTACTAACAAATATATATATTTATATATATATATATATAGTAATTTATGAAATATATATGGCGATTAAGCTACACTGAATATTCGGCGTTTCATCCACTATAGGAGTCGTCAGGCTAACGAATCCTATAGTGGATGAAACGCCGAATATTCAGTGTAGCTTAATCGCCGTATATATTTCATAAATTACTAACGAGCTCTACCAACGTATTGAGCAGTTTGGAAGTAAATACTTAAAGTTTATGCATAAATCTATACTTTCGTATATTTATTTTATGTGAGTAAATGAAGTAGTTATATATATATATATATATATATATATATATATATATATATATATATACAGCTTCTTCATTTACTCACCTAAAATTAATATACGAATATTCGTTTTCAGCATTCCTGACCAAATTGAGGGTTGGCCCCTTTCATATGCCGCCTGTACAAACATGGTCACCAGTGATTTTTACATTTCAAAATACACACATTAATATTTTCACTATAGAAAGGCTTGGCTTCAGAAAATGCTCCCAGCTCCGGACCTGTATCGAGACGGAGATTGAGGCTGAAGGCGGCTGCATTGAATATATATCAACTCTACTACATAGTCAAGTCACCTGACTTTTTCAAATAAAGCTGTAGTGTCGTTTTTCACTTTTATCGTTCCACCCTGTGTATATATATTTGAGCACAAGAATAAAAAGACCTTAGAAATAACAAGCTTTGATTAACTCACATTTAGTATAAGTAGGTAAATGTGCATTTCAGGTGCGTAACTCTTTTGTAAAAAATTTTAACACCAAGTTTTTAAAAATTTTGAGAATTTAAAGTGGGGGATCAATTTCGTATACAAAGTTAATGTAAACTGATCTCCTATTTCCCGGCCGTTTCACAGTTTTTAACCAATTAGACAAATTATCCACTAACCCTAAGTCTGGGTGACAAGGTTGTAAAACAGTAGACCCTCCCCCTCCCCTCTTAAAATGCACAACATTAGTAAAAATAGCAGAAAGAAAAACAAACTATTGGTTTAGAATTTAAAGTCGGTGATAAGTACACCATTTTTACTGACTTAAAACGACAATGGCCCGAAAATTCGTGATCATTTTACATTTAATTTCTAAATTACAAAATTATTCTTCGTCTTAATTTTTTTCTTCTCGTCTTAAAGGATTTTGACACGTAACCGCCTGAAAATGTAGAATCTTAATTTGATCAGAAGGTTTTAATCTAGCATGCAAACATTGAGGGACAATTTTGATAATTTTCTTTTAAATTATTCAGATTTTTATCGATTAAAACATCTGAAGATCATCAAATTTTTCGTTTTTATTTTCTAAATTAATTTTTACGTAAACAAAAAAGCTGATTGTTAAGAAATCGATTTTTTAAATGTGGTTTTAATCGAAACACAACAATAATTACATACTTGTCATTAGAGTCAAGGGAAATAACTCTAATTTCAGTAATAAAAATTTCAGTAATAAAATTTAGAGTTACCTCCCTTGAATATTGGCTTGTATAACGTGTATTTTCAGTATTCCGCTATGTCGATAAGAACTAATTATTTTTCTTGGACAAGTGTAGACATCGTATGTGCTGTATTTTTTTCTTAATCAAACGACTATATATAAAAATATTTGAAGTTGTATATTTGTTAGAGTTTAGATTTCAAAGAAAACAATGTAGAAAATGACTAGGTGTATCGGAATTTTTGTAGGAATTTTTGACACCCCTAACACGAAACTGCGAATAAAATATAAAAAACTCGTAATTTCTCAGTTAAAAGTGGGTTATTTATTTTCTTTATGGATTATACTTCCAAAATAAACTATTAAAGTTGTTTTAAAAGTAATTGAAATATTTTTTTTTTAAAAACAGTAATGAATTTTCCGAACTCAATATTTTTCAATTTTTAAACTTTAAAAATCTATCAAAATTTTTCTATTGTTTGTCAGTCAGAAGTTTAGCATCTGTAAGGTGCCGGATTATGGTCTCAAATATTTTGGCAAAAAGTGGGAGGAGGCTAATGGGGCGATAATTTGATGAGTCAGTTCTTTCGCCAGAATTCTTGAATATTGGTACCACAGAAGCAGTTTTCCAACAGCCCGGAAAGCATGATTCATTAAGGCATTTGTTGTAGAGTTTGGAGAGGATTGGAGCTACTTCAGCAGAGCACTTTTTTAATAGCACAGCCGGGATGAGATCAGTGTTGTGCCAGTTTTCAAGAATTCTGGCGAAAGAACTGACCCAGCAAATTACCGCCCCATTAGCCTCCTCCCACTTTTTGCCAAAATATTTGAGTCCATAATTAACCAAGCTCTAGTCCATCACTTTACAGATGCTAAACTTCTTACCAACCAACAATATGGATTTAGGCAGCCCGTTCCACAGCAGACATTCTCACTGTAATCTCCGAGCGTATATACCATTCACTTGACAAAGCAAGGGAGGGTAGAGCGGTAGCTCTAGATATATCTAAGGCTTTTGACAGGGTATGGCATGAAGGTCTTCTCAGGAAAATTAGATCATACTGTATCACTGGAAGAATACTTAACATAATTAAATCCTTCTTAAATAAGAGAAAAATCCAGGTTGTCCTCAATCGTCGTACATCTAAACAATATGATATAAATGCGGGAGTGCCTCAGGGGTTTATCCTTGCACCTCTATTGTTCCTAATATTCATAAATGACCTCCCTGACAAAATTGTCTGTGAGATGGGTATATATGCTGATGACACCACGCTCTATAATAGACACGACAGGAAAACAAATGAACATATATCTAAAGAAATGGTAAAAACACTAGAGGATGACCTCCAATCTGTAGTGGAATGGGGACAAAAATGGATGGTCATATTCAATGCTGTCAAGACAAAACTTGTTTCCTTCAATAACTACAAGAAACCTTCTCTACCACCAATAGTAATGGCCAAAGACTCTTTATCTGAAAGCACATCTTTTAAACTCCTTGGACTAACATTCACAGGAGACATGAGTTGGAACATTGAGAGCATTGCCAGGACTGCTGCGAAAAAGGTAGGTTCTCTCTACCATGCTAGAAAACTACTGACGCCTGAAAGTATCCTGTACCTCTATAAGGCCACCATTCGCCCATGTATGGAGTACTGTTGTCATATTTGGGCCGGTGCATCTGCTACTTGTCTCTCACTCCTAGACAAGGTTCAAAAGAGAGTCGCCAACCTAATAGGTCCTGAACTATCATCCAAGCTTCAGCCTCTGTCCCATCGACGAAATGTAGCAATCCTCTGCCTGTTCTACAAGTACTTTAACAGTGAATGTTCCGACGAGCTGCAACCACTTGTACCCCCTCTACGTAAATACCCCTGACAAACCCGACAAGCAGTACAATCCCACCCCTTCACAGTAGAGATCCCTAGATGTAAGAGTGCCTTCTACTCCAGTAGTTTCTTCCCCAGAACCGCTAGACTTTGGAACTCCCTGCCAGGTTCCTGCTTCCCCAACTGTACTGACAAGCGGAAGTTCAAGTGTAACATGAACCAATATCTTGCTGCACAACTCCCAACCTAGTACCCCTGTAGCCTGTGTCCCTAATAGTAGCCCCCTACATCAAAGTGGCAATGTGCCTTATTTGGGGTGAAAATGTAATTAAAAAAAACAAAAAAAAACATAAGGGATGACATTCACTTCCTTAGTACTTTACCACACACGTTAGAAAATGGGACACTACTTGATCTTAAAGATAGCATAGACCCAACAATTATATTCTCTTAACCTCCCCCGCAATATTGCGCAATCACGTTGACACACCGGTTATCACCAGATCACTGAAGTTAAGCAACGTTGAGCTCGGCCAGTACCAGATCAGTGACCATTTGGGAAGGCTAGGTACTGTATGTACCTTCTGGGAATGTTGGGCATGGGGCCAGCACCCTCACCCCGTAAAAAGAACTCCTTGCTACAAAAACATCTACAAAAAGTTGTAGATGGCCTATGCCCCTCCAGGGGCTCAAGGACTATGGATAGAACCTCCCCCGCCCCGCTTTTCTTTTATCTAGCAATTCCTTAAAACGTCACAAGCCAAAGTTTGGAAGAAGATCACGTTTTCAACGATTAATTAATTAATTTAGTTCTTAAAGCTAAAAAGCATGACAATATATAAATGTATGTATATAAAGTATATATATATATATATATATACTAAATATATAAGTATATAAAGTATATATATATATACTAAAAGTAAAGTAGTATATATATATATATATATATATATATATATATATATATATATATATATATACTACTTTTTAAATCACTACTATATGTTGGGTATAATATAATAGTAGATAAAGAATTGAGACTAAAATAATTAATTTAGAAATCTATAATCTATAAAGTCATGAAATCGGTAATTGAATCCGAATCAGGAATTTATAACAGAATCAGTATTTGTATCAGAATCGTCCCATCACTAATATATATATATATATATATGTATATATATATATATATATATATATATATATGTATATATATATATATATATATTGTCTGGTAGAGGAACAGTTGCTACCAATTTTATTATATGACATTTTGCAAGATAAGTTATTGTGATATTAATTTTATTTTTTATTTTTTATTAGATTCAAATGTTAATACCTATATTTTATTTCAATATTTAATTTATATTGTTTTGATTGTTTTTTTTAATAATAGATTTTCTCGTCCATAAATGTTTTTATTATATCTACCAATAATTTAATAATATATAATTTAATAATAATAGATGATCTTATTACATAATTAGATTAGGCAATTCTATTTATTTTCAGTTAATGAGAGGGGAATCTATCACCATACGTTCCCTTAAACACTACAATTGGACTTTTATTAAGTTTTAATACTTAATAAAATAATGGAGAGTAAACGATGCATTGTGGATGCTACTCTTGCTTCTCTTTATTTGTCCCTCAGTCCTCATTTTTTAATGGGTGAGTTTTCTGACAAAATGTATAGCATCGGTGAGCACTTATCATTGATCGTTGTACATTTCAATTTTTAGTTTCTAAATTTTAATGGCTTAATTGTAAATTTGATTAATTATTTTTATTTTAATGTTTACTTTTTTATTTTAACTTTCATCGTATTTTACTTTATTAATTAATTTTTAATTTAATTTGAATTTTTTATCTGAATTTATATTAAATTATTTTACAGTTTTAATTTTTATTTTTAACTGTAATTTATAACTTTAATGTTTTTATCTTTAAATTTTCAAAATTTGATTATTTAATTATTTAAATTTTCTTTATGATTTTATTTTTATTTTTATTTCTTATTTTTATATGTTCTCTCTCTCATATATATATATATATATATATATATATATATATATATATATATATATATATATATATATATATTATTTTGGCTTTCATTTAATTTATTTCGGGTTTCATTTAATTTATTTTAATTTTCCATTTTTATTTATAATTTCAATTAATTTTAATTTTAATGTATTCTTTTTATATATATATTTTATTTGGGGTTTCATTTAATTTATTTTAATTTTCTAGTTTTATTTATAATTTAATTAATTTTGATGTATTCTTCTTATATATATATTTTATTTGGGGTTTCATTTTATTTATTTTAATGTTCTATTTTTATTTATAATTTTAATTAATTTTAATGTATTCTTTTTATATACATATTTTATTTGGGGTTTCATTTAATTTATTTTAATTTTCTATCTTATTTATAATTTTAATTAATTTTAATTTTAATGTATTCTTCTCATATATATATTTTATTTGGGGTTTCATTTAATTTATTTTAATTTTCCATTTTTATTTATAATTTTAATTAATTTTAATTTAATTATATTCTTTTTATATATATTTTATATGGGGTTTCATTTAATTTATTTTAATTTTCTAGTTTATTTATAATTTAATTAATTTTAATGTATTCTTCTCATATATATATTTTATTTGGGGTTTTATTTAATTTATTTTAATTTCCATTTTTATTCATAATTTTAATTTATTTTAATTTAATTATATTCTTTTTATATATATTTTATATGGGGTTTCATTTAATTTATTTTAATTTTCTAGTTTTATTTATAATTTAATTAATTTTAATGTATTCTTCTCATATATATATTTTATTTGGGGTTTTATTTAATTTATTTTAATTTTCCATTTTTATTCATAATTTTAATTTATTTTAATTTAATTATATTCTTTTTATATATATTTTATATGGGGTTTCATTTAATTTATTTTAATTATCTATTTTTATTTATAATTTTAATTAATTTTAATGTATTCTTTTTATATACATATTTTATTTGGGGTTTCATTTAATTTATTTTAATTTATTTTAATTTTCTATTTTTATTTATAATTTTAATTAATTTTAATTTTAATGTATTCTGTTTATATACATATTTTATTTGGGGTTTCATTTAATTTATTTTAATTTATTTTAATTTTCTATTTTTATTTATAATTTTAATTAATTTTAATTTTAATGTATTCTGTTTATATATATATTTTATTTGGGGTTTCATTTAATTTATTTTAATTATCTATTTGTATTTATAATTTTAATTAATTTTAATGTATTCTTTTTATATACATATTTTATTTGGGGTTTCATTTAATTTATTTTAATTTATTTTAATTTTCTATTTTTATTTATAATTTTAATTAATTTTAATTTTTATGTATTCTGTTTATATATATTTTTTATTTGGGGTTTCATTTAATTTATTTTAATTTTCTATTTTTATTTACAATTTTAATTAATTTTAATTTGCAAATGTTCTTTGTACATATGTCTTTTTATTTGGGCTTTCATTTAATTTAATTTAATTTATTTTCTATTTTTTCATAATTTTAATTAATTTTAATTTTAATGTGTTCATTTCATATATATATATATATATATATATATATATATATTTGTTTTAATATGTTCTTTTAATATGTATATATTACTTGGGCTTTCATTTAATTTATTCTAATTTCCTATTTTTATATATATATATATTTTTTTATTTGGGGTTTCATTTAATTTATTTCAATTTTCCATTTTAATTTATGATTTTTTCTTTTCTTTTTTTTTTGTAATATTTTCAGTTTCCGCTGCCTCATAGCAGAGGAAGTTCCCATGGACAAACACGTATCATTCGAAAAGCGTACACGCAGACCATCTTTGCACACATGATGGGGGAAGCCTACCCGATGTGGAGCAAACTTGAAACAGAAACAGGAATACTGCTTCAAAGGTAAGAATGTCCAGTAAGGGGGGGGGGGACACAATTATATCATTGATTTTGACGCCCGCGGGTGCTTTCGATAAAAATGTGTATTTATGGGTCACAGCTAAGCCACACGTCCCACGGAGTCATTTTTATCTGTGATATCAATCCACTCACACAAAGAAAAATAAAGTCTTTTTTTTTCTCTTTCCTTTTGTAAGCTCTTTTGCACTCTAAACAATGCATATTGTGTTAGCAAATAAAGAAGGTAAGTCCTAGGAGGTGGATCTTCTAGAACAACATGTAACCTGACCCAAGTATGACTACCAACCTTTATGTAGCATAGCAAGAACTCTATAAAATCTTAAAACGTATTTTTAGTATACTATGTGTATATATATATATATATATATATATATATATATATATATATATATATATATATATATATATACTAGCATTTAAGCCCGGCGTTGCTCGGGTGCTTGGAGGTGTATGTTGAGCAAAAAAAAAAAAGTGGTCAACTTTTTTAAAAGTTTGACCCCTATTATAACCCCTTAACATTTATTGTTTTTGGCTCAAATCAAGTTATTTAGTTAGATCTATGTCCAAGGAAACTATATCTAAAATTTCAAGTTTTTAGACCCAAAATTGTCGGATGAGTTTGGTAGAGTTTTCAAAGGTCAAATCGTTGAATTTTACCCCCTTAAGAGCCAAACTTCTTGCCGAAAACTGATCACAAAGATTTTCCCAAATCTCAGTACCCTGTATATCAAATTTCGAGTCTGTAAACTGAAAATTGACAGAGTTATTGCGTAGGGAAATGTACACGGAAACACACACACACACAGACAGACAGACACATTCGCTTTTATATATATATACTAGCATTTCAGCGCGGCGTTGCCCGGGTGTTTGTAGGTGTATGTTGAGCACCCCCCCAAAAAAAATAGCAGTCAATTTTTTAAACTTTGACCCTATTATGACTCTTTAATATTTATTGTTTTGGGCTAAAATCAAGTCATTAAGTTATATCCATGTCCATGGAACGTATATCTAAAATTTAAAGTGTTTAGACCCAAAATTGGCGGAGGAGTGTGGTAGAGTTCTCAAAAGTCAAATCATTGAACTTTGACCCCTTAACAGCCAAATTTCTGGGCGAAAACCGATTATAAAGAGTTTCCCCAAATCTCAGTACTCTGTATATCAAATTTCGAGTCTGTATAATGAAAATTGACAGAGTTGTTGCATAGGGAAATCTAGACACACAGATACACAGACACGTTCACTTTTAAAGATATATAGATAGATAGACTAATAAATTGACAGAGTTATAACATAGGGAAACGTATACAGACACATGGGCACACACACAGACACGTTCATTTTTATTGATATAATAGATTAAACAAAAATACATACGCATACATAAATATACATGGAAACAATTTTGTGTTTACTGTAAACTTTTTATGCAAATATTATGCAAGTATAAATCATGTAGAATATCTGCATGAATATAATTACACGGCTAGGTAGACAAAAGATTTTGAAACATCAGTTGGAGATATTTATTGATTTAAAACCACCTGAACAGTGAGATTTTTTTTTCTCAATGTTCTTCCAACTGAAACCAAATTCCCTTCTTTCCTCATTCGTTTCTTAGCTTTTAATTTATCATTCTGACGTTTCCTCTTAGAGGGTCAGACGATAAGTCCTTAAGGAAATTTTAATAATTTCACCTGCCCGTTTTTTGTTTTTTTGGTATTTAAATTAAATTATGTTTCCTCTGAAATATATATATATATATATATATATATATATATATATATATATATATATATATACATATATATATATATATATATATATATATATATATATATAAATAAATGACAAAAGCGCCCTTCAGTGTGTGGTTTGGACCGGGTCTCCAGTTCAAAAAGAATTGGTTGGAGGTACGGTCAACGGTGGAGGCTGTGGTCAACTCGTGGCTTCTTAGGAAACTTTCCTTAAAGGGTAGAGCCAAGGCGTGTGCAACGTATATCTTCCCTCTCATCCTTTATCGACTGGTCGTGCTTTCCCTGCCTGCACAACACCTAAATGCTCTGGTCGAACTCTTGTCCTCGCTTTTTGAGAAAACACTGGGTGCACAGATAAGTCTGTATATAATGTCCATGTGAGGGAGGCTTAGAAATACTGGACTTGAAATGTCATGGAGACACCGAGAGGCTGGTTTTCCTGAGCTGCTACCTTCAAGAAGAACGTTTTGATGGTATCACTCCAGTCTTCATAATTCTTCAATTTTTTGAGTTAAGAAAAAATAGGAGGTTTTACTTTTGGAAGTACCCTCTTAATAGACAACCATACACATTTGGAAACTCGAATTTACACTTCAACTTCCAAAAAATTATTATTTCTACTACAAAATATCTTTGCTATGGAATAATATTATACTTGTTTTGATATTTTTTTTTTATTCATTCATTCACATGTCGGATTCAAAGAACAACAGGTATTCTCGCTATGGGCGTAAACAAAAAGGGATATGTGGCCGAGGTCAAAAATGCCTTGACCAGCACTGGAATGAAGTATACGGAGCTTAACAGCAAAGATCTCCACAATCTTTATGACATTTCCATGTATCCGGATTCTTCAGTCATTATGGATCCAGAAGGAGGAATCCTGAAATCCGATACAGCCTTACAGACTTACCAGGTAAATCAATATCACCTTGTAACCGTATAAAAAATAAGTTTGATTTACGGCATATCAACCTTACTTTTTTTTGTATCACTTATTATTTTGCTTCTTTTGTCTGGTTTATTTTACGGCATATCAACCTTTATTTAATACCAAAAAATCAGGACCTGTGGAAATTCCACAGGGACTGATTCATATGTAATATATTGATGTTGACATTCTGTAGATGTTCAGTATAAATGGGGACACTCTGATATAGTAGCTATTTTGTTAAAACTTCAAAAGTATTCATCCCAGCTAAGCAGGGACGCCCGGTGAAGCCAGGTCATAAAATACGCTTAAATATGATATTTTAATTCTTGCAGATTTCATAGATATTATGATAGAGTTAATGTTCTATCGATTTTTATATATTACAAAGTTGCGCTTTCAAAAATATATCTATATGACTATATACTATCAGGTAAATCAATATCACCTTGTAACTGTATGAATAAGTTTACTTTACGGCATATCAACCTTTTATGCAGTCATTTAATACCAAAAATATTACTATATACTACCAGGTAAATCAATATCACCTTGTAACTGTATAAATAAGTTTGCTTTACGGCATATCAACCTTTTATGCAGTCATTTAATACCAAAAATATGACTATATACTACCAGGTAAATCAATATCACCTTGTAACTGTATAAATAAGTTTGCTTTACGGCATATCAACCTTTTATGCAGTCATTTAATACCAAAAATATGACTATATACTACCAGGTAAATCAATATCACCTTGTAACTGCATAAATAAGTTTGCTTTACGGCATATCAACCTTTTATGCAATCATTTAATACCAAAAATATGACTATATCCTACCAGGTAAATCAATATCACCTTGTAACTGTATAAATAACTTTGCTTTACGGCATATCAACCTTTTATGCAGTCATTTAATACCAAAAATATGACTATATACTACCAGGTAAATCAATATCACCTTGTAACTGCATAAATAAGTTTGCTTTACGGCATATCAACCTTTTATGCAGTCATTTAATACCAAAAATATGACTATATCCTACCAGGTAAATCAATATCACCTTGTAACTGCATAAATAAGTTTGCTTTACGGCATATCAACCTTTTATGCAGTCATTTAATACCAAAAATATGACTATATACTACCAGGTAAATCAATATCACCTTGTAACTGTATAAATAAGTTTGCTTTACGGCATATCAACCTTTTATGCAGTCATTTAATACCAAAAATATGACTATATACTACCAGGTAAATCAATATCACCTTGTAACTGCATAAATAAGTTTGCTTTACGGCATATCAACCTTTTATGCAGTCATTTAATACCAAAAATATGACTATATCCTACCAGGTAAATCAATATCACCTTGTAACTGTAATTGTAAAGTGTTTCAATGTCAATTGCAAATTCCAACATAGAGCAAAGGGGAGATAACTCTAACTTTTATGAAATTAAATTTAAACTTTAGAGTTACTCCCCTTGCATTGCAGACCTTATTTGTTTTTGGTATTATTATTATTATTATTATTATTATTATTATTATTATTATTATTATTTATTTATTTATTTATTTACTTTTTTCTTTTTTAACGGAACTGATTTTTTTTTTATAAAATTATACACATATTTGTTGGATCTTCCGGGTTTGTATTACTGTACACATAGATTCAAAAAAGTGGTAAAAAAACAACTATATAACAAATAAATGTTACCAAAGGCAAGATAAGTTACTTTTCTACCTAACTGGAAAAAAGGGTTTTTAGTGGTTTTACTCACTTTAAAATGTGTAATCGGTTCGAAAATCATACAATGTTTATCGATATATTTGAAAAAGGAGAATGGCAGTGTGTGCTTGCTGTTGAATACGGTAAGTTTGGGAAAATGAGTTCAAACTAAATAATTACACAAAATGCTGTTAGAAATTCACCGAATATATGTCCGACTGAATGACTTTAATCGTCGTAGTAGTAGGAATAATTGCGGTCATCTAGTTTAAATAGAAACGGAAAATTACCTCCCTTTTTAACTAACCTGTGTCTTACGATCGTTTCCATCAAGTTGTATTTTTTATTTTCTTTAATAAATAATTTTCTACCTTATCGATTTTCGTAATTTTTTTATATCATCATCTTAAAAAATACGAGGAATACGTAGATACGATTCTTTTCATATGAAATTCAGTAATACGATTTCCGAAACTTCGCCCCAATAGTGTAGAAGCGCCAAACTGTCATATGAAAGAATAAAAAAAAGATGAACGAATTTCTAAATTAAATAGGGTTATCTCCCTCAGTCCATGGCGTATTTTAGAAGAGCGGCAAGAAATTCAGAGATCACATCGTCCGAAGCCTAGTTGTTGGTGAAAATGACTTTTTTTTTGTTTTATCAAATTCAGACTGATTGTTTTTTTTTTTTTTTTTTTTTTTTTTGCCAGGCTAATATTTATGTATTTATTTACGTTGTATTTTTAGTATTTATAGATTTTTAATGAGAGTTTTCTTTCTTAGAACTATTTTCGCTAGAGTTATCTCCCTTGGCTACATGTTTCTATTATTACGAATTTTAATCTACATATGTCTATTAGTTAATCTCTACCTTGTGTCTAGTTTTTACCATTCGCTGGTAACACACACACACACACACACACACACACACACACACACACACACACACACACACACACACACACACACACACATCTATGATTGATGATTACAATTTACTGTGGTTTGGTTCATTAAAAAAAAATTACTGACATTCATTTGAGAGTAAAGTCAGACACAACGTCGGTTTTGCAAAAATGATACTCTGAATGGGACAAAAGAAAATGCCTCGGTTGAGAAGGATTTCCCCTCTGACGGAAAACAGAAGATATTACTGCACTTTGATACTGGCCCAAAAAACTCCCACTTTTCTCTCTTTCTTTTCCTCTTTTTTCGTTCTCTCTTTTTATCTTTTTTATGAATCAATTTTCACCCCAAACAAAGCACAGTGCCACTTTGAAGTAGAGGGCCACTATCCGAGGCATAAGTTGTAAGGGAATTATGAAGAGAGATGAGTAGCAAGATGTTTGTTCACATTACACTTGAACTTCTGCATATCAGTACAGTTGGGAAAGCAGAATCCGGAAGGGAGTTCCAAAGTCTTGCAGTTCTGGGGAAGAAACTATTGGAGTAAAAGGCTTTCTTACACCTAGGGATCTCTACTGTAAAGGGGTGGGACTTAGTTGTTTGTCAGGTTTGTCGAGGGTAGTCACGTCGAGGAGGTACAAGTGCTTGTAGTTCGTCAGAGCATTCACCATTAAAGTACTTGTAGAACAGGCAGAGGGATGAAACATTTCGTCGATTGGACAGAGGCTGAAGCCTAGATGAAAGTTCAGGACCTATCAGGTTGGCGACTCTCTTTTGAACCCTGTCCAGGAGCGAGAGAAAACCAGCAGATGCACCAGCCCAAATGTGACAACAGTACTCCATACATGGGCGAATGGTGGCCTTATAGAGGTACAGGATAATTTCAGGCGTAAGTATTTTTCCAGCACGGTAGAGAGAGAGCCCACCTTTTTTGCAACAGCCTTGGCAATGCTCTCAATGCATCTATTCCAGCTCATGTTCCCTGTAAACGTTAGGCTTAGGAGTTTATGAAAGTACTTTCAGGTAATGTGTTCTTGGCCATTGCTATTGGTGGTAGAGAAGGTTTCTTGTAACTATTGAAGGAAACAAGTTTAGTCTTGGCAGCATTGAATGTGACCATCCATTTTTGTTCCCATTCCACTAGAGATTGGAAGTCATTCTCTAGTGTTTCTGTTATTTCCTTAGATGTGTGTTCATTTGTTTTCCCTTTGTGCCTGTTATAGAGAGTGGTGTCATAAGCAAATATACCCATCTCCGAAACAATTTAATCAGGGAGGTCATTTATGAATATCAGGAATAATAAAGGTCCAAGGATAGACCCCTGAGGTACTTCCGCATTTATATCATATTGTTTAGATGTACGACTGCATTTAAATTTAGGCACAGATATAGAGTGGGGGAAATCGTTTATCGTGGTTGTAGGTAGTCGAGTGTTTCTTTTTCTTGTGAAAGTTTGACAAGAGGGAATTATAGAGTGAAGAAAAATGTGATTTGAATTCGACCGACTGTTGAAGGTTCTCCTAAACTGATTTTCTCGACCAGGTCTTAGAAGAATTTCAAAGTTAACACTGGCGTACTACATTCACGTTTTTAAAGTTTGGAAAGAAGTTCTCTAATGGTGCCTTTCTCGATATTTTTATTCTCTCTTGCAGGTCATGGTTTTAAGCTTGCGCCCGTTGTTGGAAAGATCCTTGGAAATTTAGCGATGGGGAAAGCGTCCACATACGACCTTTCACAATTCAGAATCGACCGGTTTCAGCGGAAAGCCTCTCTTTGAGAACAACGAAGGAAAACACAGAAAGGGTGCTAAAGATGCTGGAAATCCCGGGGATGCGTGTCGCCTGGAAACATGAAATAAATATTAAAAAAAAAACAAAAAAAAAACAAAAAACAAGTGATTGAATAATTTGCATATGAGGAACCACATCGATTAATATTAATAAAGAAGCGACAGTATATTCCATACATCATTTTTATTCCCGCATCTTTTCTCAAATTAAAACATTCGTCTTAAAAAAATCAATATTTGATTCTGAGTAGCCATTTTATTGTATTATCGTTCGTTGTTTTTTTGAAAGAAAATGTAATTCGAATTCATTTCTTTTCATTGCATGTTTTGTTGGTTTTAATTACATTTGTGCGTGAGTGTTGCAACCAAAATGTCGTTTATATTTTCCATACATACCAACTCTATTGAGTGTATGTTTTTTTGTTTTTGTTTTGTTTTACTTATGAAAGAGAGGATACTATTATATAAAACAAAGTTTTGTCTCGGCACGTGTGTGTGTGTGTGTGTGTGTGTGTGAGAAAGAGAGAGACAGAGAGAGAGAGAGAAAGAGTTCCCTCTGAATTTCAAAACGACAGGGTCAGCGTCAGGTGGCAGAGACAGAGACTTTGAAAAAGCACATGTTATGTGGCACAGCTTTGCTAAGCACATATGTGTACGAAAAGACTTTTGAAAGATAATGAAATGCGTTGGACAAAACCACGAATAATGCATTTCATTTGCGTTAGTGTTGGGACGATTAATAATATGTGCCACTTTTCTGATGCCAAAACGATTCTTTTAATTATGTTTTTATTTGATATCTTCCGCTGCTGGTAATACTGATAAAATAATCAATATTTATTGATTTTAAACTATAGTTTATTCCCATATCATGTTTTTTCATTACGTTTAAGAAAATATCTGCACATTTAACATGCTAGTTTTTAGAGATTTATAAATAATCGGAATCAGTAATTGCACTGGAATCGGGAAAATATAGGAATTATCCTATCACTAATTTGCACTTAAAAAATTGCTGGGTCGGATTTTTATTTATTTCATTTTATTTTATTTTTTTTGTTCGTTTGCGATGGTACCAAACAACGTGTGGGTCTGCGATGTTTGAAATGTAACGAGCTGTAATCGATTTACAGAGCACGTGCGCCGTACACACACACACACACACACACACACACACACACACACACACACACATATATATAAACTTAATTAAGACTGATTTCTTTGTGAATAGAATATTAATTTACATTGATTCATTATAATTCTACTTTATAAATCAACTTTCTACTTGCTGAATTTTCGTCATTTTTGGATATATTACTATTTTCGACATGAAAATTAACTACGTATAGAGGTTGGTGGTGCTTTCTTCTCATATACACCGAGACGTCGGTCTCATGACAGTCATTTCGGTCTTGTTATAACTTAAGTCTCAACACTAATTTTGTTCTGAAGTAAATAAACGCTTTAAAATAAGTAAAAACAAAAATTTCGTAGATTCTTGAAGGAAGACAACTCTGACTGTTTGGAATTATCTCCCTTCCTTGTTTAGGACCACTGAAGAAGTATACTGGCCCTGATGAGTTTTAGTCTAGCAACACTTAAGAACTGTGATACAACGGAACGGTCTGTCTGTGGGCAGTGTCAGAAATTTCGTGAAAATAGTGAATAATTCCACCCCATCTTTCCAAGCTTATAAGATTAATAATTTATAAATTAATTATTTACTTTTTAATAGACATTTCAAAATGAGAGGCGTGAATTATTCGCCCCCCTGTCTTTCCAAGCTTATAACGCCTCGAAAAATGTAATTCAAGCCCTAATTTTTCTTTCAATTAAAGGAGCAAGGACCAAGGTTTCATTAAAAAAAAAAACAAAAAAAAAACAATGTGTTTTTTTTTTTTTTAAAAAAAGGTTTTAAACTTCGGACTTTACAGGTAAATTTCTAAAAAAAGGGATTTTTTGTTTTAAATTTGAATATGTTATTTATTGACCTTTTCTCTTCAATTTGTGATATATAAAACTATTAAACATAAATTAATTATTTACTTTTTAAGAGAAACTTGAAAATGTGTGACACTTACACAAATGGGGGGGGCGTGAATATAAAAAAAAACGTTTGTCTAAAATATTATATTCGGTTCATTGTGAAAAATTTCTAAGTCCAAACAAGAGGGGATGTAGGTATAGATAGGTGACAATCTTATAGACCAAGGCATCTCAGCGTGTATTCAAGTGAAAAATTTCTAAGTCCAAACAACAGGGGCTGTAGGTATATATAAGTGACAATCTTATAGACCAAGGCATCTCAGCGTGTATTCAAGTGAAAAATTTCTAAGTCCAAACAAGAGGGGATGTAGGTATAGATAGGTGACAATCTTATAGACCAAGGCATCTCAGCGTGTATTTAATTGAAAAATTTCTAAGTCCATACAAGAGGGGATGTAGGTATAGATAGGTGACAATCTTATAGACCAAGGCATCTCAGCGTGTATTCAAGTGAAATATTTCTAAGTCCAAACAACAGGGGCTGTAGGTATATATAAGTGACAATCTTATAGACCAAGGCATCTCAGCGTGTATTCAAGTGAAAAATTTCTAAGTCCAAACAAGAGGGGATGTAGGTATAGATAGGTGACAATCTTATAGACCAAGGCATCTCAGCGTGTATTCAAGTGAAAAATTTCTAAGTCCAAACAAGAGGGGATGTAGGTATAGATAGGTGACAATCTTATAGACCAAGGCATCTCAGCGTGTATTCAAGTGAAAAATTTCTAAGTCCAAACAACAGGGGCTGAAGGTATATATAAGTGACAATCTTATAGACCAAGGCATCTCAGCGTGTATTCAAGTGAAAAATTTCTAAGTCCAAACAACAGGGGATGTAGGTATAGATAGGTGACAATCTTATAGACCAAGGCATCTCAGCGTGTATTTAATTGAAAAATTTCTAAGTCCAAACAAGAGGGGATGTAGGTATAGATAGGTGACAATCTTATAGACCAAGGCATCTCAGCGTGTATTTAATTGAAAAATTTCTAAGTCCAAACAAGAGGGGATGTAGGTATAGATAGGTGACAATCTTATAGACCAAGGCATCTCAGCGTGTATTCAATTGAAAAATTTCTAAGTCCAAACAAGAGGGGATGTAGGTATAGATAGGTGACAATCTTATAGACCAAGGCATCTCAGCGTGTATTCAATTGAAAAATTTCTAAGTCCAAACAAGAATGGATGTAGGTATAGATAGGTGACAATCTTATAGACCAAGGCATCTCAGCGTGCATTCAAGTGAAAAATTTCTAAGTCCAAACAAGAGGGGATGTAGGTATAGATAGGTTACAATCTTATAGACCAAGGCATCTCAGCCTGTATTCAATTGAAAAATTTCTAAGTCCAAACAAGAGGGGATGTAGGTATTGATAGAGTGCAATCTTATAGACCAAGGCATCTCAGCGTGTATTCAAGTGAAGAATTTCTAAGTCCAAACAAGAGGGGTTGTAGGTATAGATAGGTGACAATCTTATAGACCAAGGCATCTCAGCGTGTATTCAAGTGAAAAATTTCTAAGTCCAAACAAGAGGGGATGTAGGTATAGATAGGTGACAATCTTATAGACCAAAGCATCTCAGAGTGTATTCAATTGAAAAATTTCTAAGTCCAAACAAGAGGGGATGTAGGTATAGATAGGTGGCAATCTTATAGACCAAGGCATCTCAGCGTGTATTCAAGTGAAAAATTTCTAAGTCCAAAGAACAGGGGATGTAGGTATAGATAGGTGACAATCTTGTAGACCAAGGCATCTCAGCGTGTATTCAAGTGAAAAATTTCTAAGTCCAAACAAGAGGGGATGTAGGTATAGATAGGTGGCAATCTTATAGACCAAAGCATCTCAGAGTGTATTCAATTGAAAAATTTCTAAGTCCAAACAAGAGGGGATGTAGGTATAGATAGGTGACAATCTTATAGACCAAGGCATCTCAGAGTGTATTCAATTGAAAAATTTCTAAGTCCAAACAACAGGGGATGTAGGTATAGATAGGTGGCAATCTTGTAGACCAAGGCATCTCAGCGTGTATTCAATTGAAAAATTTCTAAGTCCAAACAAGAGGGGATGTAGGTATAGATAGGTGACAATCTTGTAGACCAAGGCATCTCAGCGTGTATTCAAGTGAAAAATTTCTAAGTCCAAACAAGAGGGGATGTAGGTATAGATAGGTTGCAATCTTGTAGACCAAGGCATCTCAGCGTGTATTCAAGTGAAAAATTTCTAAGTCCAAACAAGAGGGGATGTAGGTATAGATAGGTGACAATCTTATAGACCAAGGCATCTCAGTGTGTATTCAAGTGAAAAATTTCTAAGTCCAAACAAGAGGGGATGTAGGTATAGATAGGTGACAATCTTGTAGACCAAGGCATCTCAGCGTGTATTCAAGTGAAAAATTTCTAAGTCCAAACAAGAGGGGATGTAGGTATAGATAGGTGACAATCTTATAGACCAAAGCATCTCAGAGTGTATTCAATTGAAAAATTTCTAAGTCCAAACAAGAGGGGATGTAGGTATAGATAGGTGACAATCTTATAGACCAAGGCATCTCAGCGTGTATTCAATTGAAAAATTTCTAGGTCCAAACAACAGGGGATGTAGGTATAGATAGGTGACAATCTTGTAGACCAAAGCATCTCAGCGTGTATTCAATTGAAAAAATTCTAAGTCCAAACAAGAGGGGATGTAGGTATAGATAGGTGACAATCTTATAGACCAAGGCATCTCAGAGTGTATTCAATTGAAAAATTTCTAAGTCCAAACAAGAGGGGATGTAGGTATTGATAGAGTGCAATCTTATAGACCAAGGCATCTCAGCGTGTATTCAATTGAAAAATTTCTAAGTCCAAACAAGAGGGGATGTAGGTATAGATAGGTGACAATCTTGTAGACCAAAGCATCTCAGAGTGTATTCAATTGAAAAATTTCTAAGTCCAAACAAGAGGGGATGTAGGTATAGATAGGTGACAATCTTATAGACCAAAGCATCTCAGAGTGTATTCAATTGAAAAATTTCTAAGTCCAAAAAAGAGGGGATGTAGGTATAGATAGGTGACAATCTTATAGACCAAGGCATCTCAGCGTGTATTCAATTGAAAAATTTCTAAGTCCAAACAAGAGGGGATGTAGGTATAGATAGGTGACAATCTTATAGACCAAGGCATCTCAGCGTGTATTCAAGTGAAAAATTTCTAAGTCCAAACAAGAGGGGATGTAGGTATAGATAGGTGACAATCTTATAGACCAAGGCATCTCAGCGTGCATTCAATTGAAAAAATTCTTAGTCCAAACAAGAGGGGATGTAGGTATAGATAGGTGACAATCTTGTAGACTAAAGCATCTCAGAGTGTATTCAATTGAAAAAATTCTAAGTCCAAACAAGAGGGGATGTAGGTATAGATAGGTGACAATCTTGTAGACCAAAGCATCTCAGAGTGTATTCAATTGAAAAATTTCTAAGTCCAAACAAGAGGGGATGTAGGTATAGATAGGTGACAATCTTATAGACCAAGGCATCTCAGCCTGTATTCAATTGAAAAATTTCTAAGTCCAAACAAGAGGGGATGTAGGTATTGATAGAGTGCAATCTTATAGACCAAGGCATCTCAGCGTGTATTCAAGTGAAGAATTTCTAAGTCCAAACAAGAGGGGTTGTAGGTATAGATAGGTGACAATCTTATAGACCAAGGCATCTCAGCGTGTATTCAAGTGAAAAATTTCTAAGTCCAAACAAGAGGGGATGTAGGTATAGATAGGTGACAATCTTATAGACCAAAGCATCTCAGAGTGTATTCAATTGAAAAATTTCTAAGTCCAAACAAGAGGGGATGTAGGTATAGATAGGTGGCAATCTTATAGACCAAGGCATCTCAGCGTGTATTCAAGTGAAAAATTTCTAAGTCCAAAGAACAGGGGATGTAGGTATAGATAGGTGACAATCTTGTAGACCAAGGCATCTCAGCGTGTATTCAAGTGAAAAATTTCTAAGTCCAAACAAGAGGGGATGTAGGTATAGATAGGTGGCAATCTTATAGACCAAAGCATCTCAGAGTGTATTCAATTGAAAAATTTCTAAGTCCAAACAAGAGGGGATGTAGGTATAGATAGGTGACAATCTTATAGACCAAGGCATCTCAGAGTGTATTCAATTGAAAAATTTCTAAGTCCAAACAACAGGGGATGTAGGTATAGATAGGTGGCAATCTTGTAGACCAAGGCATCTCAGCGTGTATTCAATTGAAAAATTTCTAAGTCCAAACAAGAGGGGATGTAGGTATAGATAGGTGACAATCTTGTAGACCAAGGCATCTCAGCGTGTATTCAAGTGAAAAATTTCTAAGTCCAAACAAGAGGGGATGTAGGTATAGATAGGTTGCAATCTTGTAGACCAAGGCATCTCAGCGTGTATTCAAGTGAAAAATTTCTAAGTCCAAACAAGAGGGGATGTAGGTATAGATAGGTGACAATCTTATAGACCAAGGCATCTCAGTGTGTATTCAAGTGAAAAATTTCTAAGTCCAAACAAGAGGGGATGTAGGTATAGATAAGTGACAATCTTGTAGACCAAGGCATCTCAGCGTGTATTCAAGTGAAAAATTTCTAAGTCCAAACAAGAGGGGATGTAGGTATAGATAGGTGACAATCTTATAGACCAAAGCATCTCAGAGTGTATTCAATTGAAAAATTTCTAAGTCCAAACAAGAGGGGATGTAGGTATAGATAGGTGACAATCTTATAGACCAAGGCATCTCAGCGTGTATTCAATTGAAAAATTTCTAAGTCCAAACAAGAGGGGATGTAGGTATAGATAGGTGACAATCTTATAGACCAAGGCATCTCAGCCTGTATTCAATTGAAAAATTTCTAAGTCCAAACAAGAGGGGATGTAGGTATTGATAGAGTGCAATCTTATAGACCAAGGCATCTCAGCGTGTATTCAAGTGAAGAATTTCTAAGTCCAAACAAGAGGGGTTGTAGGTATAGATAGGTGACAATCTTATAGACCAAGGCATCTCAGCGTGTATTCAAGTGAAAAATTTCTAAGTCCAAACAAGAGGGGATGTAGGTATAGATAGGTGACAATCTTATAGACCAAAGCATCTCAGAGTGTATTCAATTGAAAAATTTCTAAGTCCAAACAAGAGGGGATGTAGGTATAGATAGGTGGCAATCTTATAGACCAAGGCATCTCAGCGTGTATTCAAGTGAAAAATTTCTAAGTCCAAAGAACAGGGGATGTAGGTATAGATAGGTGACAATCTTGTAGACCAAGGCATCTCAGCGTGTATTCAAGTGAAAAATTTCTAAGTCCAAACAAGAGGGGATGTAGGTATAGATAGGTGGCAATCTTATAGACCAAAGCATCTCAGAGTGTATTCAATTGAAAAATTTCTAAGTCCAAACAAGAGGGGATGTAGGTATAGATAGGTGACAATCTTATAGACCAAGGCATCTCAGAGTGTATTCAATTGAAAAATTTCTAAGTCCAAACAACAGGGGATGTAGGTATAGATAGGTGGCAATCTTGTAGACCAAGGCATCTCAGCGTGTATTCAATTGAAAAATTTCTAAGTCCAAACAAGAGGGGATGTAGGTATAGATAGGTGACAATCTTGTAGACCAAGGCATCTCAGCGTGTATTCAAGTGAAAAATTTCTAAGTCCAAACAAGAGGGGATGTAGGTATAGATAGGTTGCAATCTTGTAGACCAAGGCATCTCAGCGTGTATTCAAGTGAAAAATTTCTAAGTCCAAACAAGAGGGGATGTAGGTATAGATAGGTGACAATCTTATAGACCAAGGCATCTCAGTGTGTATTCAAGTGAAAAATTTCTAAGTCCAAACAAGAGGGGATGTAGGTATAGATAGGTGACAATCTTGTAGACCAAGGCATCTCAGCGTGTATTCAAGTGAAAAATTTCTAAGTCCAAACAAGAGGGGATGTAGGTATAGATAGGTGACAATCTTATAGACCAAAGCATCTCAGAGTGTATTCAATTGAAAAATTTCTAAGTCCAAACAAGAGGGGATGTAGGTATAGATAGGTGACAATCTTATAGACCAAGGCATCTCAGCGTGTATTCAATTGAAAAATTTCTAGGTCCAAACAACAGGGGATGTAGGTATAGATAGGTGACAATCTTGTAGACCAAAGCATCTCAGCGTGTATTCAATTGAAAAAATTCTAAGTCCAAACAAGAGGGGATGTAGGTATAGATAGGTGACAATCTTATAGACCAAGGCATCTCAGAGTGTATTCAATTGAAAAATTTCTAAGTCCAAACAAGAGGGGATGTAGGTATTGATAGAGTGCAATCTTATAGACCAAGGCATCTCAGCGTGTATTCAATTGAAAAATTTCTAAGTCCAAACAAGAGGGGATGTAGGTATAGATAGGTGACAATCTTGTAGACCAAAGCATCTCAGAGTGTATTCAATTGAAAAATTTCTAAGTCCAAACAAGAGGGGATGTAGGTATAGATAGGTGACAATCTTATAGACCAAAGCATCTCAGAGTGTATTCAATTGAAAAATTTCTAAGTCCAAAAAAGAGGGGATGTAGGTATAGATAGGTGACAATCTTATAGACCAAGGCATCTCAGCGTGTATTCAATTGAAAAATTTCTAAGTCCAAACAAGAGGGGATGTAGGTATAGATAGGTGACAATCTTATAGACCAAGGCATCTCAGCGTGTATTCAATTGAAAAATTTCTAAGTCCAAACAAGAGGGGATGTAGGTATAGATAGGTGACAATCTTATAGACCAAGGCATCTCAGCGTGCATTCAATTGAAAAAATTCTTAGTCCAAACAAGAGGGGATGTAGGTATAGATAGGTGACAATCTTATAGACCAAGGCATCTCAGAGTGTATTTAATTGAAAAATTTCTAAGTCCAAACAAGAGGGGATGTAGGTATAGATAGGTGACAATCTTATAGACCAAAGCATCTCAGAGTGTATTCAATTGAAAAATTTCTAAGTCCAAACAAGAGGGGATGTAGGTATAGATAGGTGACAATCTTATAGACCAAAGCATCTCAGAGTGTATTCAATTGAAAAATTTCTAAGTCCAAACAAGAGGGGATGTAGGTATCGATAGGTGACAATCTTATAGACCAAAGCATCTCAGAGTGTATTCAAGTGAAAAATTTCTAAGTCCAAACAAGAGGGGATGTAGGTATAGATAGGTGACAATCTTATAGACCAAAGCATCTCAGAGTGTATTTAATTGAAAAATTTCTAAGTCCAAACAAGAGGGGATGTAGGTATAGATAGGTGACAATCTTATAGACCAAGGCATCTCAGCGTGTATTCAATTGAAAAATTTCTAGGTCCAAACAACAGGGGATGTAGGTATAGATAGGTGACAATCTTATAGACCAAGGCATCTCAGCGTGTATTCAATTGAAAATTTCTAAGTCCAAACAAGAGGGGATGTAGGTATAGGTAGATGAAAATCTTATAGACCAAGGCAAGTCAACGTGTATTCAAATGAAAATGTCTAAGTCCTTACAGGGGCGGACGTAGGTATAGGTAGATGAGGAGCTACTAGACCAACACATGTCCACGAGTATTCAATTTAAATTTCTAAGTTCAAAACAGTGTAAATAAGTGTCTGGAAGTGCCCGATCGACGCCTACTGCCATGTTGGGTGCATGTAGGCGTAGCAAAATGCCTTCTAATCTGCTAGGCACATCGGGACTTAGTTTTTTTTCTGTCCTTTCTCTGCACCGTGTAGGTTGGCGTCTGGATGTGCCTCATCGATGCCTTGGCATATAAACGTGTAATCAAGTTAAAACTTCTAACTTCAAAACGGGAGTTAGGTACCGGTAAATGAGAAGCTTATCAATCTAGACATGTTGAAATTTATAAGTTCACACATAGTGGATAGCAAGGCGAGGAATAGGGATATAGAATAAGAAAAGAGAGATAGACAGATCTAGATAAATACAGAGGTATAAAGAGAGACAGGCAAGGGAGATACATTTCATGATTCAACTTATATGCTAATAAGAAATAGTTGGTATATCAGGAACACAAGCATTGTATTTACTAGTTAATTTTACATCAGAATACACTTGTAGATTTTATGTAGCTTTTTTTCTATAGGGAACATGCAAATAGCAGACATAACATCTAGACATATAAATATATACATAAAACAATTATAGTTATGAGATATATCTGAACTAATCCAAAAAGACAATAATGATGAATATCATCACTTACCTTGGAAAATTATCCAGGCTGTATGCCTACTCACATTCCATCAAACACCAGAAAATCATGAGCAATTGCTTGGTTGATTTTTTTTATTTTTTTTATTTTAATTTTTTTCATACACATTTGTAATTGTGTCTTGTTTTATCAAGTATTTTTGTAGTTAATCTGTGGTGTTGGGAGAGGTGTTAACATGAATCAATTTTGCTTAACATTTTTTATTATGTATATTTTTTCAGTTTACAGAGTCATTGCAGTACCAAGTCTGACACTGTAATTGCTTGAAAAGTATTGCATTGGGAAGGAATCTTTTTTTTTTTTTTTTTTGAGGTGTGCAGGAATTTCAGTAGGGGATGTTTCTACTGATTTCAGATTCCAAGACAGCAAATTTGTATTTTATTGTTTGTGCATTCTTTTATCAAGTTTTTACAGATGTTTTTGTGTTATGAAAGTGAAAATGAATGAGTTGCAAAGACATTTACATTTTTGCATTCTTTTTTTAATTCTTCACCTTTTTTGTTTTAATGTCCCAAGAGTGAACCAAGACGGATGAGTCTTATTCAGCAGAGTCGAAAAAAACAGGTTACCTTTGATTGTCCTCAATGGATTTGTCCATAGTATAATGTGTCCAAGTTATTGCCCTAATAAAGTGAGAACCATACCCCAAAACTAATGCAGAACTCTACTTAATTAAATGAGCACTCTCAAAGACAATTTATCTAACATAATTTTGAAATATGTTTTATAAAGTTACCATAGAGCTCTCAAATATATTAGGCACTCAAATAGGAAATTTGTTTCAAATACTTGTCATATATATATATATATATATATATATATATATATATATATATATATATATATATTAAAAACTTACAGTATATCTATACTTACATATTGACATTTAGGTTTTCAAAACATACTGCAGAGCTCCTCATGTTTTCTGAATTTTATGCTTTCGTCTACTAATCTATTGAGCACTCTTAAGTATATTTGTGTAGCTGAATTGCCATACATGTTTTTGAAAGTGTATATTTAGCTCTACTAATGTATTGTACTCTGTCAAAATAAATTTATGCAGTTGAAATGCCATATCTGTTTCTCAAATGTTTTATTTAGCTCTACTAATATATTGAGCACTCTGGAAGTAGATTTGTCTAAAATAATTGCAAAAATGTTTCCAACTCTTACTACAAAGCTCTTTAAATGCATTGAGCACTCTTAAAGTAAAATCGTCTTGTATAATTAAACAAAGCAATTTTTAAACTTACTACACAGCTATATAAAACTATGGAGCACATGCAAGCATCATTGGTATATATATAGATCACATAATTATTAGAAGTTTTTTTTTTATTGAAATAAATATATATATGTATATATATATATATATATATATATATATATATATTCACGGGAGACAATTTGTATATAGATGACATAATAATCAGAAGTGATTTTTTTAAGGAAATATATATATATATATATATATATATATATATATATATATACAAGGGAGACAATTTATATATAGATCACATAATTAATGGAAGTCTGTTTTAATTGAAGTAAATATATATATATATATATATATATATATATATATATATAGATATATATATATATATATTTTATTTCAATTCCATCAATGAGACATAGAGCAATAAAGTCATGTTATTTACATTTTGACTTAATAATAACCCTTTAAAATAGTGCTCAAAACTAGACAGAGCTGATATTATAAAACGTTTATTTTATTACAGGATAAATAAACATTAAGATTTAACTAGATTTATATAAGAGTGCTCAATAAGACATAGAGCAATAAGGACATTTTATTTAGATTTTTATTTAATAATTACACTTTAAATAGTGCTAAACAAAGGGAGACAATTTGTATATACATCACATAATTATTAGAAGTAATTTTTTATTGAAATATATATATATATATATATATATGTATATATTCAATGAGACAATTAGTATACAGATCACATAATTATTAGAACATATTTTTTTATTGAAATATATATATATGTATATATATATATATAAATATATATTTAAGGGAGACAATTTATATATAGATCACATAATTATTAGAAGTTATTTTTTTATTGAAATAAATATATATATATATATAATATATATATATATATGTTCTAGGGAGACAATTTGTACATATATCACATAATTATTAGAAGTTATTTTTTTAATTGATATATTTTTATATATATTTATATATATATATATATATATTCAATTTTAATATGTATTTTTTTTATTACAGGATAAATAAACATTAAGATTAAACTAGTTATATAAGAGTGCTCAATGAGACATAGAGCAATAAAGACATTTTATTTAGGTTTGTACTTAATAAATACCCTTTAAATAGTATTCAAAACTAGACAGAGCTGATATTATAAAACGTTTATTTTATGACAGGATAAGTAATCATAAAGATTTAACTAGAGTTATATAAGAGTGCTCAATTAGACATAGAGCAATGAAGACATTTTATTTAGATTTGTACTTTATAATTACACTTTAAATAGTGCTAAAAAATGGGAGACAATTTGTATAGACATCACATAATTATTGGATGTAATTTTCTATTGAAATACATATATATATATATATATATATATATATATATATATATATTCAAGGGAGACAATTGATACCTAGATCACATAATTATTATAACTTATTTTTTTTATTGAAATAAATATAATATATATATATTCAAGGGAGACAATTTATATATAGATCACATAATTATTATAACTTATTTTTTTTATTGAAATAAATATAATATATATATATTCAAGGGAGACAATTTATATATAGATCACATAATTATTAGAAGTTATTTTTTTTTTAAATATATATATATATATATATATATATATATATATATGTATATATATAATATATATATATATAATCTATATATATTTTATATATATATATAGTCTATATATATATATGTTCAAGGGAGACAATAGTTATATAGATCACATAAGTATTAGAAGTTATTGTTTTATTGAAATATATATATATATATATATATATATATAACTAAATATATATATATAAAATATATATTTATATATATAGATATAATATATATATATAATCAAGGGAGACAATTAATACATAGATCATCTAATTATTAGAAGTTTTTTTCATTGAATTAAATATATATATATATTCAAGGGGGTCGTTTGTATATATATCACATAATTATTAGAAGTTACTTTTTTAATTTAAATATATATATATATTCATTCAATTTTTATATGTATTTTATTTTATTACAGGATAAATAAACATAAAGATTCAACTAGTTATATAAGTGTGCTCAATGAGACATAGAGCAATAAAGACATTTTATTTAGGTTTGTACTTAATAAATACCCTTTAAATAGTGCTAAAAACAAGACAGAGCTGATATTATAAAACGTTCATTTCATTCCAGGATAAATAAACATTAAGATTTAACTAGAGTGATATAAGAGTGCTCGATTAGACATAGAGCAATAAAGACATTTTATTTAGATTTGTACTTAATAAATACACTTTAAATAGTGTTCAAAACTAGACAGAGCTGAGTTTATAAACCGTTTATGTTATTACAGGATAAGTAAACATTAAGATTTAACTAGAGTTATATAAGAGTGCTCAATTAGACATAGAGCAATAAAGACATTTTATTTAGATTTGTACTTAATAATTACACTTTAGTGCTAAAAAAAGGGAGACAATTTATAGATAGATCACATAATTATTAGAAGTTATTTTTTTTAAATAAATACATATATATATATATATATATCAATATATATATATATATATATATATATATATATATATAATCTATATATATATGTTCAAGGGAGACAATTGTTATATAGATCACATAATTATAAGTTATTTTTTTATTGAAATATATATATATGTATATATATATATATAAATATATATTTATATATATAATGGATGTATTTATATATTCAAGGGAGACAATTAATACATAGATCACCTAATTATTAGAAGTTTTTTTTATTGAAATAAATATATATATATATATAATATATAATATATATATATATATGTTTAATGGAGACAATTTGTATATATATCACATAATTATTAGAAGTGACTTTTTTTATTGAAATATATAAGTCATTCAATTTTTATACGTATTTTATTTTATTACAGGATAAATAAACATTAAGATTCAACTAGTTATATAAAAGTTCTCAATGGGACATAGAGCAATAAAGACATTTTATTTAGATTTGTACTTAATAAATACACTTTAAATAGTGTGCAAAACTAGACAGAGCTGATATTATAAAACGTTTATGTTATTACAGGGTAAGTAAACATTAAGATTTAACTAGAAGTATATAAGAGTGCTCAATTAGACATAGAGCAATAAAGACATTTTATTTATAGTTGTACTTAATAATTACACTTTAAATAGTGCTAAAGAAAGGGAGACAATTTTTATATAGATGACATAATTATTAGAAGTAATTTTTTTAATTGAAATATATATATATATATATATATATATATATATATATATATATATATATATATATTCAAGGAGACAATTTGTATATAGATCACATAAATATTAGAAGTTATTTTTTTAATTGAAATATATATATATATATATATTCAAGGGAGACAATTTATATATAGATCACATAATTATTAGAAGGTATTTTAGTTATTGAAATATATATATATAAAATATATATATATATATATATATATATACAATATATATATATATTCAAGGGACACAATTAATACATAGATCACCTAATTCTTAGAAGTTTTTTTTATTGAAACATAAATATATATATATATATATATATATATATATATATGTTCAAGGGAGACAATTTGTATATATATAACATAATTATTAGAAGTTATTTTTTTAATTGAAATATATATATATATATATTCATTCAATTTTTATATGTATTTTATTTGATTACAGGATTAATAAACATAAAGATTAAACTAGTTATATAAGAGTGCTCAATGAGACATAGAGCAATAAAGACATTTTATTTAGGTTTGTACTAATAAATACCCTTTAAATAGTGTTCAAAACTAGACAGAGCTGATATTATAAAATGTTTATTTTATTACAGAAAAAATAAACATTAAGATTTAACTAGAGTTATATAAGAGTGCTCGATTAGACATAGAGCAATAAAGACATTTTATTTAGATTTGTACTTAATAAATCCACTTTAAAATAGTAATCAAAACTAGACAGAGCTGATATTATAAAACGTTTATTTTATTACAGGATAAGTAAACATTAAGATTTAACTAGAGTTATATAAGAGTGCTCAATTAGACATAGAGCAATAAAGACATTTTATTTAGATTTCTACTTTATAATTACACTTTAAATAGTGCTAAAAAAGGGAGACAATTTGTATAGAGATCACATAATTATTGGATGTAATTTTCTGTTGAAATACATATATATATATATATTCAAGGGAGACAATTGATATATAGATCACATAATTATTATAACTTATTTTTTTTATTGAAATATATATATATATATATATATATATATATTCAAGGGAGACAATTTATATATAGATCACATAATTATTAGAAGGAATTTTTTTAATAAATATATATATATATATAAATATATTTATACATATATATATAATATATATATATTTTATATATATATATAATCTATATATATTTTATATATATATATAGTCTATATATATATATGTTCAAGGGAGACAATTGTTATATAGATCACATAATTATTAGAAGTTATTGTTTTATTGAAATATATATATAACTAAATATATATATAAAATATATATTTATATATAGATATAATATATATATAATCAAGGGAGACAATTAATACATAGATCACCTAATTATTAGAAGTCTTTTGTATTGAAATAAATATATATATATATTCAAGGGGGTCGTTTGTATATATATCACATAATTATTAGAAGTTATTTTTTTAATTGAAATATATATATATATTCATTCAATATTTATATGTATTTTATTTTATTACAGGATAAATAAACATTAAGATTCAACTAGTTATATAAGTGTGCTCAATGAGACATAGAGCAATAAAGACATTTTATTTAGGTTTGTACTTAATAAATACCCTTTAAATATTGCTAAAAACTAGAGAGAGCTGATATTATAAAACGTATATTTCATTCTAGGATAAATAATCATTAAGATATAGAGTCATATAAGAGTGCTCACTGAGACATAGAGCAATAAAGACATTTTATTTAGATTTGTACTTAATAAATACACTTTAAATAGTGTTCAAAACTAGACAGAGATGATATTATAAACCGTTTATGTTATTACAGGATAAGTAAACATTAAGATTTAACTAGAGTTATATAAGAGTGCTCAATTAGACATAGAGCAATAAAGACATTTTATTTAGATTTGTACTTAATAATTACACTTTAGTGCTAAAAAAAGGGAGACAATTTATAGATAGATCACATAATTATTAGAAGTTATTTTTTTTTACATAAATACATATATATATATATATTTTATATATATAATATATATATATGTTCAAGGGGAACAATTGTTATATAGATCAAATAATTATAAGTTTTTTTTTATTGAAATATATATATATGTATATATATATATATATATATATATATATATATATATATATATATATATATATATAAATATATATTTATATATATAATATATATATTTATATATACAAGGGAGACAATTAATACATAGATAACCTAATTATTAGAATTTTTTTTTATTGAAATAAAAATATATATATATATATAATATATATATATATTCAAGGGAGACAATTTGTATATATATCACATAATTATTAGAAGTTTTTTTTTAATTGAAATATATATATATGTAGTCATTCAATTTTTATATGTATTATATTTTATTTCAAGATAAATAAACATTAAGATTCAACTGGTTATATAAGAGTTCTCAATGAGACAGATAGCAATAAAGACATTTTATTTAGGTTTGTACTTAATAAATACCCTTTAAATAGTGCTAAAAACTAAACAGAGCTGATATTATAAAACATTTATTTTATCCCAGGATAAATAAACATTAAGATTTAACTAGAGTAATATAAGAGTGCTCAATTAGTCATAGAGAAATGAAGACATTTTATTTAGATTTGTACTTTATAATTGCACTTAAAGTAGTGCTAAAAAAGGGAGACAATTTGTATATACATCACATAATTATTAGAAGTAATTTTTTATCGAAATCTATATAAATATATATATATATATATATATATATATATATATATATATATATATTCAATGAGACAATTAGTATATAGATCACATAATTATTAGAACTTATTTTTTTATTGAAATATATATATATATATATATATATATATTTAAGGGAGACAATTGTTATATAGATAACTTAATTATAAAAGTTATTTTTTTTATTGAAATATATATATATATAAATATATATATATATATATATATATATATATATAATATGTATATTTATATATTAAAGGGAGACAATTAATACATAGATAACATAATTATTAGAAGTTTGTTTTTAATGAAAGAAATTTATATTATATATATATATATATATATATATATATATATATATATATATTCAAGGGAGACAATTTGTATATATATCACAATGTATAGAAGTTATTTTTTTAATTGAAATATATATATACATATATATATATATATATATATATATATATATATATATATTTATTCAATTTTTATATATAATTATTAGAAGTTATTTTTTTAATTGAAATATATATATATATTCAAGGGAGCCAATTTGTATATAGATCACATAATTATTCGAACTTACTTTTTTATTGAAATAAATACATAAATATATATATATATATATATATATATTCAAAGGAGACAATTTATATATAGATCACATAATTATTAGAAGTTATTTTTTTTCTAAATGAATATATATATATATATATATATATGTATATATATAAATATATATATATATATAATATATGTATATTTTATATATATAATCTGTATATATATGTTCAAGGGAGACAATTGTTATATAGATCACATAATTATTAGAAGTTATTGTTTTATTGAAATATATATATATATAAATACATATATATATATATATAAAATATATATTTATATATATATATATATATATATATATATATATATATATATATAATATATATATATATTCAAGGGAGACAAGTAATACATAGATTACCTAATTATTAAAAGTTTTTTTTATTGAAATAAATATATATATAATATATATATATATATATATCTATATATATATATATATATATATATATATTCAAGGGAGACAATTTGTATATATGTAACATAATTATTAGGAGTTATTTTTTTAATTGATATATATATATATATATATTTATATATATTCAATTTTTATATGTATGTTATTTTATTACAGGATAAATAAACATTAAGATTCAACTAGTCATATAAGAGTTCTCAATTAGACATAGAGCAATAAAGACATTTTATTTAGATTTGAACTTAATTAATACACTTCAAATAGTGTTCAAAACTAGACAGAGCTGATATTATAAAACGTTTATTTTATTACAGGAAAACTAAACATTAAGATTTAACTAGAGTTATATAAGAGTGCTCAATTAGACATAGAGCAATAAAGATATTTTATTTAGATTTCTACTTATTAATTACACTTTAAATAGTGCTAAAAAAAATGGGAGACAATTTGTATATAGATCACATAATTGTTAGAAGTGATTTTTTTAATTGAAATATATATATATATATATATATATATATATATATATATATATTCAAGGGAGACAATTTATATATAGATCACATAATTATTAGAAGTTATTTTTTTTAAGTAAATATATGTATATATATATATAAATATATATAATATATATATTATATATATATATAATCTATATATATATGTACAAGGGAGACAATTGTTTTATAGATCACATAATTATTAGAAGTGTTTTTTTATTGAAATATATATATATAAATATTTATATATATATATATTGACATTTTAGATTTATCATTGAGAATCATAACAGTTAGAATAAAATTATTAAAATTTATATTACATTATGTCATATTCACACAAGAATACCAAAAAAATTGTGGTTATCTAAATTGACGTTTACATTTTTTTTTAAGTTATTACCTTGCTCTACTGATGTATTGAGCACTCTACATATAAGTCCTATCATTTGAATTTCTGTGTATATATTTTAAATATTAACAGTTAGCTCTTAGTCTTATCATCAAATTGCCATACATATTTCCAAAAATTTAACAACTATCTCTACTAATTCATTAATCATTGTATATATTTATCTTTCTGTCTCTCATTATTTATCTATCTATCTATCTATAGAATTGAATATGTCTGTCTGTGTGTACATTTCTCTGTCAATTTTAGTCTACATATTCCAAATTTTGATACAAAGGGTACTGAGATTTTAGAAAATCTATGTGATTGGTATTTGAACAGAAATTTTGCAATTAAGGGGTCAAAGTTCAATGATTTGGCCTTTGAGAACCCTACTAATTTCCTCCGACAATTATGGGTCTAAACACTTGAAATTTTACATATAGTTTCCTTGGACATGGATCTAACTTAATATCTCCATTGGAGCCCAAAACAATAAATTGTAAAGGTTCATAATAGGGGTCAAATTTTTTAAAATTAACCGTTTTTCTGCTTTTTTTTTTGGTTGGGGAGGGGGGCAGCATACACCGCTAAACACCGGGGCTACGGCAGGAACTCATGCTAGTATAATATATATATATATATATATATATATTTTCATATATATATATATATTCATATATATATATATATATATATATATATATATATATATTAATATATATATATTCATATATATATATATATATATTCATATATATATCAATTAAAACATAACTTCTATTTCCATTATTTTCATATATATATATATATATATGCATATTTATATCAATTAAAACATAACTCCTAATAATTATCTGATCTTTATACAAATTGTCTGCCTTGAATATATATATATATATATATATATATATATATATATATTATATATATATATATATATATATATATATATATTTATGTGAATTAAAAAGAATAAGTTCTAATGATTATGTGATCTTTATACAAATTGTCTTCCTCGAATATATATATATATATATATATATATATATATATATATATATATATATATATTCAAGGGAGACAATTTGAATATAGAAGACAGTTATTAGAAGTTATTTTTTTAATTGAAATAAATATATATATATATATATATATATATTTGAATTAAATAACTTCAAATAATTATGATCTATATAAAAATTGTCTCCCTTGAATATATATATTATATATATAAATATATATATATATACATATATTTCAATAAAAAAATAACTTCTAATAATTGTCGTCTATATACAAATTGTCTCCCTTGATTATATATATATATATATGTATATATATATACATACACATATTAAAGGGAGACAATTTGTATATAGATGACATAATTATTAGAAGTTATCTTTTTTATGCTTAATTGAATTTTAATGCTTAGTTTTTCCATCAATTGTTTTACTTGGGTAATTTTTTGTAATGTATATTTGAAAAAAATCTATGTGCTAGTTGAGATAAGAAATAAGGAAAATTCTTACCTGTTACTTCCCAGGTGTTATCTCCACTTTTTCTCTGTTCTGCTTCTTGCTGAAACTCATGGCAATTTCATGTTTGTTTGTGTTCTTTGTTACATATATATATTTTTTAATGTGAGGATTTTTTTTCTTTTAATAATTTAAAAACTTTTTTTTGATTTATATAATAAAGAGAGACAACATAACTAATGGATTTTTTTTAAATGATATATTCAACTTTCTGGTTATGATCAAATGTACTACTTTATTTTTTATTTTTTTTTTTTGTAGTTGCATAAGTTAGCTGATGAGAAGAAATACAAGCAGAACTGCATTCATTTAAATAAAGCTAATAGTTTAGAATTTGATTTTACCCAGATGTGCATGTACACAAAGAAAGAAACACTTACTTGAGGACTTCTGTAACTACAGGAAACATGTGGCAGCTAGGATAGGTGATGCTGCTGGATTCAGTTGTTTTTTCCAATCCACATAATTCTCACAATAGCTTATAGTAGAATTCCACCATGATCAAGGGGAGTACCTGAAATTACAGAAATATACACACAGAAGGAAAGAAAAAGAATACTTACTCTACTTCTATGACAATGATTGCTGCGAAGACTTCAAGATGCTAATGTAGGAAGAAACAGATAGACATACATCATACGCAGTTTAAGTGTACCCAGATGTGCTTGAACGCAAAGAAAGAAATACTTGATTCAAACTGCACAAGACATGTGGCAGACAGGAACGGTGATGCTGCTAGGTTTCATTGCTTGTTCCAATCTATAAAAAAGAGATGATGTTTATAGTGTTTATAATCTACTGCTGTGTGAAAGCTGGAACAATGGAAACAGTTAAATTAAATTATCAAATCACAAAGACTGAAATCGAAATAGAAAGAAGAAAGGGTGATACTATACTCATCTTCCTGTTGGTGCAGACCACTTGCTCGTGACTGTTCGTTCGCCATGAAACTGGAAAGTAAAATAAATAAAAAAAGAAAAAAAAAGAGGTTCCACCGGGGAAAGCTCGTGTCTGGGCAGCGAGGTGATGAACTCCCGAAAGGAGGGGCACTATATAAAAACAAGCTTTGCTGCGAACATCTCCTAAAAAGCGGTTTCTACTCAGAATAACAGGCGGAGCAGAAAACAGAGGTGTTCTCTCTACCCAACAGGATTCGTAAAGATACCAATAGTTTGTGTTCATAAGACGGCGATGATCGCTCACAAAACTGGCATTCCTACTGTCATGTCGGAGGACCGTCATATATAATTGCACTACCATTTCGTATTGGAGGACGGTCATATATAATTGCACTACCATACCGTTTCGGAGTTCCTAGACAGTAGGAATAATAAAAGCGGCCTTAAAGCGGCTTGTGAGCACACAATCTAGTCGAACTCTAGTCGTCCTTAGTCGAGTCGAGGCAAGCCTGCATTATATAGTAACACGAGCACGTGTCGCCTGCTTAGAGGGTAGCCCCCTTCGGGAGATTCGAAAGCGCACCTCACAGCGGAAGAGCTTCGGAACCAATCGGACCGTACCCAGACTTGCAGCTATTTGTTAACTTGGAAGTGGAGTCAACACCCCGACACTGAGAAAAGAGCTTTCCAAAAGCTCAAAACCAGTTGCATGCAAAGTCGGGGAAACTGGGAGCAGGCTGGGGAGAACACGGGGCCTTGCAGGGAGGCCCATTTTTCTCTTTCGTTCGGTTTACATCTTTCGGGTATTGTTCTCCTTTCAGCCTGCCCCCATCACGCCTTTTTGCTCGCCACATGCAAGCGTATAAAAAGACGACCAGATGACGGACGCAACAAACTAATGCCGACATTTTCTGGATTTTTTTTTTTTTTTGCCAGAGCCCATTTAGCCGTGTAGCTATTAAACTACAACGTTACACCCCCCTACCACGGTGAGGATAGGGTTGGACTTTAGGGGGGAAAATACACATCCAGTATTTTATCCAATAAAAGAACGGTTTATAAACTGCACAATTGTCACGGTAATTCTACAGTTTATGGACCGCCCTTAAATAATATTATATGTATGCTTTCATCTAACAAATTTAAAAAAAAGGCGTTAATTTAGATTTAAATTTTAATATTTTTTCCCCAGAACAGCACGGATTATAAACTGCACAATTGTCACGGTAATTCTATAGTTTATCGACCACCCTTAAATAATATTATATGTATGCTTTCACCTAACAAA
>NC_136527.1:97040174-97113247 GCF_053919585.1 Euprymna scolopes | reverse complement strand
CTCATCAGTGACGTGCTCCGACATAGGCGCGAACCCAGTTCGTCGTACACTTGAAGTGTGCAACACTGACGACCTAACCGTATGGGCCACGGCGCAATCTATTGGCTAGATTTTAATTTTTTTTTATATTTTATCTAGTTCTACATTCTACTATGTGACAATCTAATTCTGGGTTCTAGCTTTCTCATGTAAAAATGTATGTGAACGGGTATATATATATATATATATATATATATATATATATATATATATATATATATATATATATATATATATATATATATATCCTCTTAATACCTAATATATGTATAAAAAGCGGTTCATCCTTTGTAGAGACGTGATGTCCCTCAACAAATAGATTGTTCCGAAATCGTGTCTGGAGAGTCGGCTAATTTCAGTTAATGTTTGTAGGTGTGATATCTACAGCCTGCATACCAGTAGTAGCTATCTTAGTTTGTATAGGACGCGTGACTTAAGATTTACGAACACTCCCAGACACATAAAATATAGTTTTGTGAAATTTGGAAAAAGTCGGTCTGCCGTTTCGGAGACGATAGAAGACAAACTTACAGAGACAGAGAGAGACAGAGAGACAGAGAGGGAGAGAGAGAGACAGAGAGAGAGAGAGAAAGAGAGAGATAAATACACACACGAAGTGCCTTTATATATGGGATGTCCAGAAAGTCACTGAAGTGGTTTGCATTTAAATAGATTCTTGGTATTTTTTTTTTGGGGGGGGGGTAATATCTTTCTGTAATTTTAACACAAGCTGACTAAAACATTGAGCAGTTTATGTAAAACATTGCAAAAGTTAAACAATCTCTATTCATGAAAAATAATGTTTTTTAAATGTTGTTCATTTTTAACTTCGCACATTATTTCTCGTTATGGCAATATCAAATGGCCACCACGTTCCCCAGACTTGACTAGCCCCGACTTTTACTTGTGGAGAAAGAGTCTACGTTAACAAACCTCTAAACCTTACAAGAATGGAAGTAAAAAATCGGGAACAAAATAAGGGAGTTAAATAGCAATCCAGAGATTCTGCAATCTGTCATGAACAATGTTTTGGAAAGAGCACAAATATGCGAAGCTGAAAATGGGCAACATTTAAAAGACATTATTTTTTTTATATTTTTTATAAATAAACTTTGTTTGTAATTTTGCTTGTTTTAAATAAAATGTCTCAAACGAATGCCTTTCATGTTACTATTATTATTATTATTATTATTATTATGTTATTATTATTTATTATTGTTATTGCTATTATTATTGTTATTGTTATTGTTATTATTATTATTATTATTGTTATTATTGTTATTATTATTATTCTTATTATTATCATCATTATTATTATTATTGTTATTATTGTTATTATTATTATTGTTATTATTATTACTGTTATTATTATTGTAATTATTATTATTATTATTGTTATTATTATTGTTTTATTGTTATTATAATTAATATTATGTTATTATTGTTATTATTATTATTATTATTATTATTATGTTATTATTAGTGCTATTATTATTGTTATTATTGTTATTATTATTATTGTTATTATTATTATTATTGTTGTTATTATTATTATTAATATTATTATTGTTGTTATTATTATTATTAATATTATTGTTATTATTATTATTATTATTATTGTTATTATTATTATTGTTATTGTTATTATCATTATTATTATTATGTTATTATTACTGTGATTATTATTATTGTTATTATTATTGTTATTATGATTATTATTTTATTATTATTATTATTATTGTTATTATTATTATTATTATTATTATTATTGTTATTATTATTATTATTATTGTTATTATTATTGTTATTATTATTATTATCATTATTGTTATTGTTATTATTATTATTATTATTATTATTATTATTATTATTATTAAGGATCTTTCACACAGCCTGGAAGCTGAGTAACAAGTCTCCCCAGATTTCCAGTACTGTCCACCTTTTTCGATACTATTTGCAAATAAGTTTGTATTATCGCAACAGCCGCTCGCTATTGATTTCTCGTTGGTGTTCACTGGAAGTTGAGTGTCAATAAGCCTCCCCAAGGTCTCAGTTCTCCTCGCACTTAACCAGCGGAGGTCTGCTCAGTGCTCTCTCCTCGGTCTTTCTTTCCTTCTTGACTCTACTTGGCTATTTGGTCTCACTCGTTTTTTTGTTGGGGGTATTATTATTGTTATTATTATTATCATTATTATTATTATTATTATCATTATTATCATCATCATTATTATTATTATTATTATTGTTATTATTATTTTTATTGTGGCATTGTAGATCAGTAATATTTAAGACAAACACAATGGTAGATATCATTTTAAAAAGTGTATTAATAAAAATACTTTACATAAGAACACGTCATGTTTATGTGGCCACGTATCGCTGCTACAACGTTATGTATTGTCTCTGTCTTAGTCAGAAACATATCATCAAAAAATAAAGAATCTATTTAAGTTCAAAAACCCCCCTTCAGTGTCTTTTTTGGACACTGTAGAAGGCATTTTTTCTTTTTTTTCTTTTTTTTTGTGGGGATATCTCAAGGAAAGAGTCTATTGTTAACAAACCCCAAACCCTGCAAGAATCAAAAGAAAACATCAGAAACGAAATAAAGGAGTTAAATAGCAATCCAGAGATTCTGCAATCTGTCATGAATAATGTTTTGGAAAGAGCACGAATATGCGTAGTTGAAAATGGGCAACATTTAAAAGACATTATTTTTTATAAAGATTGTTTGAATTTTGCAGATTTTTTTTATTTCTTTAAATTCCCAATATCTTAGATTGTGTTAAAATTACAGAAATGTATCGTCAAAAATAAAGAATCTATTTAAGTTCAAACCCCTTCAGTGACTTTTTGGACAGTCTGAGGTATAAAAGGAATTTCTATGTGTGAGTGTGTTTACTATGAACTCCGAAACAGCTAGGCTGATTTTTTTTTGTAATCTAACACAAATATACTTTATGTGCCTGGCAGTGTTCTTAGATAGGTCTTGTATCGGAATGCTTCTGATAAGTATCGAAAATCGATAATCAAAAAAGTTTGATTAAAGAAGGAACACTGATTTTGACCAAAGTTAACACCCTTACACAACCTAACATCACAAGTGCATTTGAGAAGTTTTATCACTGCACATGTAGAACAGTCCGGCATAAAAAATCAAAAATATGTTCTTTGATAAGACAGGACAGGGCGTATATCAGATTATTTACGAGGACGGTTCAATAATAACTTGTTTGGATTGGACTTGAAGACAACAATATTGTAGTCAGCTGGAATGCAGACCAGTAGAACAGAGTGCCGCAGGCGAACAGTTCTAGGAAAAATGGAATGATATGTTCCCATCAACGTTAACTCACACGGGTTATGTTTTCACCAACGAGCGATCAAGGTGTAGGGCAAATCGGATAGCCATATTTGTATCATATACACATCGTACAAATTGTCTTGTGTCGGTTTTAACGTAGTGCGACCACTAAGACGATTATCGGGCTACACTAACAAGCAGAAGGATTATAAAGAATAAAAACGGGCATTTAGGATTTCCGGTCGACAGTAGATATATTTAGAGAACGAGTAGATCAGAAAGATTAGATTGGTAGATGAGGTTTTGGGAATTTTTCTTGAGATAAGAGAGTCCAAGAGTCTACAATAAAAGAATCTCGGCGTAGAACAAAGAAGTTTGACACGGTCGGACAACGATCAACTGTCGGTGTTTAGGATACCTATGCACACAAACACACGCACACTGAACACAACTAGCGTATACCAACAAATTGTCTTGTGTTGATTTTAACGTAGTGCGACCACTACGACAATCATCCGGTTCCACTAACAAACAGAAGGATTACGAAGAATGTTTTTATTGTTTTTTAGTTTTCCTTTTTTACTTTTGACGGGTATTATTTCCCACAGGGGTGTTGATATGTCGAAAAATATACCAAGCCAAACCAATTCTGACAAAGCCCCATGAATAGACACGTCAGACTTGCCGTTCATTGATTTCCGAAATAACATTTTAAGAGTGGCTGCGACCATTAAGACGATTATTGGGCTGCACTACCAAGCAGAAGGATTATAAAGAATAAAAAAAAAACAGAAATTTAGGATTTCCGGTCAAAAGTCGATATATTTAGAATGAGCATATCAAACAGATTAGATTTTATTTGTTAAGTTTTACATTTTACTTTTGATCGGTATTACTTCGCACAGAGGTGTTGCTATGCCGCAAAATATAATAAACCAAACCAATTCTGACAAAGCCCCGTAAATAGACACGTTAGACTAATCGTTCATTGATTTTCCGAAATAACATTTTGAGGGTGGTTGGGTGACCCATTTATATATCTGTGTGCCTGCCATGCTCGGTAGAAATAGAAACAAGAGACGTCATTCGTGTGCTTCGAAGTGCAACACGATGAGTCTTTATTGTGATATCTTTACGTGAAAGATTTTACAAATATTTCCTCTTTCCAGCGATGTTTGCCAACGGGTGGAGAAGGGCAGAGATGGCATGGTAGGCGTGGGTCGACTTGCTAGATATTTAGCAAAAGGCGGGATTGGAATTAACGGTATGGTTGTACGAACAACTGCTTAATGCCAAAATAAAACGAGGCATCATTATTTCAAATTGAAAAAAACTATTCCTGAAAAAAAATATATTTGGGTTATCATATGCGAAAGCATCTCGGCTTGAAGCCCCGTATGAAAAAGCATAGAAAAAGTCAAAAGAAAGTGGAGAAACGTAGAATTATTTTGGAGAGGGTTCGGAAATAAATGCCTTTCTCTTATCTAAAACTAGCGGGAGTGCCCGGCGTTGCCCAGGTGCATGTACGTGGTGTAGTAAGGAACCCCGGGAAGGGGTGCAAAAAAAGTAGAGGGGGAGAGAATCAAAACAACAGTAGGCAGAAGTCATTAAAACCAAAAGTGGTAGTAGGCAGGCAAGCTCGAACCCGTAACGCGTAGGAGAAAAAAAAAAGGTTTTAAACAAAAGTGACGTCTTTGCCGATGTCTCCAGTATTTTGCTTAATTTTTGAGTTTTGAGCGATTATCGAGTCTCACAAGATGACTGTAAATGTCAGACATTTCCTTCTTGTTCTAACTTCAAACTGTGCGCTACTTTTGTTTGTGTTAAACGATTTAAAATAAGTTAAAACAACAAAAACGTGATCTAGGTAGGTAGAAGAGTAACTTATCTTGCATTTGGTAACATTCATTTTCTTATATATTTATTTGTTCACTACTTTTTCGTTTTGTTCTTACTGAATGCAAAATATTCGCCGTGGAATTTCCACGTGTCACGATTATTTCGTTTTATTAATCTTAAGTTTCATAGAATAAAAAGTTCGGACACAACTTTGCCGAGTGTGTGTGTGTGTGTGTGTGTGTGTGTGTGTGTGTGTGTGTGTGTGTGTGTGTGTGTGTGTTTTGGCAAAATTTTAACATTCAATACATTAAATCAACAGCTATAATTCATATGAATTGACTTCACCCAGAAAAGAACAATTTTATTCGCGTAATGGTGCGAAGTCGAGTGTAAAGGGGCTTTTCGTTTACGAATTTACAACTAGTTAATCGACAGTCGACACTTTCACTGAGTTATGCGATCACCGCTAATTTAGCAGTATCAGAATTTTTGTAGGAATTTTTGACACCCCTAACACGAAACTGCGAATAAAATATAAAAATCTCGTAATTTTTCTGTTAAAAATGGGTTATTTATTTTCTTTATGGATTATACTTCCAAAATAAACTATTACAGTTGTTTTAAAAGTAATAGAAATATATTTTTTTTTTTAAACAGTAATGAATTTTCCGAACTCAATATTTTTCAATTTTTAAACTTTAAAAATCTATCCAAATTTTTCTATTGATTCTATTTTTACGATATTTTCAGGGTCAATGTGAAATTTTATGTTCTTTCCAATGAACCGAATATAATATTTTGGACAAACGTTTTTTTTTTTAATTCACGCCCCCCCCATTTGTGTAAGTGTCACACATTTTCAAGTTTCTCTTAAAAAGTAAATAATTAATTTATGTTTAATAGTTTTATATATCACAAATTGAAGAGAAAAGGTCAATAAATAATATATTCAAATTTAAAACAAAAAAATCCCTTTTTTTAGAAATTTACCTGTAAAGTCCGAAGTTTAAAACCTTTTTTAAAAAAAATTGTTTTTTTTTGTTTTTTTTTTAATGAAACCTTGGTCCTTGCTCCTTTAATTGAAAGAAAAATTAGGGCTTGAATTACATTTTTCGAGGCGTTATAAGCTTGGAAAGACAGGGGGTCGAATAATTCACGCCTCTCATTTTGAAATGTCTATTAAAAAGTAAATAATTAATTTATAAATTATTAATCTTATAAGCTTGGAAAGATGGGGTGGAATTATTCACTATTTTCACGAAATTTCTGACACTGCCCACAGACAGACCGTTCCGTTGTATCACAGTTCTTAAGTGTTGCTAGACTAAAACTCATCAGGGCCAGTATACTTCTTCAGTGGTCCTAAACAAGGAAGGGAGATAATTCCAAACAGTCAGAGTTGTCTTCCTTCAAGAATCTACGAAATTTTTGTTTTTACTTATTTTAAAGCGTTTATTTACTTCAGAACAAAATTAGTGTTGAGACTTAAGTTATAACAAGACCGAAATGACTGTCATGAGACCGACGTCTCGGTGTATATGAGAAGAAAGCACCACCAACCTCTATACGTAGTTAATTTTCATGTCGAAAATAGTAATATATCCAAAAATGACGAAAATTCAGCAAGTAGAAAGTTGATTTATAAAGTAGAATTATAATGAATCAATGTAAATTAATATTCTATTCACAAAGAAATCAGTCTTAATTAAGTTTATATATATGTGTGTGTGTGTGTGTGTGTGTGTGTGTGTGTGTGTGTGTGTGTGTGTGTGTGTGTGTGTGTGTGTGTGTACGGCGCACGTGCTCTGTAAATCGATTACAGCTCGTTACATTTCAAACATCGCAGACCCACACGTTGTTTGGTACCATCGCAAACGAACAAAAAATAAATAAAATAAAATAAATAAATAAAAATCCGACCCAGAAATTTTTTAAGTGCAAATTAGTGATAGGATAATTCCTATATTTTCCCGATTCCAGTGCAATTACTGATTCCGATTCTTTATAAATCTCTAAATATTAAACTATAGACTAGCATTTTTCCCGATTACCGTAAAAACAATATGTTAAATGTGCAGATATTTTCTTAAACGTAATGAAAAAACATGATATGAGAATAAACTATAGTTTAAAATCAATAAATATTGATTATTTTATCAGTATTACCAGCAGCGGAAGATATCAAATAAAAACATAATTAAAAGAATCGTTTTGGCATCAGAAAAGTGGCACATATTATTAATCGTTCCAACACTAACGCAAATGAAATGCATTATTCGTGGTTTTGTCCAACGCATTTCATTATCTTTCAAAAGTCTTTTCGTACACATATGTGCTTAGCAAAGCTGTGCCACATAACATGTGCTTTTTCAAAGTTTCTGTCTCGGCCACCTGACGCTGACCCTGTCGTTTTGAAACTCAGAGGGAACTCTCTCTCTCTCTCTCTCTCTCTCTCTCTCTCTCTCTCTCTCTCACTCACACACACACACACACACACACGTGCCGAGACAAAAGTTTGTTTTATATAATAGTATAGATATTTATCCTTTCTTTCATAAGTAAAACAAAACAAAAACAAAAAAACATACACTCAATAGAGTTGGTATGTATGGAAAATATAAACGACATTTTCGTTGCAACACTCACGCACAAATTTAATTAAAACCAACAAAACATGCAATGAAAAGAAATGAATTCGAATTACATTTTCTTTCACAAAAACAACGAACGATAATACAATAAAATGGCTACTCAGAATCAAATATTGATTTTTTTAAGACGAATGTTTTAATTTGAGAAAAGATGCGGGAATAAAAATGATGTATGGAATATACTGTCGCTTCTTTATTAATATTAATCGATGTGGTTCCTCATATGCAAATTATTCAATCACTTGTTTTTTGTTTTTTTTTTTTGTTTTTTTTTAATATTTATTTAATGTTTCCAGGCGACACGCATCCCCGGGATTTCCAGCATCTTTAGCACCCTTTCTGTGTTTTCCTTCGTTGTTCTCAAAGAGAGGCTTTCCGCTGAAACCGGTCGATTCTGAATTGAAAAAGGTCGTATGTGGACGCTTTCCCCATCGCCAAATTTCCAAGGATCTTTCCAACAATGGGCGCAAGCTTAAAACCATGACCTGCAAGAGAGAATAAAAATATCGAGAAAGGCACCATTAGAGAACTTCTTTCCAAACTTTAAAAACGTGAATGTAGTACGCCAGTGTTAACTTTGAAATTCTTCTAAGACCTGGTCGAGAAAATCAGTTTAGGAGAACCTTCAACAGTCGGTCGAATTCAAATCACATTTTTCTTCACTCTATAATTCCCTCTTGTCAAACTTTCACAAGAAAAAGAAACACTCGACTACCTACAACCACGATAAACAATTTCCCCCACTCTATATCTGTGCCTAAATTTAAACGCAGTCGTACATCTAAACAATATGATATAAATGTGGAAGTACCTCAGGGGTCTATCCTTGGACCTCTATTATTCCTAATATTCATAAATGACCTCCCTGATAAAATTGTTTCGGAGATGGGTATATTTGCCGATGACACCACTCTCTATAACAGGCACAAGGGGAAAACAAATGAACAGATATCTAAGGAAATGACAGAAACACTAGAGGATGGCCTCCAATCTCTAGTGGAATGGGAACAAAAATGGATGGTCACGTTACATGCTGCCAAGACTAAACTTGTTTCCTTCAATAATTACAAGAAACCTTCTCTACCACCAATAGCAATGGCCAAGAACACATTATCTGAAAGTACTTTCATAAACTCCTAAGCCTAACATTTACAGGGAACATGAGCTGGAATAGATGCATTGAGAGCATTGCCAAGGCTGTTGCAAAAAAGGTGGGCTCTCTCTCTACCGTGCTGGAAAAATACTTACGCCTGAAATTATCCTGTACCTCTATAAGGCCACCATTCGCCCATGTATGGAGTACTGTTGTCACATTTGGGCTGGTGCATCTGCTGGTTTTCTCTCGCTCCTGGACAGGGTTCAAAAGAGAGTCGCCAACCTGATAGGTCCTGAACTTTCATCTAGGCTTCAGCCTCTGTCCAATCGACGAAACGTTTCATCCCTCTGCCTGTTCTACAAATACTTTAATGGTGAATGCTCTGACGAACTACAAGCACTTGTACCTCCTCGACGTGACTACCTCCGACAAACCTGACAAACAACTAAGTCCCACCCCTTTACAGTAGAGATCCCTAGGTGTAAGAAAGCCTTTTACTCCAATAGTTTCTTCCCCAGAACTGCAAGACTTTGGAACTCCCTTCCGGATTCTGCTTTCCCAATTGTACTGATATGCAGAAGTTCAAGTGTAATGTGAACAAACATCTTGCTACTCATCTCTCTTCATAATTCCCTTACAACTTATGCCTCGGATAGTGGCCCTCTACTTCAAAGTGGCACTGTGCTTTGTTTGGGGTGAAAATTGATTCATAAAAAAGATAAAAAGAGAGAACGAAAAAAGAGGAAAAGAAAGAGAGAAAAGTGGGAGTTTTTTGGGCCAGTATCAAAGTGCAGTAATATCTTCTGTTTTCCGTCAGAGGGGAAATCCTTCTCAACCGAGGCATTTTCTTTTGTCCCATTCAGAGTATCATTTTTGCAAAACCGACGTTGTGTCTGACTTTACTCTCAAATGAATGTCAGTAATTTTTTTTTAATGAACCAAACCACAGTAAATTGTAATCATCAATCATAGATGTGTGTGTGTGTGTGTGTGTGTGTGTGTGTGTGTGTGTGTGTGTGTGTGTGTGTGTGTGTGTGTGTGTGTGTGTGTGTGTGTTACCAGCGAATGGTAAAAACTAGACACAAGGTAGAGATTAACTAATAGACATATGTAGATTAAAATTCGTAATAATAGAAAGATGTAGCCAAGGGAGATAACTCTACCGAAAATAGTTCTAAGAAAGAAAACTCTCATTAAAAATCTATAAATACTAAAAATACAACGTAAATAAATACATAAATATTAGCCTGGCAAAAAAAAAAAAAAAAAAAAAAAAAAAAAAGTTCAGTCTGAATTTGATAAAACAAAAAAAGTAATTTTCACCAACAACTAGGCTTCGGACGATGTGATCTCTGAATTTCTTGCCGCTCTTCTAAAATACGCCATGGACTGAGGGAGATAACCCTATTTAATTTAGAAATTCGTTCATCTTTTTTTTATTCTTTCATATGACAGTTTGGCGCTTCTACACTATTGGGGCGAAGTTTCGGAAATCGTATTACTGAATTTCATATGAAAAGAATCGTATCTACGTATTCCTCGTATTTTTTAAGATGATGATATAAAAAAATTACGAAAATCGATAAGGTAGAAAATTATTTATTAAAGAAAATAAAAAATACAACTTGATGGAAACGATCGTAAGACACAGGTTAGTTCAAAAGGGAGGTAATTTTCCGTTTCTATTTAAACTAGATGACCGCAATTATTCCTACTACTACGACGATTAAAGTCATTCAGTCGGACATATATTCGGTGAATTTCTAACAGCATTTTGTATAATTATTTAGTTTGAACTCATTTTCCCAAACTTACCGTATTCAACAGCAAGCACACACTGCCATTCTCCTTTTTCAAATATATCGATAAACATTGTATGATTTTCGAACCGATTACACATTTTAAAGTGAGTAAAACCACTAAAAACCCTTTTTTCCAGTTAGGTAGAAAAGTAACTTATCTTGCCTTTGGTAACATTTATTTGTTAGTTGTTTTTTTACCACTTTTTTGAATCTATGTGTACAGTAATACAAACCCGGAAGATCCAACAAATATGTGTATAATTTTATAAAAAAAAAATCAGTTCCGTTAAAAAAGAAAAAAGTAAATAAATAAATAAATAATAATAATAATAATAATAATAATAATAATAATAATAATAATACCAAAAACAAATAAGGTCTGCAATGCAAGGGGAGTAACTCTAAAGTTTAAATTTAATTTCATAAAAGTTAGAGTTATCTCCCCTTTGCTCTATGTTGGAATTTGCAATTGATATTGAAACACTTTATTTGTTTTTGCGTCATTGATACAAACCCTTCGGCAGATGTGCCTTCCGACTTTCTTCGAATGTATCGTCCATGCTTTTACATCATCGTATCATTATATAAAAATAACACCAATATGTCTACATACATGCAGTGATAGTAATGTCAGAAACCGATTTTAGAATGCGTGAAAAAAAAATTGAATAATTCGACCTCCTATTTTTACAAGCTTATAACTGCTTAAAAAATGTAATTCAAACCCTATTTTTTTTTTCAATTAAAGGAGCAAAGAGCAACTTTTAAAAAAAATAACAGGTTTAATAGAAAATTATGCAATTTTTTTAATCGGCTTTCTTTAAAAAAGATTTGAAGAAAATCAACGAAATTTTTCTTCCTTCAAGTATAAAAAATCGATATAAATTCCAAAAAATCACTTATCTAAAAAAAAAAAAAACAACTCAATGTGTAGTTCAATTCTTTATTGTTACAAATTTTTCCATATTTATATTTTAAATTCCAATTATTTTTAAATAAAATAATTTTTTAAACAACTATTTGAAAAACGTGCGATCATGGAAGCATTTTTCAAAAAACCAGAAGTAATCTTTCTCCTTGTGTTGAACTACGGATGAACAAAAGGACATAAAAACCACACATTCACGTTAGGTGTGTAGCCTTGTACCTGGATGAACGTGTGTTACCATAGTTGAAAAATAGTCAAATTTTACTCATAGGATTATTCCTTAAAAAAAACGTGCCATCACGTGGCATTACTAAACGGAACTTTTATATACCAAACTGAAATTTTTCGTTTAAGATGACAGTTTCATATCTATCTATCTATATATATATATATATATATATATATATATATATATATATATATATATATATATATATATATATATATAAATTTAACTCTTGGTTCGTTCGTAATTAATAGTCTAAATAACCACTGGAATATATATATATATATGTATATATATATATATATATATATATATATATATGTTAATTACCCCTAACCTTTTTTCCTTAAGAAAGAAGTTGTGTCACTCGATAACACACTACAGAAGATGACAGTTTCATATATATATATGTATATATATATATATATATATATATATATATATATATATATATATATAATTTAACTCTTGGTTCGTTCGTAATTAATAGTCTAAATAACCACTGGAATGACTGCTTCGACATTTTAGTATAATATGTTTACTGTACCCATGTGTGTTTTTACATATCTCTTTTTAATTATAACATCAGACTGAATTTTGCTATAATAAATAGGTGTTTTTCCTTGTACGGATGGGGCATTTTTTTATTTGGGGACAATTATTTCACGCCGCGTGCCATCACGTGACATTACTAAACGGAACTTTTATATACCAAACTGACATTTTTCGTTTAAAAATGGAATCATTTCTCTTTCGTTAATATATATATATATATATATATATATATATATATACATATATAATATTTCGTGTTTTATATATAAAGTAGAATTGTTGAATGTTATTCTTTTGATTATATTTGTTTTTAGGAGAAGCACAATTAAAAAAAAGATTAAAACGGAGCGAAATTTAAATTTCCATTCCATTTTTACAACAATCGTAAACAAGTGCATACTTCGTAAGTTTTATCGTAAGTTAGCGAGCAACCCATAAAAATCTGCTTAAAATATTGTAAATATATATATATATATATATATATATATATATATAACCTCTCCCTAACATACTGACAATAATTTGGTTCCGTCCTTCCCTATAAGAGGGATTGATTTACTAGGATTTGTATTAGAAGCTGAGCAAAATTATTCAATTGTTGAATTTTTTACATTTTTGTTAAATTTGTTAGTTTGCAATCGCTAAAAGCCCACACAAAAAATTGAACAAAAGACAAAATTAAAAAGAATGGTACTCATGCAGAATTTAACCCCCTCCCTTGGATTCCAATTAGTTTAGGGTTCGACCGGCAATCACTGGATTCAGCCGAGCGTTGTTCAAATGTTGAAACACTAAATCAACCTTTTATTTATTTTTTTTCATAGTTAATTATTGATGGGAGCATTTTTTCTGTTTATTTTCTTAACATCTATTGACAAAAAAAAATTGTACATTCTTTGAAAAAAAAATTTAACTTTTCTCTACTTTCACCTAACTATTTACGGTGTTCATATAAAGCATGAATTTTTTCTTTTCATGATAAAAATTCTGTTTTCAAAAATAAATGTTTACTGCCAACTTTCTTTTAAAAAAAAAAGTGCAAGTTTTTCTGAAAAACAAAAAACTTTCACCTAACAATTTATGGTAAATAATTCACCTTTTCTTGGGGAAAAAACAACTTTTATTGATAAAAAAATTGCAAAAATAATAAAATAAATAAACAATAAAAAATGCATTTTTTTATGGGGAATGTGTTCCATTTTAACAAACTGAGCCACAGCAACGCGTGGCCGGGTGCAGCTTTGTGTGTGAATAAAAAAAATATATATATGAACACGTGATCGCTAAAAACAATGGACTTAGATATAACATTCATTAGCTTACCAGTAATAGCAGGAGCACATTTTCAAAAGTAGGTTAATCTTTTTTTTTTTAATAGAAACATGTAATGATAATAATTACCTGAAAATCCAGCTCCTATGATCAAATTTGGATGAAGAGGGTGTTTGTCTAATACAAAATGCTCATCGGGAGTTTTCTGTTGGAGATAGTGAAAAGAGGGAGTTGTTGGAAAAAAATCAAAGATACATAGTCAAGAGATACACACGAATTATATATATATATGTGTGTGTGTGTGTGTGTGTGTGTGTACGTGTATGTGTGTATGTGTGTGTATGTGTGTATGTGTATGTGTGTATGTGTATGTGTGTGTGTGTGTATGTGTGTGTATGTGTGTATGTGTGTGTATGTGTATGTGTGTATGTGTGTGTATGTGTGTATGTGTGTATGCGTGTGTGTGTATGTGTGTGTGCGTGTGTGTATGTGTGTGTGTATGTGTATGTGTGTGTGCATGTGTATGTGTGTGGGTGTATGTGTATGTGTGTGTATGTGTGCGTGTATGTGTGCGTGTGTGTGTGCGTGTGTGTGTACTAGTCTTCCCGTTGGTCCTTGAAGGGTATGTGTGTGTATGTGTGCGTGTGTGTGTATGTGTGTGTGTGTGTGTGTGTACTAGTCTTCCCGTTGGTCCTTGAAGGGTAAGATGAAACAATTTTCAAAATAAAAAGTGATTTTGCAATTTTATTGTCTTTTATTGTCTTGAGAAAACATTTTTTTTTAAGTAATGAGTGACAGAAATAAAAACTCAGGAAGCCTCCAGAGCACTACTGCATACACTAATTAAAATTAAGGAGACCCTACTAGGTGCGTGTCTAATACAAAATACTCGTCCGGGGTTTTCTGTTGGAGATGGTAAAAGGAGGAACTTATTGGAAAAAATCAAAGATACATAGTGAGGAAAATATATATATATATATATATATATATATATATATATATATATATATATATATATATATATATATATAGGGTGACCCAACGTTGCTCGGGATTGAATGATGATCAACAAATTTTTCACACTCCTATATTCTTATTGTCATCTAAATCAGTAAAATCAATCATTTCTAACTTGAACTTAACGGCATCGTCGCCCTCTAGAAAAGATAAAACCCTGTATGGTAGCCTTAACTATCCACTCACCTTCCATTAATTTACTTATACTAAACATGGTTAAATAATTGCACTCACTCACCGTATATATACAATGCTCAACAATACAAGGGTCTGGCTCTAATCCAGGAAAGACATCTTTCACAAATTCACTACATATTTTGATGGCCCAATCATTTTCAACTTGGTCTCGTCGGTCGGGATCAATAACAGGTCCATCGTGTAGCGCTACCTGTTGAGTTTAGAAGAAAAAGAATAGATAAAAGTCTATTACGATAAACAAAGGGTCATAAATCGATTTGATATGGTGCACATATTAAATGTAACTTTCATTTTTTTCATATTGCCACCCGGACTTAGAGTTAGTTTTTGGGTTAATAGATATCATAGTTTTTCATATATAATTGGTGGGCATATATATATATATATATATATATATATATAGTAAGTTATAAAATATACATGGCGATTAAACTACACTGAATATTCCGCGTTTCATCCACTCTAGGATTCTTCAGGCTTATGCGAGAATTTTGTGGTCTCGCGTTTTATATACGGACCTTCTATTGAGTTTTTAGTTAGCGTTGTTTTCATACAATATTTTTTTATTATTAAATGTACTTTTGTGGTCATAATATCGAGTTTTGAAATCTAAGGAAGTCATACCTATGTAATATTTCTTGTTATTTGGGTTTTCTTTCGCAAATGTTGTTGCCTGGTAAACTATGCTTTTGGTTAGACATTTATTTTGAAGTGGGCAAAGTGTGCAGTATCTGCAGTTGCATTTATCTTGTTCGTTATTAGTATTTTTATTTTTATTTCTAGTATGGTTGTTGTTGTCCGGAGTTGGTTTATTATTATTATTATTATTATTATTATTTCTGCTAGTTACATATGTGTTTTTTGTGTTAGTTCTATTTTTGTCATGGTGTCCACTTTTTTATTCTTGTTTTGTTATTTTCATAGCTTTTATTTAATATTTTGTTATTATGTGGTTTAATTATCGTCTCTAAATTTTCGCAGCAGCTGTAGGATAATTTTAGGGTATTTTTATTGAAAATTTTGTGTAAGGGGTTGGTTGCAGGGAAGTGCTTTTCGATAAGATCTACAAATTTCTTGCCAAGTTTTGTTTTTAACATTTGATTGTATGGTGCCGTATACCAGATTATATTTCTTTTTCTTCTATTTTTAATTTTATTATAGTTATTGGTGCTTTGTTGCTTATATTTGCTATCAATATTTTTGCATCCACTATTTCTTAGGGCTGTTTCATAAATATTAGTTGACCTGTTAAATACATTTTCATCGCTTGAGTTATTGCTGAGTCTACTTACGATCGAGTTAGGAATCTGTTTTATAATTGATGGTGGGTGATTGGACTTAGGGTTTACGTATATTGGATTAGCGTTATCTTTTAAATAGGGTTCATATGTGTTTTTATCTAAATTTAACGTGACGTCCAGGAAGTTTGTTATTTTTATGTTAGCTAATACGTCTACATTTAGGCCTAGTTTTTTTCATTTCCTTGTGTATGATTTTCTTAAAATTATCAACCTATATATATATATATATATATATATATATATATATATATATATATATTTACTATAATAATTAAATACCTACAGACACTAGTGTTTCATCCTTTTGGAAATCTAAAGTGCAGGGTGTCACGATTAACACTTTTTGCCAAAATATTTGAGACCATAATCCGGCACCTTACAGATGCTAAACTTCTGACTGACAAACAATAGAAAAATTTTGATAGATTTTTAAAGTTTAAAAATTGAAAAATATTGAGTTCGGAAAATTCATTACTGTTTTTAAAAAAAAAATATTTCAATTACTTTTAAAACAACTTTAATAGTTTATTTTGGAAGTATAATCCATAAAGAAAATAAATAACCCACTTTTAACTGAGAAATTACGAGTTTTTTATATTTTATTCGCAGTTTCGTGTTAGGGGTGTCAAAAATTCCTACAAAAATTCCGATACACCTAGTCATTTTCTACATTGTTTTCTTTGAAATCTAAACTCTAACAAATATACAACTTCAAATATTTTTATATATAGTCGTTTAAGAAAAAAATACAGCACATACGATGTCTACACTTGTCCAAGAAAAATAATTAGTTCTTATCGACATAGCGGAATACTGAAAATACACGTTATACAAGCCAATATTCAAGGGAGGTAACTCTAAATTTTATTACTGAAATTTTTATTACTGAAATTAGAGTTATTTCCCTTGACTCTAATGACAAGTATGTAATTATTGTTGTGTTTCGATTAAAACCACATTTAAAAAATCGATTTCTTAACAATCAGCTTTTTTGTTTACGTAAAAATTAATTTAGAAAATAAAAACGAAAAATTTGATGATCTTCAGATGTTTTAATCGATAAAAATCTGAATAATTTAAAAGAAAATTATCAAAATTGTCCCTCAATGTTTGCATGCTAGATTAAAACCTTCTGATCAAATTAAGATTCTACATTTTCAGGCGGTTACGTGTCAAAATCCTTTAAGACGAGAAGAAAAAAATTAAGACGAAGAATAATTTTGTAATTTAGAAATTAAATGTAAAATGATCACGAATTTTCGGGCCATTGTCGTTTTAAGTCAGTAAAAATGGTGTACTTATCACCGACTTTAAATTCTAAACCAATAGTTTGTTTTTCTTTCTGCTATTTTTACTAATGTTGTGCATTTTAAGAGGGGGGGGAGGGTCTACTGTTTTACAACCTTGTCACCCAGACTTAGGGTTAGTGGATAATTTGTCTAATTGGTTAAAAACTGTGAAACGGCCGGGAAATAGGAGATCAGTTTACATTAACTTTGTATACGAAATTGATCCCCCACTTTAAATTCTCAAAATTTTTAAAAACTTGGTGTTAAAATTTTTTACAAAAGAGTTACGCACCTGAAATGCACATTTACCTACTTATACTAAATGTGAGTTAATCAAAGCTTGTTATTTCTAAGGTCTTTTTATTCTTGTGCTCAAATATATATACACAGGGTGGAACGATAAAAGTGAAAAACGACACTACAGCTTTATTTGAAAAAGTCAGGTGATATATATTCAATGCAGCCGCCTTCAGCCTCAATCTCCGTCTCGATACAGGTCCGGAGCTGGGAGCATTTTCTGAAGCCAAGCCTTTCTATAGTGAAAATATTAATGTGTGTATTTTGAAATGTAAAAATCACTGGTGACCATGTTTGTACAGGCGGCATATGAAAGGGGCCAACCCTCAATTTGGTCAGGAATGCTGAAAACGAATATTCGTATATTAATTTTAGGTGAGTAAATGAAGAAGCTGTATATATATAACTACTTCATTTACTCACATAAAATAAATATACGAAAGTATAGATTTATGCATAAACTTTAAGTATTTACTTCCAAACTGCTCAATACGTTGGTAGAGCTCGTTAGTAATTTATGAAATATATACGGCGATTAAGCTACACTGAATATTCGGCGTTTCATCCACTATAGGATTCGTTAGCCTGACGACTCCTATAGTGGATGAAACGCCGAATATTCAGTGTAGCTTAATCGCCATATATATTTCATAAATTACTATATATATATATATATATATATATATAAATATATATATTTGTTAGTACATTTTCAAGTATTTTTTTTAAAGGTAGATAACTCTTATTTTTATTATCTCCCTTGAGAAAGCACACACAGATATATGTATATATATACATATATTTGTGAGTATATTTTCATATGGTTTCCTAAAGGTAACTCTGACTTTAATTATCTGCCTTGATTAATATCTGAGAAGTTCTTTTTGTTTTAACTTATTTTAAAGCGTTTATTTACTTTGGAACATAACAAGTGTTCAGGCTCAAATTAGAACAAGACCGAGGTGACTGTCATGAGACCGTCGTCTCCCTGCATATTAAAACAAAGCCAACCTCCATACGTAGTTAATTGTCATGTCGAAAATAGTAATATATCCAAAAATTACGAAAACTCTACAAGTGCAGAGTTCTTTATAGTTCAAACCAATATTAAGTAATTTTTTTTTTTTTTTTTTTTGGCATACATTATTGCTGATATTCATGCTGCTCCTCTTTGATCAAATTGTCTCTAGGATGGATTAGAGTTGGGGGTCAGGGTTAGCCTTTTTTTTTTATATTTGATATGTAATTCTATGTCGATTTTTTTAATCTTTTCGAATATGCTGAAAACGAATATCACAATTTAATTCGGGGCACATGATGTATAACAAATAGATAACACAGAAAATAGACTTATAGTTTTTAAAGGTTTATTAGAAGAAAAATATGTAACCCACAGTGGGGACCCTAACAGGTACTACCACTCCGGGTCAGAGTGGACCTGGGAGCAATGGTAATTAAAGGGTGGCTCCACACTCCCCAAGCCCGCTTATGGAGCTTTACCATCGGATACAGTTTAAGGTCATATCCAGGACCCTGAATCCTGTTCTTGTAGAAATTTTGGATGGGAGTGGTCTTCTTCTGGGAGAAGTTTCGGCTGGTTGCTAAATAAAAAGAAAAAAGAGACAAGTTTTAATCCAACGGAAATGGAATCATGTCGTTACAAGTCCGAGTAATTTTGAAATGGATATATCTATAAAAGTGAAAGTGTACAACTTATAGTATAAACCACTGAAATGTTAGATATAGTTTCCTTGGCCATGGATCTAACGTAATAAATTCATATGACCCTTAATCAATAATGGTTAATGTGTCAAAGTTAAAAATAAAGGAAAAAATATATATAAGTGTAATTATTACTTCACGCGACAAATAGCTAGGGGGTTGCTTTAATCCACGATGTATTTGTAAGTCATGCCGTGCTTTCTTTTCTCTAGCTTTAATTTAAACCTACGTCACTGCCAGTGGTCATACACGCAAACACGTAACGGGTTCGAGCCTTCCTCCCTGCTACCACGCGTTTTTCGTTGTTTGGCTCAACACAAAACCCCCAAACTCCCAGGGATAAAATGCTAGTTTTGTACAAAGTACTGAGATGCCAGACAATTATGCTAGTTTAGAACTTTCAGGTCCAAGTAATCAGCCACATTTTTCAGTTTTGGGGCATAAATATTACTGCAAAGGCGTGTAAAGGGCAAACTCGAATTTGAGCGCAATCGTTATTCTAATAATTGCTCATTTTTAATATGCCAATATTATTATCATTTTCTTATATGGATCAGCAAGATATTTTTACTAGTAATAAGTTTATTTTTAGAACAGCTTATCACTTATTCTCTGGTATATTTTTGGTTTTAAAGTATTATTTTAGTATTAGTGTTTAATCTTTCAGTATTTATACAATTTAACATTTTGATATTTACATTTATGTCGAGGTTTAGTGTTTATTATTTGATCGGTTATAACTTAATTTAGCGCTAATTTATAAGTTATGTTTTAGTATCTAATCATGATTTTTTTGTTTTTAATTATTAGTTTTAGTTTTTATAGTTATTTAATATATTATAATTTATTAGAATATATTAACAGTAGTAAAATTATATTACTGATCCATAATGAAAATGATAATTATAGCTGGAACAATTACATCGAGAGCATTGCCAGGGCTGCTGCGAGGAAGGTGGGCTCTCTCTACCGTGCTAGAAAACTTCTAACACCCCAAAGTATCCTGTACCTCTCTAACAAGGCCACTATTCGCCCATGTATGGAGTATTGCTGTCATATTTGGGCTGGTGCATCGGCTACTAGTCTCTCGCTCCTTGACAGGGTTCAAAAGAGAGTCGCAAATCTGATAGGCCCTAAACTGGCATCTAAGCTTCAGCCTCTGTCCCATCGTCGAAACGTTGCATCCCTCTGCCTGTTCTACAACTATTATAATGGTGAATGCTCTGATGAACTGCAAGCATTTGTGCCCCCACAACGTAAACACCCTCGACAGACCCGACAAGCTGCAAAATCCCACCCCCCACACTGTAGAGATCCCTACATTTAAAAGATCTTTCTACTCCAGTAGTTTCTTCCCCAGAGCTGCTAGAATTTGGAATTCCATTCCAGGTCACTGCTTCCCCAACTGTACTGACATGCATAAGTTCAAGTGCAACGTGAACCAACACCTCCCTGCCCAAATCCCTACATAGTACCCCAGTAGATGTTTCCCCCTGATAGTGGCAAAGTGCCTTGTTTGAGGTAAAAATGTAATAAAAAAAAAAAAACAATAGTAATGTAAATATTTGTATATAATTACAAAGCATATTGTTCATGCATTTTAATACTTTACTTTAGGCAAATCCACATGAACAAGGAAACCTATCTCTCTCGGCAAAAATGAGTTCAAACTGAAGAAATGTTATATATAATTGTTTTCGGCTAACTTTACCAAATCTGTGCGTATGCTAAACATAAGTAAAAAAAACAAGTAATGTTCAACGCTGCAAGAGAACTAGAAAGAGAATAAAAGTTAATAGACAGGATAAAGTCTGGAACAAAAAGAGAAAAAATTAATTAGCAAAATTTATCAGGTGCGAAAAAAGTGAGTAATGTTCAACGGTACTGGAGAACAAGAAAAGAAAGGGCCAATTAGAAGCTGGAATCATCAAAAGTCATTAGACAAAAAAGAAATCAAGTAAATAGGATGCCATTTATCAGGTGCTGTAAAGAAATGCTCTTTTAGAATCTTCAAGTCTCAACACTCACTAGTAAAAATAAGTCAAAAACAAGTAATGTTCAACGCTGCAAGACAACTAGAAAGAGAATAAAAGTTAATAGACAGGATAAAGTCTGGAACAAAAAGAGAAAAAAGAAATTAGCAAAATTTATCAGGTGCGAAAAAAGTGAGTAATGTTCAACGGTACTGGAGAACAAGAAAAGAAAGGGCCAATTAGAAGCTGGAATCATCAAAAGTCATTAGACAAAAAAGAAATCAAGTAAATTAAGAAATTAACTGAAACCCATCTAAAACAAAGCAAATTCAGCAGCTGGTACAAAACAAGTGCTGAAAAGGTGGTTTAGAGTCCTGAAGTCTCAACAATCACTAGAAAATTAGAAATAAATCAAGGTAGTTGTTGCAGCACCACCAAGACACATTGATACAATAAATGAAACCTTTATGAATTCGATGGGAAGTTGGAGTTGCTTATAAAAAAAAATATATTATTACTTACTTTAGGAATTTCTGGAACTGCTTCCAAGATGGGGATGAGAGGGGTCATGGGTGTTGCTGCTGCTGGTGCTGAAAACTTGAATAACTTTTTCTTTTTTTTTTAATTGTTTTTTTCTTTTTTTGGTTTGTTTGTTTTATTTATTTTCCTTTATTTCATAGCATTTTATTTTTATGAAATTATTTTTTTGGAAATTATAATTAGGAAATAGCAATACTTACTTTATGACTTTCTGGAACTGCATCCAATATTGGGATGACAGGGTCATGGCTGTTGCTGTTGAAACCTGTAATAACTAGTTGTATTATTATTTTTACATTTTTTTTTTCGGTTTATTTTCCTTTAGATCACAGTATTTTATTTTTTGTGAAATTTTCTTTTTTTTTTTTAAATTATAATTAGAAGAAGATATCAATACTTACTTTATGACTTTCTGGAACTGCATCCAATATTGGGATGACAGGGTCCTGGCTGTTGCTGTTGAAACCTGTAATAACTAGCTGTATTTTGCATTATTATTTTTACATTTTTTTTTCGGTTTATTTTCCTTTAGATCACAGTATTTTATTTTTTGTGAAATTTTCTTTTTTTAAAAAATTATAATTAGAAGAAGATATCAATACTTACTTTATGACTTTCTGGAACTGCATCCAATATTGGGATGACAGGGTCATGGCTGTTGCTGTTGAAACCTGTAATAACTAGTTGTATTTTGCATTATTATTTTTACATTTTTTTTTTCGGTTTATTTTCCTTTAGATCACAGTATTTTATTTTTTGTGAAATTTTCTTTTTTTAAAAAATTATAATTAGAAGAAGATATCAATACTTACTTTATGACTTTCTGGAACTGCATCCAATATTGGGATGACAGGGTCATGGCTGTTGCTGTTGAAACCTGTAATAACTACTTGTATTTTGCATTATTATTTTTACATTTTGTTTTTGTTTTATTTATGTTACTTTAGTACATTGCATTTTACTGAGTGTATGTTAATTATTTTGTTAATTTTTATTAAAATAAAATACCTGTAACAGAAAAATAATTTTGGTTATGATCATGCATGGGTGAATATTTTCGGTTAGACTTGCTAAAGTTGGTTAAAGGAAATATAAGCAGAAAGGAATTCGTTTTAATCACTAGCAACACAACGAAAGAAATACTTACCTGAGGATTGTGCTGATTCTAACTAGAAGCTGCAGCAATGGAAAAGAGGAAAATTAAACTTGTCAATTACAAAAACTGAAATCGAAAAGAAGAAACGCTTGATGCTTTACTCACCTCTGGCTAGTCGTGGTCGCCATCAAACTGAAAAAGGAGGGAAAGGGTGGAATCCACTAGTTACCAGGTACCGTACAGGAAAGGACAGTTTGGGCAGGTAGGTGATGATCTCCCCAAAGTGGAGCGCTACATAAAACATGCATTGCTACGAACATCCTCCGAAAAAGGCGGTTTCTACTCGGAATAAAAGGCGGAGCAGAAAACGGAAGTGTTCTCTCTACTCAACACGATTCCTAGAGAGATACCACGAGATTGTGCGTGAATGAGGAGGAGGTGATGAAAGCTCACAAAACTGCCATTCCTACTATCGTATCGGATATTATTAATCGGAGGTCCATCATTGCATTACCGCCCCAGCTCGTAGTTGATAGATAGTAGGAATAATATTACCAGCGCCCTTCAGGCAGCTTGTGAGAACACACAAACTAATGGTAGTATTACTCTAGTCGTTCCTGGTCGAATGGAGCCATGCATGCATTATGTAGTAACACGAGCACGTGTCGCCTGATAAGAAAGAGCGTAGGCTCACCCACTTGGGGAGATTTCCTATCCAGACTTGCACCTATTTGTACACCTGGAACCGGACTCAGAACCTCGACAATGAGAAGAGTCAAGGAGAGCAAGGTGTTGAACTACCTAAAGAGGTCACCATATAAAACAAGCGTTGCTGTGAACAACCTTCCAAAACGAGGGAAGGGACTTTTTGTTCTCTCTACCCAACAGGATTCCTAGAGAGATACCACTAGATTGTGCGTGAATGTGGAAGAGCCTATGAAAGCTCACAAAACTGCCATTCCTACTATCGTATCGGATATTATTAATCGGAGGTCCATCATTGCATTACCGCCCCAGCTCGTAGTTGATAGATAGTAGGAATAATATTACCAGCGCCCTTCAAGCAGCTTGTGAGCACACGCAAACTAATAGCAGTATTACTCTAGTCATCCGTAGTCGAGTGGAGGCACGCGTGAATTACATAGTAGAAACACGAGCACGTGTCGCTCCCTCTTCGGGGGAATTCGGAAAAGCGCACCTTGCGCTGCAGGTATTTGTTGAGCTGGGAGTTGACTCAACAACTCGACACTGAGAAAAGAGCTTTAGAAAAGCTCCAGATTAGTTACCTGCAAAGTCGAGGAAAGTTGGAGGACCAGGCCTGCGAAGGAGAACACACACAATTTGGGCCTTGATGGAAGCACACGGGAGAGAGGGAGGCCCATTTTTCTCTTTCGGGGGAGTGTTCTCCTTCCAGCCTGCTCGAGCACGTCTTTTCTGCTCGCCACATGCAAGCGTATAAAAAGACGACCAGATGACGGACGCAACAAACTCATGCCGTCATTAACTGGATTTTGATCGGGTTCCGTACAACAAGGTGTTGAACTCCCTAAAGAGGGCACCATATAAAACAAGCGTTGCTGCGAACAACCTTCCAAAACGAGGGAAGGGACTTTTTGTTCTCTCTACCCAACAGGATTCCTAGAGAGATACCACAAGATTGTGCGTGAATGTGGAAGAGCCTATGAAAGCTCACAAAACTGCCATTCCTACTATCGTATCGGATATTACTAATCGGAGGTCCATCATTACATTACCGCCCCAGCTCGTAGTTGATAGATAGTAGGAATAATATTACCAGCGCCCTTCAAGCAGCTTGTGAGCACACGCACACTAATTGTAGTATTACTCTAGTCGTTCCTGGTCGAATGGAGCCATGCATGCATTATGTAGTAATAAAATAAAATACCTGTAAGAGAAAAATAATTCTGGCTATGATCAAGCATGGGTGATTATTTTTGGTTAGACTTGCAAAAGTTGGTTAAAGGAAATATAAGCAGAAAGGAATTCGTTTTAATCACTAGCAACACAACGAAAGAAATACTTACCTGAGGACTTGTACTGATTCTAACTAGAAGCTGCAGTAATGGAAAAGAGGAAAATTAAACTTGTCAATTACAAAAACTGAAATCGAAAAGAAGAAACGCTTGATGCTTTAGTCACCTCTGGCTAGTCGTGGTCGCCATCAAACTGAAAAAGGAGGGAAAGGGTGGAATCCACTCGTTACCAGGTTTCGTACAGGAAAGGACAGTCTGGCCAGGTAGGTGATGATCTCCCCAAAGTGGAGCGCTACATAAAACATGCATTGCTACGAACATCCTCCGAAAAAGGCGGTTTCTACTCGGAATAAAAGGCGGAGCAGAAAACGGAAGTGTTCTCTCTACTCAACACGATTCCTAGAGAGATACCACAAGATTGTGCGTGAATGTGGAAGAGCCTATGAAAGCTCACAAAACTGCCATTCCTACTATCGTATCGGATATTATTAATCGGAGGTCCATCATTGCATTACCGCCCCAGCTCGTAGTTGATAGATAGTAGGAATAATATTACCAGCGCCCTTCAGGCAGCTTGTGAGAACACACAAACTAATTGTAGTATTACTCTAGTCGTTCCTGGTCGAATGGAGCCATGCATGCATTATGTAGTAACACGAGCACGTGTCGCCTGATAAGAAAGAGCGTAGGCTCACCCACTTGGGGAGATTCCCTATCCAGACTTGCACCTATTTGTACACCTGGAACCGGACTCAGAACCTCGACAATCAGAAGAGTCAAGGAGAGCAAGGTGTTGAACTACCTAAAGAGGTCACCATATAAAACAAGCGTTGCTGTGAACAACCTTCCAAAACGAGGGAAGGGACTTTTTGTTCTCTCTACCCAACAGGATTCCTAGAGAGATACCACAAGATTGTGCGTGAATGTGGAAGAGCCTATGAAAGCTCACAAAACTGCCATTCCTACTATCGTATCGGATATTATTAATCGGAGGTCCATCATTGCATTACCGCCCCAGCTCGTAGTTGATAGATAGTAGGAATAATATTACCAGCGCCCTTCAAGCAGCTTGTGAGCGCACGCAAACTAATAGCAGTATTACTCTAGTCGTCCGTAGTCGAGTGGAGGCACGCGTGCATTACATAGTAGAAACACGAGCATGTGTCGCTCCCTCTTCGGGGGAATTCGGAAAAGCGCACCTTGCGCTGCAGGTATTTGTTGAGCTGGGAGTTGACTCAACACCTCGACACTGAGAAAAGAGCTTTAGAAAAGCTCCAGATTAGTTACCTGCAAAGTCGAGGAAAGTTGGAGGACCAGGCCTGCGAAGGAGAACACACACAATTTGGGCCTTGATGGAAGCACACGGGAGAGAGGGAGGCCCATTTTTCTCTTTCGGGGGAGTGTTCTCCTTCCAGCCTGCTCGAGCACGTCTTTTCTGCTCGCCACATGCAAGCGTATAAAAAGACGACCAGATGACGGACGCAACAAACTCATGCCATCATTAACTGGATTTTGATCGGGTTCCGTACAACAAGGTGTTGAACTCCCTAAAGAGGGCACCATATAAAACAAGCGTTGCTGCGAACAACCTTCCAAAACGAGGGAAGGGACTTCTTGTTCTCTCTACCCAACAGGATTCCTAGAGAGATACCACAAGATTGTGCGTGAATGTGGAAGAGCCTATGAAAGCTCACAAAACTGCCATTCCTACTATCGTATCGGATATTATTAATCGGAGGTCCATCATTGCATTACCGCCCCAGCTCGTAGTTGATAGATAGTAGGAATAATATTACCAGCGCCCTTCAAGCAGCTTGTGAGCACACACAAACTATTTTAGTATTACTCTAGTCATCCGTAGTCAAGTGGAGGCACGCATGCATTACACAGTAGAAACACGAGCACGTGTCGCTCCCTCTTCGGGGAAATTCGGAGAAGCGCACCTTGCACTGCAGGTATTTGTTGAGCTGGAAGTGTGGACTCAACACCCCGACACTGATAAAAGAGCTTTAGAAAGCCTCCAAACCAGTTACCTGCAAAGTCGGGGAAACTTGGAGAAGCAGGCCTGCGGAGGAGAACACGCTCAAATGGGGCCTTGGAAGCAAACGGGAGGGGTTAGGGTTAGGATAAGGGAAAGGGATAGGGTAAGGCCCATTTTTCTTTTTTTGTTCGGGGAATGTTCTCCTTTCAGCCTGCTCCTTCCTTAACACGTCTTCTTTGCTCGCCACATGCAAGCGTATAAAAAGACGACCAGATGACGGACGTCATTTCCTGGATTTTGTTTTGCCAGAGCCCATTTAGCCGTGTAGTTGTTGTTCAACTACAACGTTACACCCCCCTACCACGGTGAGGATAGGGTTGGACTTTAGGGGGGAAAATACACATCCACATTTACTAATCTTACTCTTGCAATGTTGTTGTAATAAACAAAAAATTAGGAAATTCTTTAATGATTGCATTTTCGTAATTTTGGGATATGTTACGATTGTCGACTACAACTCAGTAGCTAGGATTCTTTTTTTTTTTTTTTTTTTTAAATATCAATTCGAAATGGCGACCGATTCTCTCTTTAACACGGTAAGTTCGGGAAAAGGTGTTATAAATAATAAACTAGACCAAATACTATTAAAAAACCACCGAATATATGTCAAGTTATGTCACGGTAACATATATTGAGCGAATTTCTAAAAGTATTTTGTCTAGTTTATTATTTATTACATCTTTTTCCGAACTTACCGTGTTAAAGATAGAGTCGGTCGCCATTTTGAATTTTCCAATATATCGGTAAACACTGTTTTTTCGAGCTGAATAAACATGTTTAATTTAATAAAAACACGAAAATTATATACAGTTTGGTAAAAAAGTAATTTATCTTGCCTTTGATAACATTTATTTGTTATATATTTGTTTTTTGACAACTGTTTCGAATCTATGTGTCCAGTACTAATACACACCCGGTTATTCTATATTAAATAAATACTGAAATCAAATTATGAATAAAAAAAAATATAAAAAAACTGAACTAATTTGGTGGGCTGAAATAAGGAACCAAGCAGAGAGCCGATGCGAGGTTAAAGAGACAGACAGACAGAGGATGTAGTTGGAGAGATACAGTACAGCTAGATAGATAGATAGACAGACAGACAGAGAAATATTTTTAATTTAAATCTAAATTAACGTCTTCTTATTTAATTTGTTAGGTGAAAGTCTACATATAATATTATTTAAACAAATAAAATGAGTAAACGGTCGGTAATTTCCGTAACGCCGACCACAACACTCGTGAAATTCCGTGGAGACAAGTTCTTCAAGGGAGACAATCAAGATTTCCGATTATCCGCCCTTGATTTCTTAGTCTGGCTTTTGCTTATACGCCATATCAACCCTTTTCCAGGTTATTTAATGGCGATTTCAGTATTTTGGAATGAAAATGCTTTTTATAGAATAATTTTTTTTTTTTTTTTTATTTATGATTAAATAAGCGACGTGGTTATTCTATATTAAATAAATGCTGAAATAAAATTATAAATAAATAAAAAAATACAATATAAAACCATCGATAATTTAACACATATTCTCAAACAGAAGATTAATACTCGATTTAAAGTTTGCAGCAAACGATTAAAAATACAACAAATTATAAATAAATATACATTTTATTTGACAATGATATCTGTAAAAAAAGGAAACGTGTAGTATCTGTTCTTTTTTTTTTTTTCGTTTAATGACATGAAATAATTATAGGGTTTGTATTACTGTACACATAGATTCGAAAAAGTTGTCAATAAACAAATATATAACAAATAAATGTTATCAAAGGCAAGATAAATTACTTTTCTACCAAACTGGATATAATTTTCGTGTTTTTATTCAATTTAACATGTTTATTCAGCTCGAAACGCATACAGTGTTTACCGATGTATTGGAAAATTCTAAATGGCGACCGACTGTCTCTTTAACACGGTAAGTTCGGGAAAAGGTGTTATAAATAATAAACTAGACAAAATACTATTAAAAAACCACCCAATATATGTCAAGTTATGTCACGTTAACATATATTGAGCGAATTTCTAACAGTATTTTGTCTGGTTTATTATTTATTACATCTTTTTCCGAACTTACCGTGTTAAAGATAGAGTCGGTCGCCATTTTGAATTTTCCAATATATCGGTAAACACTGTTTTTTCGAGCTGAATAAACATGTTTAATTTAATAAAAACACGAAAATTATATACAGTTTGGTAAAAAAGTAATTTATCTTGCCTTTGATAACATTTATTTGTTATATATTTGTTTTTTGACAACTGTTTCGAATCTATGTGTCCAGTACTAATACACACCCGGTTATTCTATATTAAATAAATACTGAAATCAAATTATGAATAAAAAAAAATATAAAAAAACTGAACTAATTTGGTGGGCTGAAATAAGGAACCAAGCAGAGAGCCGATGCGAGGTTAAAGAGACAGACAGACAGAGGATGTAGTTGGAGAGATACAGTACAGCTAGATAGATAGATAGACAGACAGACAGAGAAATATTTTTAATTTAAATCTAAATTAACGTCTTCTTATTTAATTTGTTAGGTGAAAGTCTACATATAATATTATTTAAACAAATAAAATGAGTAAACGGTCGGTAATTTCCGTAACGCCGACCACAACACTCGTGAAATTCCGTGGAGACAAGTTCGTCAAGGGAGACAATCAAGATTTCCGATTATCTGCCCTTGATTTCTTAGTCTGGCTTTTGCTTATACGCCATATCAACCCTTTTCCAGGTTATTTAATGGCGATTTCAGTATTTTGGAATGAAAATGCTTTTTATAGAATAATTTTTTTTTTTTTTTTTTTATTTATGATTAAATAAGCGACGTGGTTATTCTATATTAAATAAATGCTGAAATAAAATTATAAATAAATAAAAAAATACAATATAAAACCATCGATAATTTAACACATTCTCAAACAGAAGATTAATACTCGATTTAAAGTTTGCAGCAAACTATTAAAAATACAACAAATTATAAATAAATATACATTTTATTTGACAATGATATCTGTAAAAAAAGGAAACGTGTAGTATCTGTTCTTTTTTTTTTTTCGTTTAATGACATGAAATAATTATAGGGTTTGTATTACTGTACACATAGATTCGAAAAAGTTGTCAATAAACAAATATATAACAAATAAATGTTATCAAAGGCAAGATAAATTACTTTTCTACCAAACTGGATATAATTTTCGTGTTTTTATTCAGTTTAACATGTTTATTCAGCTCGAAAAGAATACAGTGTTTACCGATGTATTGGAAAATTCTAAATGGCGACCGACTGTCTCTTTAACACGGTAAGTTCGGGAAAAGGTGTTATAAATAATAAACTAGACAAAATACTATTAAAAAACCACCGAATATATGTCAAGTTTTGTCACGTTAACATATATTGAGCGAATTTCTCAAAGTATTTTGTCTAGTTTATTATTTATTAATAAATCTTGCGCATTTGGGGTAACGTACCCCTCCTGCCTGGCATCGTGGCGGTTGCACTGGCCGCTGACGCAGACCAAAGTGTAGTGGGGGAAAAGAAAACCCAGGGGAATGGAGGGGGAGGAGCGGACTTTGAAGAAATTAGAGTTTTTGACTTCCCCTCACGGGGATGTCGGGTTAGCAGCTCAGATCCCCCCGCGAGGGGGGGAGAGCAGAGAAGAAAGACGCAGTGGGTGCTAGCGGGCCAGAGTGCCGCGTCGCAATTAAGAGAGAGAGGGGATAGGAATCCCTGCCCACAGAGGGGAGCAGAAACGAAGCACCCGCCCTACCCCACGTCACCCTACCCACTAACTTACCCCAACGGAAGCGAGAAAGAGAGCCCTGTCTGCTCGATCCACTGGGAGAGCAGCGAAGATAGATAAAGTTTGGGCCTGGCAGGTCAGTGCTGCTCAGGCAATTAAGTGTGGAGAAATTAGACCATCCCCTGTCTCTAGAGGGAAGAGACCGGAACGAAGAAAAAACGCATGCAAAAAACCAGCAAAAGCAGGTCTCAATTACCAGCTAGTGGTGTTGGTCCCGAGATTCCAGTCTCCCAAAAAAGGGGATCGGTTTCCGGGTCCAAGCTCCCAACTACCCACTAACTTACCCCAACGGAAGCGAGAAAGAGAGCCCTGTCTGCTCGATCCACTGGGAGAGCAGCGAAGATAGACAAAGTTTGGGCCTGGCAGGTCAGTGCTGCTCAGGCAATTAAGTGTGGAGAAATTAGACCATCCCCTGTCTCTAGAGGGAAGAGACCGGAACGAAGAAAAAACGCATGCAAAAAACCAGCAAAAGCAGGTCTCAATTACCAGCTAGTGGTGTTGGTCCCGAGATTCCAGTCTCCCAAAAAAGGGGATCGGTTTCCGGGTCCAAGCTCCCAACTACCCACTAACTTACCCCAACGGAAGCGAGAAAGAGAGCCCTGTCTGCTCGATCCACTGGGAGAGCAGCGAAGATAGACAAAGTTTGGGCCTGGCAGGTCAGTGCTGCTCAGGCAATTAAGTGTGGAGAAATTAGACCATCCCCTGTCTCTAGAGGGAAGAGACCGGAACGAAGAAAAAACGCATGCAAAAAAACAACAAAAGCAGGTCTCAACTACCAGCTAGTGGTGTTGGTCCCGAGATTCCAGTCTCCCAAAAAAGGGGATCGGTTTCCGGGTCCAAGCTCCCACAAATGTGGAGTCGGTCCTTGCTAACGAAGATTAGTATGAAAACACCTTAACCTATCCAGAAAGCCCGGTGGCGGACAGTTTCGTAACTGAGAGAACAGATACTACACTTTGAGATATTAAATCTTTTATTCATGTTAAAAAAAAATACAGTAAAATTAACGGTGAACAAAAAACTTAGGCACATGGCCAACTCAAAAGGGGGGATTTTGGGGGTCGTTGGTCATCCTTGTCGCTCCAGAACTAAACAAAGTCAAAAGTTTCTCCCAGCTAGTATCTTCTTTCACCATAATACCGCATTCACCCTTTCATCTTGGGGGACGTCCTAGTAACTCCCAATTTTTAAAACATTTTTTATTGACGTGTAAGGTCTGTGCGAGGAGGCGTGAGATACTACACTTTGATCTTGTCACGAGGGCCGAGAAAGTCGTGTAAAATTCAATACATAAAATCAACAGCTTTAATTTCTATGAATCGTCATTCGCGTATCGGTGCGAAGTCAAGTGTCGGCGTTAGAAAGCCGTTCTTAACATGGAGAGATTGGGATACGGCCATTCCGAAAGTCGTTCTTAAAATGGAGAGAGGAGGAGGGCGTTTTGTAACCATTCCGTACAAGCATCTAACAATTTAATAACAACCATCAAATGTTAAATAAAAATAAGATCAATAAAAAAATAAATAAAAATAAAAAAACATCAAATCAAATAAAAACAACGATCAATGTGTCATATCTGTTAACGAAAATATTTTTTTTAATTATTAGCAAATAATTCAAAGTGTAGTATCTGTTTTATTATTATTAATGACAGTTTAAAGGCTCCAAAATCACTTTCGAATTCAACATCAACTGTCGCATTAACTCGCATCCCTACAATTCTGAAATCTCGTCCCAATAGTGTAGAAGCGCCCATTTCAACCTAATAACATGGATTTCAATATCTAATAAAAAACATGTACTAATTTTTATACAAATACAGAAAAAAGAAACGGTTACTACGTTTAGCCAGAAAGACATAATTAGTAATTATGCATTTATGTTACCGTGTTTTGTGTTTGCATTTCCTTTTTTGTTTTGTTTTTTTCGTTTTTTCATTTGAAATTCAAGTTTCACGACAACTTGATTAAAATGTTAGAATACAAAGAATAGATTTCTAAATAACACCGTTTTTATTTCGGCACGGTAGCATAACTGCATATACTTTTGCAGGTTTTTGTTTTTTTCCTATTATAATCATACGTATATTTTGTGTCTATGACGTAACTGTTCCTTAGTTCGTCTTTATCAATGTTACAGCATATTCCAAATATCACATCCATCTGTAGAGTGGTTTATTTAAGTGATATTCATTAACAAATATAGGGTTTGTATTACTGTACACATAGATATAAATTATATTGAAAATTATATATAAAGAACGAAATGTGTAGTGTCTGTTCATTTTTTTTTTTCGTTTAATAACACGAGGTAATTATAATAACTTAAATAAAATATCATTTTTTTTTTATTATTCACTTTAAACATTAAAAAAAAACAAGATTATTATTTTACATAAAAGAAATGCTGAAATAAAATCACAAATTATACCAAAAATTACTTACTTTTCTTCTAGTGAAAACTCCCAGTAAAAATACATGTGTCTCTAACCACGACGTTTCGTGAAATGGCGGAATTTGCCATTTCACGATATTTCTTCCCGCGTTTATTTCATGTGAGCAGCACGAGAGAGAGAGAGAGAGAGAGAGAGAGAGAGAGAGGGGGGGATAGAGAGAGAGAGAGAGAGAGAGAGGGGGGGGGAGAGAGAGAGAGAGAGAGACAGAAAGAGAGAGAGGGGGGAGAGAAAGACGGAAAATAATGAAATTATGAAAGTAATAAAACAATAAAACTTCCACCCACACACCCACACACTCCGCACGTGTTTGCACTCTTGCCCGGGTCAAACGGAAATTAAATGAAATGTCGTCAAAGTTTTGTTTCTGTCATGACGTGGCGAAGGGTGGGGGTATGAAGCGAATTTGAAATTTAACGAATTTTATTTCAACGCGCCAATTCCTCCCCCTCCCACCGCCTCCCTCTTTCGGATCGTAAAAATAACTGTTTTTTTTGTTTGTTATTAAATTGTATTTTTTTTAAGAAATCGTTACCTTAAAAGTTCAGAAAGCCATTCTTAATGTAGAGAGGATCATGTTAACTATTCTGTCCAATAATTTAATAAGCAGAAGATCTGATAAAAATTCAATTTAACTTGTATTAACACTTTCAATCTCTCCATGATAAGAACGGCTTTCTGAAAAAAAAACACCTCACAATCTGGAAAGCCGTTCTTACCATGGAGAGATTGGGCTCCCCCCAATTCCGAAAGTCGTTCTTAAAATGGGGAGAGGAAGGCGTTTTGTAACTATTCCGTACAGTCACCTAACTATTTAATAAAAAAAAACATCGGGTTTGTATTACTGTACACATAGATTCGAAAAAGTTGTCAAAAAACAAATATATAACAAATAAATGTTATCAAAAGGCAAGATAAGTTACTTTTCTACCAAACTGGATATAATTTTTGTGTTTTTATTCAAGGTAACATGTTTATTCAGCTCGAAAAACATAGTGTTTACCGATGTATTGGAACATTCAAAATGGCGTCTGATTCTCTCTTTAACACGGTAAGTTTGGGAAAAGGTGTTATAAATAAAAAACTATACACAATACTACTAAAAACCCGCCGAATATATGTCCACCTATGTCACGGTAACATATATTGATCGAGTTTGTACAGTATTTTATCTGGGTTTTTATTTATAACACCTTTTCCCAAACTTACGGCTGAATAAACATGTTATATTGAATAAAAACACGAAAAATATATCCAGTTGGGTAGAAAAGTAACTTATCTTGCCTTTGATAACATTTATTTGTTATATATTTGTTTTTATTACAACTTTTTCGAATCTATGTGTACAGTAATACAACACCAAAACATTAAATGTTAAATGAAAATAAGATCAATAAAAAATAAATAAATATAAAATACATCAAATCAAATAAAATAAACGATCAATGTGTAGTATCTGTTAACGAAAATATTTTTTTATATACACGTTGACTTGCCTTGGTCTATAGAATCTAACTCTCATTCAGGTATGCTGAAAACGAATATCGCAAGGAAAATTAGCTGAGACAAATAGTTTTCGAGGATGGTGACAATTGGTATGAAGGGTTACCCCTACATTGACCAAGGTCTTATATGTGGGGTCGGCCCCACATACGGTCTTTGCTGGCAGTATCTGCCGGAACAGATGGTATTTATTTGCTCCCCCACCAAGCAAATTAGGCACAAGGCCAATTTTTAATGTGAGGAGTGAAGAGAGGGGGAAGGGAAAAAGGGGACCAGCTCCCGAGAGGTGGGAAATGGGAGCTGGTTAATGGTCAGGCATGTGGGGTTTCCCCCACATCTGGTCTTTGCTAGTCATAGCTCGTCATAGCCTGCAGTATCTGCCGGAACATCTTGTCACGAGGGCCGGCAAAGTCGTAAAATTCAATACATAAAATCAACAGCTTTCATTTCTATGTATCGTCATTCGCGTATCGGTGCGAAGTCGAGTGTCGGGGTTCTTGTCTCATTGAAGGGGAAGTAAGTTTTTTAACACAGTTGCGTTGGAAATGCATTTCTGCACGTGCAGGGCTGGACGATAAGAATAACATTACAAATAAAAGCAATAATTATTATCTTCAAGTCTCTTCTTAAAGGGGCTTTTCGGCTGGCTACGAAGTTACAACTAGCTAATCGACACTCGACACTGTCAATGAGTTATGCGAAACAGACGGACTGTTCCGCTGTATCACAGTTATTAAGTGTGGTTAGACTGAAACTCATCAAAGCCAGTAATCTAAGTTTCAACTAGCTAATAGACATTCGGCACTTTCAATGAGTTATGCGATCACCGCCACTTGTCCAAAAACGGACTGTTCCGCTGTATCACAGTTATTAAGGGTGGTAAGAGTGTAACTCATCAGAGCCAGTAACCTAACTTACAACTAGCTAGTCGACATTCGACACTGTCATTGAGTTATGCGATACACTGCTAATTGTCCAGAGACGGACTGTTCTACTGTATCACAGTTGTAAAGGGTGGTTATACTAAAACTCATAAGAGCCAGTAATCTAATTTACAACTAGCTTATCGACAGTAGACATTTTCACTGAGTTTACGTGTGTGTGTGTGTGTGTGTGTGTGTGTGTGTGTGTGTGTGTGTGTGTGTGTGTGTGTGTGTGTGCTTCGTTAACATTCGGACTGTCATTTTAAAATCGTTCGGGTATGCTGAAAACGAATATCGCAAGGAAAACCAGCACAGACTGACTATAGACTCACCATCAAAGTATTGAAATATTTTTTATTTTATAAAGGAATCACTACTTATCAAGCCCCAGAGGCCACTCGAGGATAAGGGTTAAAGTGTGTACATACAGTAGTCAATGGACAATATCATAGTAATCGTTAGAAGTGTAAATTTGGTAAATTGGATTATTTAAGAGGAACGGCTCATCAAGAACTTGTTTACATTGGACTTGAAGACGACGAAATAAAAATATAAAGTTGAAAGAACTAGCAAAAAATATCATTTTAACGATGCATTTCAAATCGTAAACTGCCTGTTTACATTCTTTTTTACATTTTTCGAAGATAATAAAAAGTGTAAAAAAAAGCAAACCTTTAGAATCCTAAAAAGATCTCCCGGGAGCATTTTTGCAAGATGAAAAATATACAAACCAAAATAAAGAGAGGAGGCAACCCTGCTCAAAAATATTGCTTATTACATCGCCTAAAAAAAGAAGAAGAATCGGTGGCTCCGTGGGGAAGTAAATTGTATTCTTTTTTCTAACTTGGTTTACCAAAAGTTTTTATTGCTAACATTTATTTTCATGAACTCTAACCACACCTCACAACCCTAATCCGGCCGGTCGGGGAAAAACGTTTTTATTTTTTTAAATTTTCGTGAATACGACAACACACATACGCACGCATGTACACACATACACACACACACACACGCACGCACACATAAGCATATCGCTTGTCACCAAGCTAAAGAAGAGAGAGAGAGTGGGGGAAGGAGAGAAAGGGTCGTACGTGCCGGGGTCAAACAGAAGTTAAATGAAATCGATTATAAATCGCTCGACAAAGTTGTGTCAGAACTTTTTATTCTATGAAACTTAAGATTAATAAAACGAAATAATCGTGACCCCCCGTGGAAATTTCATGGCGAATATTTCGCATTCAAGAGAACAAAACGAAAAAGTAGTGAACAAATAAATATATAAGAAAATGAATGTTACCAAAGGCAAGGTAAGTTACTCTTCTACCTAGATCACATTTTTGTTGTTTTAACTTATTTTAAAACGTTTATTTAACACAAACAAAAGTAGCGCACGGTTTTAAGTTAGAACAATAAAGAAGTGTCTGACATTTTACAGACATCTTGTGAGACTCGATAATCGCTCCAAACTCGAAAATTAAGCAAAATACTGGTAGGAACACATCCAATAAATGTCAGCAAACGTTCGAACATGTTTTCTTTTTCACATTAGCGAAACACTTATCAGAGAAAAAGCGAAAATGAGAAGCAAACACAAATGAAGAAGTCGGTTTTTATCGTTGAGCACAAAAACAACAAAAAAAAGAGTATCTAATCTAATAGGCCCCGTGCGTGCTATAGGTCAATCTCCAACGTCTGTCCCATCGCCTCCTCGGTGTTGCATCCCTGTTTACAAGTACTTTAATGGGATGTGCTCTGATGAACCCATAGCACTTATACCAGTGCCCGGAAAACTTGTCCAGAGAAAACTCGTCTCCGGAAAAACCGTACCCGGAAAACTCGAACCGTCAGTTTTTTCAGGTATGCTGAAAACGAATATCGCAAGGAAAATTAGCAGAGAAAAATAGTCTTGGAGCTAGTTTTATTAATGCGTGTATTTTGAAATGTAAATCACTGGCGACCATATATATATATATATATATATATATATATTATATTTTTAACTTTTTATAACTTTTTAAATTACCGGGTGCTAACCTCTCTCTCTCTCTCTCTCTCTCTCTCTCTCTCTCTCAACGACGCACACACCCACATACACACACACTTGCATAAACACACACACACACACGCCCACGTTCACTCTTCAAACTAAACAAATTTAACTCAGCACACACACACACACATACACACACTCGCATAAAGACACCAACACACACAAACACAAAGTATTACTCTGTGTGTGCGTGCGTGCGTGCGTGCGCGCATATCACGCCACATTCACTCTTCAACTAAACAAGTTTAAATCAACCAATGAAAAGGCAGCTAGGTAACACAAACTCCATAAAAGGTAAAAAGGTTGCGACATCGACTGCGAACTGTTCGGTTTTTCCCGGAAAAGTTAACGGTTTTCACGGCGATGGTGAAATATAAAAAGAGGCCTAAAACGGGCTGTAAATTCAGTTTGGACCCTGGCAGCGAGATGAGTTCCGGAAGAATAGATGACCAGCCAGTCGACCCAGCTAAGCCGCCGCCCTGCCGCTCCTCTGTCTACTTCTCTGATGTCAAAAAAAAAAGGTATTTCTTGTCGTTTCAAAGTAGATGACGCATTTATTTCAGTTGTGTAAACTGCACAAGTGTTCAAATGAACGTTGTTAGTATGAGCACAGTTCATAAACACGTCGAATTTCTTTTCAAATTTCGACACTTGTGTAGTTTACACGATTTTAACGTTTAACGTCTTTTTATATTTTATTATACTGTTAGAAAGCCAGCCAACAAATATTACCGTGACAATTGTGCAGTTTATAGACCATGCTGTTCTTGGTTAAAATATTTAAATTTAAATCTAAATTAACGTCTTTTTTTTTTAATTTGTTAGATGAAAGCATACATATAATATTATTTAAGGGTGGTCAATAAACTATAGAATTACCGTGACAATTGTGCAATTTATAAACCGTGCTGTTCTGGGAAAAAAATATTAAAATTTAATCTTAATTAACGTCTTTTTTTTTTAATTTGTTAGATGAAAGCATACATATAATATTATTTAAGGGCGGTCGATAAACTATAGAATTACCGTGACAATTGTGCAATTTATAAACCGTGCTGTTCTGGGAAAAAATATTAAAATTTAAATCTAAATTAACGTCTTTTTTTTTAAATTTGTTAGGTGAAAGCATACATATAATATTATTTAAGGGTGGTCGATAAACTATAGAATTACCGTGACAATTGTGCAGTTTATAATCCGTGCTGTTCTGGGGAAAAAATATTAAAATTTAAATCTAAATTAACGCCTTTTTTTTTAATTTGTTAGATGAAAGCATGTATATAATATTATTTAAGGGCGGTCCATAAACTGTAGAATTACCGTGACAATTGTGCAGTTTATAAACCGTTCTTTTATTGGATAAAATACTGGATGTGTATTTTCCCCCCTAAAGTCCAACCCTATCCTCACCGTGGTAGGGGGGTGTAACGTTGTAGTTTAATAGCTACACGGCTAAATGGGCTCTGGCAAAAAAAAAAAAAAAATCCAGAAAATGTCGGCATTAGTTTGTTGCGTCCGTCATCTGGTCGTCTTTTTATACGCTTGCATGTGGCGAGCAAAAAGGCGTGATGGGGGCAGGCTGAAAGGAGAACAATACCCGAAAGATGTAAACCGAACGAAAGAGAAAAATGGGCCTCCCTGCAAGGCCCCGTGTTCTCCCCAGCCTGCTCCCAGTTTCCCCGACTTTGCATGCAACTGGTTTTGAGCTTTTGGAAAGCTCTTTTCTCAGTGTCGGGGTGTTGACTCCACTTCCAAGTTAACAAATAGCTGCAAGTCTGGGTACGGTCCGATTGGTTCCGAAGCTCTTCCGCTGTGAGGTGCGCTTTCGAATCTCCCGAAGGGGGCTACCCTCTAAGCAGGCGACACGTGCTCGTGTTACTATATAATGCAGGCTTGCCTCGACTCGACTAAGGACGACTAGAGTTCGACTAGATTGTGTGCTCACAAGCCGCTTTAAGGCCGCTTTTATTATTCCTACTGTCTAGGAACTCCGAAACGGTATGGTAGTGCAATTATATATGACCGTCCTCCAATACGAAATGGTAGTGCAATTATATATGACGGTCCTCCGACATGACAGTAGGAATGCCAGTTTTGTGAGCGATCATCGCCGTCTTATGAACACAAACTATTGGTATCTTTACGAATCCTGTTGGGTAGAGAGAACACCTCTGTTTTCTGCTCCGCCTGTTATTCTGAGTAGAAACCGCTTTTTAGGAGATGTTCGCAGCAAAGCTTGTTTTTATATAGTGCCCCTCCTTTCGGGAGTTCATCACCTCGCTGCCCAGACACGAGCTTTCCCCGGTGGAACCTCTCTTTTTTTCTTTTTTTATTTATTTTACTTTCCAGTTTCATGGCGAACGAACAGTCACGAGCAAGTGGTCTGCACCAACAGGAAGATGAGTATAGTATCACCCTTTCTTCTTTCTATTTCGATTTCAGTCTTTGTGATTTGATAATTTAATTTAACTGTTTCCATTGTTCCAGCTTTCACACAGCAGTAGATTATAAACACTATAAACATCATCTCTTTTTTATAGATTGGAACAAGCAATGAAACCTAGCAGCATCACCGTTCCTGTCTGCCACATGTCTTGTGCAGTTTGAATCAAGTATTTCTTTCTTTGCGTTCAAGCACATCTGGGTACACTTAAACTGCGTATGATGTATGTCTATCTGTTTCTTCCTACATTAGCATCTTGAAGTCTTCGCAGCAATCATTGTCATAGAAGTAGAGTAAGTATTCTTTTTCTTTCCTTCTGTGTGTATATTTCTGTAATTTCAGGTACTCCCCTTGATCATGGTGGAATTCTACTATAAGCTATTGTGAGAATTATGTGGATTGGAAAAAACAACTGAATCCAGCAGCATCACCTATCCTAGCTGCCACATGTTTCCTGTAGTTACAGAAGTCCTCAAGTAAGTGTTTCTTTCTTTGTGTACATGCACATCTGGGTAAAATCAAATTCTAAACTATTAGCTTTATTTAAATGAATGCAGTTCTGCTTGTATTTCTTCTCATCAGCTAACTTATGCAACTACAAAAAAAAAAAATAAAAAATAAAGTAGTACATTTGATCATAACCAGAAAGTTGAATATATCATTTAAAAAAAATCCATTAGTTATGTTGTCTCTCTTTATTATATAAATCAAAAAAAAGTTTTTAAATTATTAAAAGAAAAAAAATCCTCACATTAAAAAATATATATATGTAACAAAGAACACAAACAAACATGAAATTGCCATGAGTTTCAGCAAGAAGCAGAACAGAGAAAAAGTGGAGATAACACCTGGGAAGTAACAGGTAAGAATTTTCCTTATTTCTTATCTCAACTAGCACATAGATTTTTTTCAAATATACATTACAAAAAATTACCCAAGTAAAACAATTGATGGAAAAACTAAGCATTAAAATTCAATTAAGCATAAAAAAGATAACTTCTAATAATTATGTCATCTATATACAAATTGTCTCCCTTTAATATGTGTATGTATATATATATACATATATATATATATATAATCAAGGGAGACAATTTGTATATAGACGACAATTATTAGAAGTTATTTTTTTATTGAAATATATGTATATATATATATATTTATATATATAATATATATATTCAAGGGAGACAATTTTTATATAGATCATAATTATTTGAAGTTATTTAATTCAAATATATATATATATATATATATATATATATATATTTATTTCAATTAAAAAAATAACTTCTAATAACTGTCTTCTATATTCAAATTGTCTCCCTTGAATATATATATATATATATATATATATATATATATATATATATATATATTCGAGGGAGACAATTTGTATAAAGATCACATAATCATTAGAACTTATTCTTTTTAATTCACATAAATATATATATATATATATATATATATATATATATATATATATATATATATATATATATATTCAAGGCAGACAATTTGTATAAAGATCAGATAATTATTAGGAGTTATGTTTTAATTGATATAAATATGCATATATATATATATATATATGAAAATAATGGAAATAGAAGTTATGTTTTAATTGATATATATATGAATATATATATATATATATATGAATATATATATATTAATATATATATATATATATATATATATATATATATATATGAATATATATATATATATGAAAATATATATATATGTATATATATATATATTATACTAGCATGAGTTCCTGCCGTAGCCCCGGTGTTTAGCGGTGTATGCTGCCCCCCTCCCCAACCAAAAAAAAAAGCAGAAAAACGGTTAATTTTAAAAAATTTGACCCCTATTATGAACCTTTACAATTTATTGTTTTGGGCTCCAATGGAGATATTAAGTTAGATCCATGTCCAAGGAAACTATATGTAAAATTTCAAGTGTTTAGACCCATAATTGTCGGAGGAAATTAGTAGGGTTCTCAAAGGCCAAATCATTGAACTTTGACCCCTTAATTGCAAAATTTCTGTTCAAATACCAATCACATAGATTTTCTAAAATCTCAGTACCCTTTGTATCAAAATTTGGAATATGTAGACTAAAATTGACAGAGAAATGTACACACAGACAGACATATTCAATTCTATAGATAGATAGATAGATAAATAATGAGAGACAGAAAGATAAATATATACAATGATTAATGAATTAGTAGAGATAGTTGTTAAATATTTGGAAATATGTATGGCAATTTGATGATAAGACTAAGAGCTAACTGTTAATATTTAAAATATATACACAGAAATTCAAATGATAGGACTTATATGTAGAGTGCTCAATACATCAGTAGAGCAAGGTAATAACTTAAAAAAAAATGTAAACGTCAATTTAGATAACCACAATTTTTTTGGTATTCTTGTGTGAATATGACATAATGTAATATAAATTTTAATAATTTTATTCTAACTGTTATGATTCTCAATGATAAATCTAAAATGTCAATATATATATATATAAATATTTATATATATATATTTCAATAAAAAAACACTTCTAATAATTATGTGATCTATAAAACAATTGTCTCCCTTGTACATATATATATATAGATTATATATATATATAATATATATATTATATATATTTATATATATATATACATATATTTACTTAAAAAAAATAACTTCTAATAATTATGTGATCTATATATAAATTGTCTCCCTTGAATATATATATATATATATATATATATATATATATATATATATATATATATATATATATAGATTTCAATTAAAAAAATCACTTCTAACAATTATGTGATCTATATACAAATTGTCTCCCATTTTTTTTAGCACTATTTAAAGTGTAATTAATAAGTAGAAATCTAAATAAAATATCTTTATTGCTCTATGTCTAATTGAGCACTCTTATATAACTCTAGTTAAATCTTAATGTTTAGTTTTCCTGTAATAAAATAAACGTTTTATAATATCAGCTCTGTCTAGTTTTGAACACTATTTGAAGTGTATTAATTAAGTTCAAATCTAAATAAAATGTCTTTATTGCTCTATGTCTAATTGAGAACTCTTATATGACTAGTTGAATCTTAATGTTTATTTATCCTGTAATAAAATAACATACATATAAAAATTGAATATATATAAATATATATATATATATATATCAATTAAAAAAATAACTCCTAATAATTGTTACATATATACAAATTGTCTCCCTTGAATATATATATATATATATATATATATAGATATATATATATATATATATATTATATATATATTTATTTCAATAAAAAAAACTTTTAATAATTAGGTAATCTATGTATTACTTGTCTCCCTTGAATATATATATATATATATATATATATATATATATATATATATATATATATATATAAATATATATTTTATATATATATATATATGTATTTATATATATATATATTTCAATAAAACAATAACTTCTAATAATTATGTGATCTATATAACAATTGTCTCCCTTGAACATATATATACAGATTATATATATAAAATATACATATATTATATATATATATATATATATTTATATATATACATATATATATATATATATATATATATATATTCATTTAGAAAAAAAATAACTTCTAATAATTATGTGATCTATATATAAATTGTCTCCTTTGAATATATATATATATATATATATATATATATTTATGTATTTATTTCAATAAAAAAGTAAGTTCTAATAATTATGTGATCTATATACAAATTGGCTCCCTTGAATATATATATATATTTCAATTAAAAAAATAACTTCTAATAATTATATATAAAAATTGAATAAATATATATATATATATATATATATATATGTATATATATATTTCAATTAAAAAAATAACTTCTATACATTATGTGATATATATACAAATTGTCTCCCTTGAATATATATATATATATATATATATATATATATATATATATATATATATATATATATATATATAATATAAATTTCTTTCATTAAAAACAAACTTCTAATAATTATGTTATCTATGTATTAATTGTCTCCCTTTAATATATAAATATACATATTATATATATATATATATATATATATATATTTATATATATATATATTTCAATAAAAAAAATAACTTTTATAATTAAGTTATCTATATAACAATTGTCTCCCTTATATATATATATATATATATATATATATATATATATATATATATATTTCAATAAAAAAATAAGTTCTAATAATTATGTGATCTATATACTAATTGTCTCATTGAATATATATATATATATATATATATATATATTTATATAGATTTCGATAAAAAATTACTTCTAATAATTATGTGATGTATATACAAATTGTCTCCCTTTTTTAGCACTACTTTAAGTGCAATTATAAAGTACAAATCTAAATAAAATGTCTTCATTTCTCTATGACTAATTGAGCACTCTTATATTACTCTAGTTAAATCTTAATGTTTATTTATCCTGGGATAAAATAAATGTTTTATAATATCAGCTCTGTCTAGTTTTTAGCACTATTTAAAGGGTATTTATTAAGTACAAACCTAAATAAAATGTCTTTATTGCTATCTGTCTCATTGAGAACTCTTATATAACCAGTTGAATCTTAATGTTTATTTATCTTGAAATAAAATATAATACATATAAAAATTGAATGACTACATATATATATATTTCAATTAAAAAAAAACTTCTAATAATTATGTGATATATATACAAATTGTCTCCCTTGAATATATATATATATTATATATATATATATATTTTTATTTCAATAAAAAAAAATTCTAATAATTAGGTTATCTATGTATTAATTGTCTCCCTTGTATATATAAATATATATATTATATATATAAATATATATATATATATATATATATATATATATATATATATACATATATATATATTTCAATAAAAAAAAACTTATAATTATTTGATCTATATAACAATTGTTCCCCTTGAACATATATATATATTATATATATAAAATATATATATATATATATATATGTATTTATGTAAAAAAAAATAACTTCTAATAATTATGTGATCTATCTATAAATTGTCTCCCTTTTTTATCACTAAAGTGTAATTATTAAGTACAAATCTAAATAAAATGTCTTTATTGCTCTATGTCTAATTGAGCACTCTTATATAACTCTAGTTAAATCTTAATGTTTACTTATCCTGTAATAACATAAACGGTTTATAATATCATCTCTGTCTAGTTTTGAACACTATTTAAAGTGTATTTATTAAGTACAAATCTAAATAAAATGTCTTTATTGCTCTATGTCTCAGTGAGCACTCTTATATGACTCTATATCTTAATGATTATTTATCCTAGAATGAAATATACGTTTTATAATATCAGCTCTCTCTAGTTTTTAGCAATATTTAAAGGGTATTTATTAAGTACAAACCTAAATAAAATGTCTTTATTGCTCTATGTCTCATTGAGCAGACTTATATAACTAGTTGAATCTTAATGTTTATTTATCCTGTAATAAAATAAAATACATATAAATATTGAATGAATATATATATATATTTCAATTAAAAAAATAACTTCTAATAATTATGTGATATATATACAAACGACCCCCTTGAATATATATATATATTTATTTCAATACAAAAGACTTCTAATAATTAGGTGATCTATGTATTAATTGTCTCCCTTGATTATATATATATTATATCTATATATAAATATATATTTTATATATATATTTAGTTATATATATATTTCAATAAAACAATAACTTCTAATAATTATGTGATCTATATAACAATTGTCTCCCTTGAACATATATATATAGACTATATATATATATAAAATATATATAGATTATATATATATATAAAATATATATATATTATATATATATGTATAAATATATTTATATATATATATATTTATTAAAAAAATTCCTTCTAATAATTATGTGATCTATATATAAATTGTCTCCCTTGAATATATATATATATATATATATATATATATATATATATATATATATTTCAATAAAAAAAATAAGTTATAATAATTATGTGATCTATATATCAATTGTCTCCCTTGAATATATATATATATATGTATTTCAACAGAAAATTACATCCAATAATTATGTGATCTCTATACAAATTGTCTCCCTTTTTTAGCACTATTTAAAGTGTAATTATAAAGTAGAAACATAAATAAAATGTCTTTATTGCTCTATGTCTAATTGAGCACTCTTATATAACTCTAGTTAAATCTTAATGTTTACTTATCCTGTAATAAAATAAACGTTTTATAATATCAGCTCTGTCTAGTTTTGATTACTATTTTAAAGTGGATTTATTAAGTACAAATCTAAATAAAATGTCTTTATTGCTCTATGTCTAATCGAGCACTCTTATATAACTCTAGTTAAATCTGAATGTTTATTTTTTCTGTAATAAAATAAACATTTTATAATATCAGCTCTGTCTAGTTTTGAACACTATTTAAAGGGTATTTATTAGTACAAACCTAAATAAAATGTCTTTATTGCTCTATGTCTCATTGAGCACTCTTATATAACTAGTTTAATCTTTATGTTTATTAATCCTGTAATCAAATAAAATACATATAAAAATTGAATGAATATATATATATATATATTTCAATTAAAAAAATAACTTCTAATAATTATGTTATATATATACAAATTGTCTCCCTTGAACATATATATATATATATATATATATATATATATATATATATATTTATGTTTCAATAAAAAAAACTTCTAAGAATTAGGTGATCTATGTATTAATTGTGTCCCTTGAATATATATATATATTGTATATATATATATATATATATATATATTTTATATATATATATTTCAATAACTAAAATACCTTCTAATAATTATGTGATCTATATATAAATTGTCTCCCTTGAATATATATATATATATATATTTCAATTAAAAAAATAACTTCTAATATTTATGTGATCTATATACAAATTGTCTCCTTGAATATATATATATATATATATATATATATATATATATATATATATATATATATTTCAATTAAAAAAATTACTTCTAATAATTATGTGATCTATATAAAAATTGTCTCCCTTTCTTTAGCACTATTTAAAGTGTAATTATTAAGTACAACTATAAATAAAATGTCTTTATTGCTCTATGTCTAATTGAGCACTCTTATATACTTCTAGTTAAATCTTAATGTTTACTTACCCTGTAATAACATAAACGTTTTATAATATCAGCTCTGTCTAGTTTTGCACACTATTTAAAGTGTATTTATTAAGTACAAATCTAAATAAAATGTCTTTATTGCTCTATGTCCCATTGAGAACTTTTATATAACTAGTTGAATCTTAATGTTTATTTATCCTGTAATAAAATAAAATACATATAAAAATTGAATGAATATATATATATATTTAAATTAAAAAAATAACTTCTAATAATTATGTGATATATATACAAACGACCCCCTTGAATATATATATATATATTTAATTCAATGAAAAAAACTTCTAATAATTAGGTGATCTATGTATTAATTGTCTAAAAATTGAATGACTTATATATTTCAATAAAAAAAGTCACTTCTAATAATTATGTGATATATATACAAATTGTCTCCATTAAACATATATATATATATATATTATATATTATATATATATATATATTTATTTCAATAAAAAAAACTTCTAATAATTAGGTGATCTATGTATTAATTGTCTCCCTTGAATATATAAATACATCCATTATATATATAAATATATATTTATATATATATATATACATATATATATATTTCAATAAAAAAATAACTTATAATTATGTGATCTATATAACAATTGTCTCCCTTGAACATATATATATAGATTATATATATATATATATATATATATATATATATATATATATATATATATATATATATATATATATATATATATATATATATATATATATGTATTTATTTAAAAAAAATAACTTCTAATAATTATGTGATCTATCTATAAATTGTCTCCCTTTTTTTAGCACTAAAGTGTAATTATTAAGTACAAATCTAAATAAAATGTCTTTATTGCTCTATGTCTAATTGAGCACTCTTATATAACTCTAGTTAAATCTTAATGTTTACTTATCCTGTAATAACATAAACGGTTTATAAACTCAGCTCTGTCTAGTTTTGAACACTGTTTAAAGTGTATTTATTAAGTACAAATCTAAATAAAATGTCTTTATTGCTCTATGTCTAATCGAGCACTCTTATATCACTCTAGTTAAATCTTAATGTTTATTTATCCTGGAATGAAATGAACGTTTTATAATATCAGCTCTGTCTTGTTTTTAGCACTATTTAAAGGGTATTTATTAAGTACAAACCTAAATAAAATGTCTTTATTGCTCTATGTCTCATTGAGCACACTTATATAACTAGTTGAATCTTTATGTTTATTTATCCTGTAATAAAATAAAATACATATAAAAATTGAATGAATATATATATATATTTAAATTAAAAAAATAACTTCTAATAATTATGTGATATATATACAAACGACCCCCTTGAATATATATATATATATTTAATTCAATGAAAAAAACTTCTAATAATTAGGTGATCTATGTATTAATTGTCTCCCTTGATTATATATATATATTATATCTATATATATAAATATATATTTTATATATATATATTTAGTTATATATATATATATATATATATATATATATATATATATTTCAATAAAACAATAACTTCTAATACTTATGTGATCTATATAACTATTGTCTCCCTTGAACATATATATAGACTATATATATATATAAAATATATATAGATTATATATATATATATTATATATATACATATATATATATATATATATATTTATATATATATATTTAAAAAAAAAATAACTTCTAATAATTATGTGATCTATATATAAATTGTCTCCCTTGAATATATATATATTATATTTATTTCAATAAAAAAAATAAGTTATAATAATTATGTGATCTATATATAAATTGTCTCCCTTGAATATATATATATTATATTTATTTCAATAAAAAAAATAAGTTATAATAATTATGTGATCTAGGTATCAATTGTCTCCCTTGAATATATATATATATATATATATATATATATATATATATATATATGTATTTCAATAGAAAATTACATCCAATAATTATGTGATGTCTATACAAATTGTCTCCCATTTTTTAGCACTATTTAAAGTGTAATTATAAAGTACAAATCTAAATAAAATGTCTTCATTGCTCTATGTCTAATTGAGCACTCTTATATAACTCTAGTTAAATCTTAATGATTACTTATCCTGTCATAAAATAAACGTTTTATAATATCAGCTCTGTCTAGTTTTGAATACTATTTAAAGGGTATTTATTAAGTACAAACCTAAATAAAATGTCTTTATTGCTCTATGTCTCATTGAGCACTCTTATATAACTAGTTTAATCTTAATGTTTATTTATCCTGTAATAAAAAAAATACATATTAAAATTGAATATATATATATATATATATAAATATATATAAAAATATATCAATTAAAAAAATAACTTCTAATAATTATGTGATATATGTACAAATTGTCTCCCTTGAACATATATATATATATATTATATATATATATATATTTATTTCAATAAAAAAATAACTTCTAATAATTATGTGATCTATATATAAATTGTCTCCTTAAATATATATTTATATATATATATATACATATATATATATTTCAATAAAAAAATATGTTCTAATAATTATGTGATCTGTATACTAATTGTCTCATTGAATATATACATATATATATATATATATATATTTCAATAAAAAAATTACTTCTAATAATTATGTGATGTATATACAAATTGTCTCCCTTTGTTTAGCACTATTTAAAGTGTAATTATTAAATAAAAATCTAAATAAAATGTCCTTATTGCTCTATGTCTTATTGAGCACTCTTATATAAATCTAGTTAAATCTTAATGTTTATTTATCCTGTAATAAAATAAACGTTTTATAATATCAGCTCTGTCTAGTTTTGAGCACTATTTTAAAGGGTTATTATTAAGTCAAAATGTAAATAACATGACTTTATTGCTCTATGTCTCATTGATGGAATTGAAATAATATATATATATATATATATATATATATATTTACTTCAATTAAAACAGACTTCCATTAATTATGTGATCTATCTATAAATTGTCTCCCTTGTATATATATATATATATATATATATATATATATATATATATATATATATATATATATATATATATTTCCTTAAAAAAATCACTTCTGATTATTATGTCATCTATATACAAATTGTCTCCCGTGAATATATATATATATATATATATAATATATATATATATATATATATATATATTTATTTCAATAAAAAAAAAACTTCTAATAATTATGTGATCTATATACAAATTGTCTCCCTTGAATATATATATATATATATATATATATATATATATGTATTTCAAGTAAAAAAATAACTTCTAATAATTATGTGATCTATATATATACCAATGATGCTTGCATGTGCTCCATAGTTTTATATAGCTGTGTAGTAAGTTTAAAAATTGCTTTGTTTAATTATACAAGACGATTTTACTTTAAGAGTGCTCAATGCATTTAAAGAGCTTTGTAGTAAGAGTTGGAAACATTTTTGCAATTATTTTAGACAAATCTACTTCCAGAGTGCTCAATATATTAGTAGAGCTAAATAAAACATTTGAGAAACAGATATGGCATTTCAACTGCATAAATTTATTTTGACAGAGTACAATACATTAGTAGAGCTAAATATACACTTTCAAAAACATGTATGGCAATTCAGCTACACAAATATACTTAAGAGTGCTCAATAGATTAGTAGACGAAAGCATAAAATTCAGAAAACATGAGGAGCTCTGCAGTATGTTTTGAAAACCTAAATGTCAATATGTAAGTATAGATATACTGTAAGTTTTTAATATATAATATATATATATATATATATATATATATATATATATATATATGTATATATATATATATATATATATATATATATGACAAGTATTTGAAACAAATTTCCTATTTGAGTGCCTAATATATTTGAGAGCTCTATGGTAACTTTATAAAACATATTTCAAAATTATGTTAGATAAATTGTCTTTGAGAGTGCTCATTTAATTTAAGTAGAGTTCTGCATTAAGTTTTGGGGTATGGTTCTCACTTTATTAGGGCAATAACTTGGACACATTATACTATGGACAAATCCATTGAGGACAATCAAAGGTAACCTGTTTTTTTCGACTCTGCTGAATAAGACTCATCCGTCTTGGTTCACTCTTGGGACATTAAAACAAAAAAGGTGAAGAATTAAAAAAAGAATGCAAAAATGTAAATGTCTTTGCAACTCATTCATTTTCACTTTCATAACACAAAAACATCTGTAAAAACTTGATAAAAGAATGCACAAACAATAAAATACAAATTTGCTGTCTTGGAATCTGAAATCAGTAGAAACATCCCCTACCTGAAATTCCTGCACACCTCAAAAAAAAAAAAAAAAAAAAGATTCCTTCCCAATGCAATACTTTTCAAGCAATTACAGTGTCAGACTTGGTACTGCAATGACTCTGTAAACTGAAAAAATATACATAATAAAAAATGTTAAGCAAAATTGATTCATGTTAACACCTCTCCCAACACCACAGATTAACTACAAAAATACTTGATAAAACAAGACACAATTACAAATGTGTATGAAAAAAATTAAAATAAAAAAAATAAAAAAATCAACCAAGCAATTGCTCATGATTTTCTGGTGTTTGATGGAATGTGAGTAGGCATACAGCCTGGATAATTTTCCAAGGTAAGTGATGATATTCATCATTATTGTCTTTTTGGATTAGTTCAGATATATCTCATAACTATAATTGTTTTATGTATATATTTATATGTCTAGATGTTATGTCTGCTATTTGCATGTTCCCTATAGAAAAAAAGCTACATAAAATCTACAAGTGTATTCTGATGTAAAATTAACTAGTAAATACAATGCTTGTGTTCCTGATATACCAACTATTTCTTATTAGCATATAAGTTGAATCATGAAATGTATCTCCCTTGCCTGTCTCTCTTTATACCTCTGTATTTATCTAGATCTGTCTATCTCTCTTTTCTTATTCTATATCCCTATTCCTCGCCTTGCTATCCACTATGTGTGAACTTATAGATTTCAACATGTCTAGATTGATAAGCTTCTCATTTACCGGTACCTAACTCCCGTTTTGAATACACGCTGAGATGCCTTGGTCTAAAAGATTGCACTCTATCAATACCTACATCCCCTCTTGTTTGGACTTAGAAATTTTTCAATTGAATACACTCTGAGATGCTTTGGTCTATAAGATTGTCACCTATCTATACCTACATCCCCTCTTGTTTGGACTTAGAATTTTTTCAATTGAATACACTCTGAGATGCTTTGGTCTACAAGATTGTCACCTATCTATACCTACATCCCCTGTTGTTTGGACTTAGAAATTTTTCAATTGAATACACACTGAGATGCCTTGGTCTATAAGATTGTCACCTATCTATACCTACATCCCCTCTTGTTTGGACTTAGAAATTTTTCAATTAAATACACTCTGAGATGCTTTGGTCTATAAGAATTGTCACCTATCTATACCTACATCCCCTCTTGTTTGGACTTAGAAATTTTTCAGTTGAATACACGCTGAGATGCTTTGGTCTATAAGATTGTCACCTATCTATACCTACATCCCCTCTTGTTTGGACTTAGAAATTTTTCACTTGAATACACTCTGAGATGCTTTGGTCTATAAGATTGTCACCTATCTATACCTACATCCCCTCTTGTTTGGACTTAGAAATTTTTCACTTGAATACACTCTGAGATGCTTTGGTCTATAAGATTGTCACCTATCTATACCTACATCCCCTCTTGTTTTGGACTTAGAAAATTTTCACTTGAATACACTCTGAGATGCTTTGGTCTATAAGATTGTTACCTATCGATACCTACATCCCCTCTTGTTTGGACTTAGAAATTTTTCAATTGAATACACTCTGAGATGCTTTGGTCTATAAGATTGTCACCTATCTATACCTACATCCCCTCTTGTTTGGGCTTAGAAATTTTTCAATTGAATACACGCCGAGATGCCTCGGTCTATAAGATTGTCACCTATCTATACCTACATCCCCTCTTGTTTGGACTTAGAAATTTTTCAATTGAATACACGCTGAGATGCCTTGGTCTATAAGATTGCCATCCATCAATACCTACATCCCCTCTTGTTTGGACTTAGAAATTTTTCAATTGAATACACTCTGAGATGCTTTGGTCTATAAGATTGTCACCTATCTATACCTACATCCCCTCTTGTTTGGACTTAGAAATTTTTCACTTGAATACACTCTGAGATTCTTAGGTCTATAAGATTGTCACCTATCTATACCTACATCCCCTCTTGTTTGGACTTAGAATTTTTTCAATTGAATACACTCTGAGATGCTTTGGTCTATAAGATTGTCACCTATCTATACCTACATCCCTCTTGTTTGGGCTTAGAAATTTTTCAATTGAATACACGCCGAGATGCCTCGGTCTATAAGATTGTCACCTATCTATACCTACATCCCCTCTTGTTTGGACTTAGAAATTTTTCAATTGAATACACGCTGAGATGCCTTGGTCTATAAGATTGCCATCCATCAATACCTACATCCCCTCTTGTTTGGACTTAGAAATTTTTCAATTGAATACACTCTGAGATGCTTTGGTCTATAAGATTGTCACCTATCTATACCTACATCCCCTCTTGTTTGGACTTAGAAATTTTTCATTGAATACACTCTGAGATGCTTTGGTCTATAAGATTGTCACCTATCTATACCTACATCCCCTCTTGTTTGGACTTAGAAATTTTTAAATTGAATACACGCTGAGATGCTTTGGTCTATAAGATTGTCACCTATCTATACCTACATCCCCTCTTGTTTGGACTTAGAATTTTTTCAATTGAATACACTCTGAGATGCTTTGGTCTACAAGATTGTCACCTATCTATACCTACATCCCCTCTTGTTTGGACTTAGAAATTTTTCAATTGAATACACGCTGAGATGCCTTGGTCTACAAGATTGTCACCTATCTATACCTACATCCCCTCTTGTTTGGACTTAGAATTTTTTCAATTGAATACACGCTGAGATGCCTTGGTCTACAAGATTACCACCTATCTATACCTACATCCCCTGTTGTTTGGACTTAGAAATTTTCACTTGAATACACGCTGAGATGCCTTGGTCTATAAGATTGCCACCTATCTATACCTACATCCCCTCTTGTTTGGACTTAGAACTTTTTCAATTGAATACACTCTGAGATGCTTTGGTCTATAAGATTGTCACCTATCTATACCTACATCCCCTCTTGTTTGGACTTAGAAATTTTTCAATTAAATACACTCTGAGATGCTTTGGTCTATAAGATTGTCACCTATCTATACCTACATCCCTCTTGTTTGGACTTAGAAATTTTTCACTTGAATACACTCTGAGATTCTTTGGTCTATAAGATTGTCACCTATCTATACCTACATCCCCTCTTGTTTGGACTTAGAAATTTTTCAATTGAATACACGCTGAGATGCCTTGGTCTATAAGATTGTCACCTATCTATACCTACATCCCTCTTTTTTGGACTTAGAATTTTTTCAATTGAATACACTCTGAGATGCTTTGGTCTATAAGATTGTCACCTATCTATACCTACATCCCCTCTTGTTTGGACTTAGAAATTTTTCAATTGAATACACGCTGAGATGCCTTGGTCTATAAGATTGTCACCTATCTATACCTACATCCCCTCTTGTTTGGACTTAGAATTTATTCAATTGAATACACTCTGAGATGCTTTGGTCTACAAGATTGTCACCTATCTATACCTACATCCCCTCTTGTTTGGACTTAGAAATTTTTCAATTGAATACACTCTGAGATGCTTTGGTCTATAAGATTGTCACCTATCTATACCTACATCCCCTTTTGTTTGGACTTAGAATTTTTTCAATTGAATACACTCTGAGATGCTTTGGTCTACAAGATTGTCACCTATCTATACCTACATCCCTGTTGTTTGGACTTAGAATTTTTTCAATTGAATACACTCTGAGATGCTTTGGTCTACAAGATTGTCACCTATCTATACCTACATCCCCTCTTGTTTTGACTCAGAATTTTTTCAATTGAATACACTCTGAGATGCTTTGGTCTACAAGATTGTCACCTATCTATACCTACATCCCCTCTTGTTTGGACTTAGAATTTTTTCAATTGAATACACTCTGAGATGCTTTGGTCTACAAGATTGTCACCTATCTATACCTACATCCGCTCTTGTTTGGACTTAGAATTTTTTCAATTGAATACACTCTGAGATGCTTTGGTCTATAAGATTGTCACCTATCTATACCTACAACCCCTCTTGTTTGGACTTAGAAATTCTTCACTTGAATACACGCTGAGATGCCTTGGTCTATAAGATTGCACTCTATCAATACCTACATCCCCTCTTGTTTGGACTTAGAAATTTTTCAATTGAATACACGCTGAGATGCCTTGGTCTATAAGATTGTCACCTATCTATACCTACATCCCCTCTTGTTTGGACTTAGAAATTTTTCACTTGAATACACGCTGAGATGCCTTGGTCTATAAGATTGTCACCTATCTATACCTACATCCCCTCTTGTTTGGACTTAGAATTTTTTCAATTGAATACACTCTGAGATGCTTTGGTCTATAAGATTGTCACCTATCTATACCTACATCCCCTCTTGTTTGGACTTAGAATTTTTTCAATTGAATACACGCTGAGATGCTTTGGTCTATAAGATTGTCACCTATCTATACCTACATCCCCTCTTGTTTGGACTTAGAATTTTTTCAATTGAATACACTCTGAGATGCTTTGGTCTACAAGATTGTCACCTATCTATACCTACATCCCCTCTTGTTTGGACTTAGAATTTTTTCAATTGAATACACTCTGAGATGCTTTGGTCTATAAGATTGCCACCTATCTATACCTACATCCCCTCTTGTTTGGACTTAGAACTTTTTCAATTGAATACACTCTGAGATGCTTTGGTCTATAAGATTGTCACCTATCTATACCTACATCCCCTCTTGTTTGGACTTAGAAATTTTTCACTTGAATACACGCTGAGATGCCTTGGTCTACAAGATTGCCACCTATCTATACCTACATCCCCTCTTGTTTGGACTTAGAAATTTTTCACTTGAATACACGCTGAGATGCCTTGGTCTATAAGATTGCCACCTATCTATACCTACATCCCCTCTTGTTTGGACTTAGAAATTTTTCAATTGAATACACTCTGAGATGCTTTGGTCTATAAGATTGTCACCTATCTATACCTACATCCCCTCTTGTTTGGACTTAGAATTTTTTCAATTGAATACACGCTGAGATGCCTTGGTCTATAAGATTGTCACCTATCTATACCTACATCCCCCCCTTGTTTGGACTTAGAATTTTTTCAATTGAATACACGCTGAGATGCCTTGGTCTATAAGAATGTCACCTATCTATACCTACATCCCCTCTTGTTTGGACTTACAATTTTTTCAATTGAATACACGCTGAGATGCCTTGGTCTATAAGATTGTCACCTATCTATACCTACATCCCCTCTTGTTTGGACTTAGAAATTTTTCAATTGAATACACTCTGAGATGCTTTGGTCTATAAGATTGTCACCTATCTATACCTACATCCCCTCTTGTTTGGACTTAGAAATTTTTCAATTGAATACACTCTGAGATGCTTTGGTCTACAAGATTGTCACCTATCTATACCTACATCCCTCTTGTTTGGACTTAGAAATTTTTCAATTGAATACACTCTGAGATGCTTTGGTCTATAAGATTGTCACCTATCTATACCTACATCCCCTCTTGTTTGGACTTAGAAATTTTTCACTTGAATACACGCTGAGATGCCTTGGTCTATAAGATTGTCACCTATCTATACCTACATCCCTCTTGTTTGGACTTAGAATTTATTCAATTGAATACACTCTGAGATGCTTTGGTCTACAAGATTGTCACCTATCTATACCTACATCCCCTCTTGTTTGGACTTAGAAATTTTTCAATTGAATACACTCTGAGATGCTTTGGTCTATAAGATTGTCACCTATCTATACCTACATCCCCTTTTGTTTGGACTTAGAATTTTTTCAATTGAATACACTCTGAGATGCTTTGGTCTACAAGATTGTCACCTATCTATACCTACATCCCCTGTTGTTTGGACTTAGAATTTTTTCAATTGAATACACTCTGAGATGCTTTGGTCTACAAGATTGTCACCTATCTATACCTACATCCCCTCTTGTTTTGACTCAGAATTTTTTCAATTGAATACACTCTGAGATGCTTTGGTCTACAAGATTGTCACCTATCTATACCTACATCCCCTCTTGTTTGGACTTAGAATTTTTTCAATTGAATACACTCTGAGATGCTTTGGTCTACAAGATTGTCACCTATCTATACCTACATCCGCTCTTGTTTGGACTTAGAATTTTTTCAATTGAATACACGCTGAGATGCCTTGGTCTATAAGATTGTCACCTATCTATACCTACATCCCCTGTTGTTTGGACTTAGAAATTTTTCAATTGAATACACTCTGAGATGCTTTGGTCTATAAGATTGTCACCTATCTATACCTACATCCCCTCTTGTTTGGACTTAGAAATTTTTCAATTGAATACACGCTGAGATGCCTTGGTCTATAAGATTGTCACCTATCTATACCTACATCCCCTCTTTTTTGGACTTAGAAATTTTTCAATTGAATACACTCTGAGATGCTTTGGTCTATAAGATTGTCACCTATCTATACCTACATCCCCTCTTGTTTGGACTTAGAATTTTTTCAATTGAATACACTCTGAGATGCTTTGGTCTACAAGATTGTCACCTATCTATACCTACATCCCCTCTTGTTTGGACTTAGAAATTTTTCACTTGAATACACGCTGAGATGCCTTGGTCTACAAGATTGTCACCTATCTATACCTACATCCCCTCTTGTTTGGACTTAGAAATTTTTCACTTGAATACACGCTGAGATGCCTTGGTCTATAAGATTGTCACCTATCTATACCTACAACCCCTCTTGTTTGGACTTAGAAATTCTTCACTTGAATACACGCTGAGATGCCTTGGTCTATAAGATTGCACTCTATCAATACCTACATCCCCTCTTGTTTGGACTTAGAAATTTTTAAATTGAATACACGCTGAGATGCCTTGGTCTATAAGATTGTCACCTATCTATACCTACATCCCCTCTTGTTTGGACTTAGAAATTTTTCACTTGAATGCACGCTGAGATGCCTTGGTCTATAAGATTGTCACCTATCTATACCTACATCCATTCTTGTTTGGACTTAGAAATTTTTCAATTGAATACACGCTGAGATGCCTTGGTCTATAAGATTGTCACCTATCTATACCTACATCCCCTCTTGTTTGGACTTAGAAATTTTTCACTTGAATACACGCTGAGATGCCTTGGTCTATAAGATTGTCACCTATCTATACCTACATCCCCTCTTGTTTGGACTTAGAAATTTTTCAATTGAATACACGCTGAGATGCCTTGGTCTATAAGATTGTCACCTATCTATACCTACATCCCCTCTTGTTTGGACTTAGAAATTCTTCACTTGAATACACGCTGAGATGCCTTGGTCTATAAGATTGTCACTTATATATACCTACATCCCCTGTTGTTTGGACTTAGAAATTTTTCACTTGAATACACGCTGAGATGCCTTGGTCTATAAGATTGTCACCTATCTATACCTACATCCCCTCTTGTTTGGACTTAGAAATTTTTCACTTGAATACACGCTGAGATGCCTTGGTCTATAAGATTGTCACCTATCTATACCTACATCCCCTGTTGTTTGGACTTAGAAATTTTTCAATTAAATACACGCTGAGATGCCTTGGTCTATAAGATTGTCACCTATCTATACCTACATCCCCTCTTGTTTGGACTTAGAAATTTTTCAATTAAATACACGCTGAGATGCCTTGGTCTATAAGATTGTCACCTATCTATACCTACATCCCCTGTTGTTTGGACTTAGAAATTTTTCACTTGAATACACGCTGAGATGCCTTGGTCTATAAGATTGTCACTTATATATACCTACAGCCCCTGTTGTTTGGACTTAGAAATTTTTCACTTGAATACACGCTGAGATGCCTTGGTCTATAAGATTGTCACCTATCTATACCTACATCCCCTCTTGTTTGGACTAAGAAATTTTTCACTTGAATACACGCTGAGATGCCTTGGTCTATAAGATTGTCCACCTATCTATACCTACATCCCCTGTTGTTTGGACTTAGAAATTTTTCACTTGAATACACGCTGAGATGCCTTGGTCTATAAGATTGTCACTTATATATACCTACAGCCCCTGTTGTTTGGACTTAGAAATTTTTCACTTGAATACACGCTGAGATGCCTTGGTCTATAAGATTGTCACCTATCTATACCTACATCCCCTCTTGTTTGGACTAAGAAATTTTTCACTTGAATACACGCTGAGATGCCTTGGTCTATAAGATTGTCACCTATCTATACCTACATCCCCTCTTGTTTGGACTTAGAAATTTTTCACTTGAATACACGCTGAGATGCCTTGGTCTATAAGATTGTCACTTATATATACCTACAGCCCCTGTTGTTTGGACTTAGAAATATTTCACTTGAATACACGCTGAGATGCCTTGGTCTATAAGATTGTCACCTATCTATACCTACATCCCCTCTTGTATGGACTTAGAAATTTTTCAATTAAATACACGCTGAGATGCCTTGGTCTATAAGATTGTCACCTATCTATACCTACATCCCCTCTTGTTTGGACTTAGAAATTTTTCACTTGAATACACGCTGAGATGCCTTGGTCTATAAGATTGTCACTTATATATACCTACAGCCCCTGTTGTTTGGACTTAGAAATTTTTCACTTGAATACACGCTGAGATGCCTTGGTCTATAAGATTGTCACCTATCTATACCTACATCCCCTCTTGTTTGGACTTAGAAATTTTTCACAATGAACCGAATATAATATTTTAGACAAACGTTTTTTTTTATATTCACGCCCCCCCCCATTTGTGTAAGTGTCACACATTTTCAAGTTTCTCTTAAAAAGTAAATAATTAATTTATGTTTAATAGTTTTATATATCACAAATTGAAGAGAAAAGGTCAATAAATAACATATTCAAATTTAAAACAAAAAATCCCTTTTTTTAGAAATTTACCTGTAAAGTCCGAAGTTTAAAACCTTTTTTTAAAAAAAAAAAAAACACATTGTTTTTTTTTTTTGTTTTTTTTTTTAATGAAACCTTGGTCCTTGCTCCTTTAATTGAAAGAAAAATTAGGGCTTGAATTACATTTTTTCGAGGCGTTATAAGCTTGGAAAGACAGGGGGTCGAATAATTCACGCCTCTCATTTTTGAAATGTCTATTAAAAAGTAAATAATTAATTTATAAATTATTAATCTTATAAGCTTGGAAAGATGGGGTAATTATTCACTATTTTCACGAAATTTCTGACACTGCCCACAGACAGACCGTTCCGTTGTATCACAGTTCTTAAGTGTTGCTAGACTAAAACTCATCAGGGCCAGTATACTTCTTCAGTGGTCCTAAACAAGGAAGGGAGATAATTCCAAACAGTCAGAGTTGTCTTCCTTCAAGAATCTACGAAATTTTTGTTTTTACTTATTTTAAAACGTTTATTTACTTCAGAACAAAATTAGTGTTGAGACTTAAGTTATAACAAGACCGAAATGACTGTCATGAGACCGACGTCTCGGTGTATATGAGAAGAAAGCACCACCAACCTCTATACGTAGTTAATTTTCATGTCGAAAATAGTAATATATCCAAAAATGACGAAAATTCAGCAAGTAGAAAGTTGATTTATAAAGTAGAATTATAATGAATCAATGTAAATTAATATTCTATTCACAAAGAAATCAGTCTTAATTAAGTTTATATATATATGTGTGTGTGTGTGTGTGTGTGTGTGTGTGTGTGTGTGTGTGTGTGTGTGTGTACGGCGCACGTGCTCTGTAAATCGATTACAGCTCGTTACATTTCAAACATCGCAGACCCACACGTTGTTTGGTACCATCGCAAACGAACAAAAAAAATAAAATAAAATGAAATAAATAAAAATCCGACCCAGCAATTTTTTAAGTGCAAATTAGTGATAGGATAATTCCTATATTTTCCCGATTCCAGTGCAATTACTGATTCCGATTATTTATAAATCTCTAAAGACTAGCATGTTAAATGTGCAGATATTTTCTTAAACGTAATGAAAAAACATGATATGGGAATAAACTATAGTTTAAAATCAATAAATATTGATTATTTTATCAGTATTACCAGCAGCGGAAGATATCAAATAAAAACATAATTAAAAGAATCGTTTTGGCATCAGAAAAGTGGCACATATTATTAATCGTCCCAACACTAACGCAAATGAAATGCATTATTCGTGGTTTTGTCCAACGCATTTCATTATCTTTCAAAAGTCTTTTCGTACACATATGTGCTTAGCAAAGCTGTGCCACATAACATGTGCTTTTTCAAAGTCTCTGTCTCTGCCACCTGACGCTGACCCTGTCGTTTTGAAATTCAGAGGGAACTCTTTCTCTCTCTCTCTCTTTCTCTCTCTCTCTCTCTCTCTGTCTCTCTCTCTCTTTCTCACACACACACACACACACGTGCCGAGACAAAACTTTGTTTTATATAATAGTATCCTCTCTTTCATAAGTAAAACAAAACAAAAACAAAAAAACATACACTCAATAGAGTTGGTATGTATGGAAAATATAAACGACATTTTGGTTGCAACACTCACGCACAAATGTAATTAAAACCAACAAAACATTCAATGAAAAGAAATGAATTCGAATTACATTTTCTTTCAAAAAAACAACGAACGATAATACAATAAAATGGCTACTCAGAATCAAATATTGATTTTTTTAAGACGAATGTTTTAATTTGAGAAAAGATGCGGGAATAAAAATGATGTATGGAATATACTGTCGCTTCTTTATTAATATTAATCGATGTGGTTCCTCATATGCAAATTATTCAATCACTTGTTTTTTGTTTTTTTTTTTGTTTTTTTTTAATATTTATTTCATGTTTCCAGGCGACACGCATCCCCGGGATTTCCAGCATATTTAGCACCCTTTCTGTGTTTTCCTTCGTTGTTCTCAAAGAGAGGCTTTCCGCTGAAACCGGTCGATTCTGAATTGAGAAAGGTCGTATGTGGACGCTTTCCCCATCGCTAAATTTCCAAGGATCTTTCCAACAATGGGCGCAAGCTTAAAACCATGACCTGCAAGAGAGAATAAAAATATCGAGAAAGGCACCATTAGAGAACTTATTTCCAAACTTTAAAAACGTGAATGTTGTACGCCAGTGTTAACTTTGAAATTCTTCTAAGACCTGGTCGAGAAAATCAGTTTGGGAGAACCTTCAACAGTCGGTCGCATTCAAATCACATTTTTCTTCACTCTATAATTCCCTCTTGTCAAACTTTCACAAGAAAAAGAAACACTCGACTACCTACAACCACGATAAACGATTTCCCCCACTCTATATCTGTGCCTAAATTTAAATGCAGTCGTACATCTAAACAATATCATATAAATGCGGAAGTACCTCAGGGGTCTATCCTTGGACCTTTATTATTCCTGATATTCATAAATGACCTCCCTGATTAAATTGTTTCGGAGATGGGTATATTTGCTTATGACACCACTCTCTATAACAGGCACAAAGGGAAAACAAATGAACACACATCTAAGGAAATAACAGAAACACTAGAGAATGACTTCCAATCTCTAGTGGAATGGGAACAAAAATGGATGGTCACATTCAATGCTGCCAAGACTAAACTTGTTTCCTTCAATAGTTACAAGAAACCTTCTCTACCACCAATAGCAATGGCCAAGAACACATTACCTGAAAGTACTTTCATAAACTCCTAAGCCTAACATTTACAGGGAACATGAGCTGGAATAGATACATTGAGAGCATTGCCAAGGCTGTTGCAAAAAAGGTGGGCTCTCTCTACCGTGCTGGAAAAAGACTTACGCCTGAAATTATCCTGTACCTCTATAAGGCCACCATTCGCCCATGTATGGAGTACTGTTGTCACATTTGGGCTGGTGCATCTGCTGGTTTTCTCTCACTCCTGGACAGGGTTCAAAAGAGAGTCGCCAACCTGATAGGTCCTGAACTTTCATCTAGGCTTCAGCCTCTGTCCAATCGACGAAATGTTTCATCCCTCTGCCTTTTCTACAAATACTTTAATAGTGAATGCTCTGATGAACTACAAGCACTTGTACCTCCTCGACGTGACTACCTCCGACAAACCCGAAAAACAACTAAGTCCCACCCCTTTACAGTAGAGATCCCTAGGTGTAAGAAAGCCTTTTACTCCAATAGTTTCTTCCCCAGAACTGCAAGACTTTGGAACTCCCTTCCGGATTCTGCTTTCCCAACTGTACTGATATGCAGAAGTTCAAGTGTAATGTGAACAAACATCTTGCTACTCATTTCTCTTCATAATTCCCTTACAACTTATGCCTCGGATAGTGGCCCTCTACTTCAAAGTGGCACTGTGCTTTGTTTGGGGTGAAAATTGATTCATAAAAAAAGATAAAAAGAGAGAACGAAAAAAGAGGAAAAGAAAGAGAGAAAAGTGGGAGTTTTTTGGGCCAGTATTAAAGTGCAGTAATATCTTCTGTTTTCCGTCAGAGGGGAAATCCTTCTCAACCGAGGCATTTTCTTTTGTCCCATTCAGAGTATCATTTTTGCAAAACCGACGTTGTGTCTGACTTTACTCTCAAATGAATGTCAGTAATTTTTTTTTAATGAACCAAACCACAGTAAATTGTAATCATCAATCATAGATGTGTGTGTGTGTGTGTGTGTGTGTGTGTGTGTGTGTGTGTGTGTGTGTGTGTGTGTGTGTTACCAGCGAATGGTAAAAACTAGACACAAGGTAGAGATTAACTAATAGACATATGTAGATTAAAATTCGTAATAATAGAAAGATGTAGCCAAGGGAGATAACTCTAGCGAAAATAGTTCTAAGAAAGAAAACTCTCATTAAAAATCTATAAATACTAAAAAATACAACGTAAATAAATACATAAATATTAGCCTGGCAAAAAAAAAAAAAAAAAAAAAAAAAAAAAGTTCAGTCTGAATTTGATAAAACAAAAAAAGTAATTTTCACCAACAACTAGGCTTCGGACGATGTGATCTCTGAATTTCTTGCCGCTCTTCTAAAATACGCCATGGACTGAGGGAGATAACCCTATTTAATTTAGAAATTCGTTCATCTTTTTTTTATTCTTTCATATGACAGTTTGGCGCTTCTACACTATTGGGGCGAAGTTTCTGAAATCGTATTACTGAATTTCATATGAAAAGAATCGTATCTACGTATTCCTCGTATTTTTTAAGATGATGATATAAAAAAATTACGAAAATCGATAAGGTAGAAAATTATTTATTAAAGAAAATAAAAAATACAACTTGATGGAAACGATCGTAAGACACAGGTTAGTTCAAAAGGGAGGTAATTTTCCGTTTCTATTTAAACTAGATGACCGCAATTATTCCTACTACTACGACGATTAAAGTCATTCAGTCGGACATATATTCGGTGAATTTCTAACAACATTTTGTGTAATTATTTAGTTTGAACTCATTTTCCCAAACTTACCGTATTCAACAGCAAGCACACACTGCCATTCTCCTTTTTCAAATATATCGATAAACATTGTATGATTTTCGAACCGATTACACATTTTAAAGTGAGTAAAACCACTAAAAACCCTTTTTTCCAGTTAGGTAGAAAAGTAACTTATCTTGCCTTTGGTAACATTTATTTGTTAGTTGTTTTTTTACCACTTTTTTGAATCTATGTGTACAGTAATACAAACCCGGAAGATCCAACAAATATGTGTATAATTTTATAAAAAAAAAAATCAGTTCCGTTAAAAAAGAAAAAAGTAAATAAATAAATAAATAAATAAATAATAATAATAATAATAATAATAATAATAATAATAATAATAATAATAATAATACCAAAAACAAATAAGGTCTGCAATGCAAGGGGAGTAACTCTAAAGTTTAAATTTAATTTCATAAAAGTTAGAGTTATCTCCCCTTTGCTCTATGTTGGAATTTGCAATTGATATTGAAACACTTTATTTGTTTTTGCGTCATTGATACAAACCCTTCGGTAGATGTGCCTTCCGAATTTCTTCGAATGTATCGTCCATGTTTTTACATCATCGTATCATTATATAAAAATAACAACAATATGTCTACATACATGCAGTGATAGTAATGTCAGAAACCGATTTTAGAATGCGTGAAAAAAAAATTGAATAATTCGACCTCCTATTTTTACAAGCTTATAACTGCTTAAAAAATGTAATTCAAACCCTATTTGTTTTTTCAATTAAAGGAGCAAAGAGCAACTTTTAAAAAAAATAACAGGTTTAATAGCAAATTATGCAATTTTTTTTAATCGGCTTTCTTTAAAAAAGATTTGAAGAAAATCAACGAAATTTTTCTTCCTTCAAGTATAAAAAATCGATATAAATTCCAAAAAATCACTTATCTAAAAAAAAAAAAAAAAAAAACTCAATGTGTAGTTCCATTCTTTATTGTTAAAAATTTTTCCATATTTATATTTTAAATTCCAATTTTTTTTAAATAAAATAATTTTTTAAACAACTATTTGAAAAACGTGCGATCATGGAAGCATTTTTCGAAAAACCAGAAGTAATCTTTCTCCTTGTGTTGAACTACGGATGAACAAAAGGACATAAAAACCACACATTCACGTTAGGTGTGTAGCCTTGTACCTGGATGAACGTGTGTTACCATAGTTAAAAAATAGTCAAATTTTACTCATAGGATTATTCCTTAAAAAACGTGCCATCACGTGGCATTACTAAACGGAACTTTTATATACCAAACTGAAATTTTTCGTTTAAGATGACAGCTTCATATCTATCTATCTATCTATATATATATATATATATATATATATATATATATATATATATATAAATTTAACTCTTGGTTCGTTCGTAATTAATAGTCTAAATAACCACTGGAATATATATATATATATATATATATATATATATATATATATATATATATATATATATATATGTTAATTACCCCTAACCTTTTTTCCTTAAGAAAGAAGTTGTGTGACTCGATAACACACTACAGAAGATGACAGTTTCATATATATATATATATATATATATATATATATATATATATATATATATATATATATATATATATATATATATATATAAATTTAACTCTTGGTTCGTTCGTAATTAATAGTCTAAATAACCACTGGAATGACTGGTTCGACATTTTAGTATAATATGTTTACTGTACCCATGTGTGTTTTTACATATCTCTTTTTAATTATAACATCAGACTGAATTTTGCTATAATAAATAGGTGTTTTTCCTTGTACGGATGGGGAATTTTTTTTATTTGAGGACAATTATTTCACGCCGCGTGCCATCACGTGACATTACTAAACGGAACTTTTATATACCAAACTGACATTTTTCGTTTAAAAATGGAATCATTTCTCTTTCGTTAATATATATATATATATATATATATATATATATATATATATATATATATATATATTTCGTGTTTTATATATAAAGTACAATTGTTGAATGTTATTCTTTTGACTATATTTGTTTTTAGGAGAAGCACAATTAAAAAAAAGATTAAAACGGAGCGAAATTTAAATTTCCATTCCATTTTTACAACAATCGTAAACAAGTGCATACTTCGTAAGTTTTATCGTAAGTTAACGAGCAACCCATAAAAATCTGCTTAAAATATTGTAAATGTATATATTATATATATATATATATATATATATATATATATATATATATATATATAACCTCTCCCTAACATACTGACAATAATTTGGTTCCGTCCTTCCCTATAAGAGGGATTGATTTACTAGGATTTGTATTAGAAGCTGAGCAAAATTATTCAATTGTTGAATTTTTTACATTTTGGTTAAATTTGTTAGTTTGCAATCGCTAAAAGCCCACACAAAAAATTGAACAAAAGACAAAATTAAAAAGAATGGTACTCATGCAGAATTTAACCCCCTCCCTTGGATTCCAATTAGTTTAGGGTTCGACCGGCAATCACTGGATTCAGCCGAGCGTTGTTCAAATGTTGAAACACTAAATCAACCTTTTATTTATTTTTTTTCATAGTTAATTATTGATGGGAGCATTTTTTCTGTTTATTTTCTTAACATCTATTGACAAAAAAAAATTGTACATTCTTTGAAAAAAAATTTTAACTTTTCTCTACTTTCACCTAACTATTTACGGTGTTCATATAAAGCATTCATTTTTTCTTTTCATGATAAAAATTCTGTTTTCAAAAAGAAATGTTTACTGCCAACTTTCTTTTAAAAAAAAAAGTGCAAGTTTTTCTGAAAAACAAAAAACTTTCACCTAACAATTTATGGTAAATAATTCACCTTTTCTTGGGGAAAAAACAACTTTTATTGATAAAAAAAATTGCAAAAATAATAAAATAAATAAACAATAAAAAATGCATTTTTTTATGGGGAATGTGTTCCATTTTAACAAACTGAGCCACAGCAACGCGTGGCCGGGTGCAGCTTTGTGTGTAAATAAAAAATATATATATATGAACACGTGATCGCTAAAAACAATGGACTTAGATATAACATTCATTAGCTTACCAGTAATAGCAGGAGCACATTTTCAAAAGTAGGTTAATCTTTTTTTTTTTAATAGAAACATGTAATGATAATAATTACCTGAAAATCCAGCTCCTATGATCAAATTTGGATGAAGAGGGTGTTTGTCTAATACAAAATGCTCATCGGGAGTTTTCTGTTGGAGATAGTGAAAAGAGGGAGTTGTTGGAAAAAAATCAAAGATACATAGTCAAGAGATACACCCGAATTATATATATATATATGTGTGTGTGTGTGTGTGTGTGTGTGTGTGTGTGTGTGTGTGTGTGTGTGTGTGTGTGTGTGTGTGTGTGTGCGTGTGTGTGTGTGTACGTGTATGTGTGTATGTGTGTGTATGTGTGTATGTGTATGTGTGTATGTGTATGTGTGTGTGTATGTGTGTATGTGTGTGTGTATGTGTGTGTATGTGTATGTGTGTATGTGTGTATGTGTGTGTATGTGTGTATGTGTGTATGCGTGTGTGTGTATGTGTGTGTGCGTGTGTGTATGTGTGTGTATGTGTATGTGCGTGTGCATGTGTATGTGTGTGTATGTGTGTGGGTGTATGTGTATGTGTGTGTATGTGTATGTGTGCGTGTGTGTGTATGTGTGCGTGTGTGTGTGCGTGTGTGTGTATGTGTGTGTGTGTACTAGTCTTCCCGTTGGTCCTTGAAGGGTATGTGTGTGTATGTGTGCGTGTGTGTGTATGTGTGTGTGTGTGTGTGTGTACTAGTCTTCCCGTTGGTCCTTGAAGGGTAAGATGAAACAATTTTCAAAATAAAAAGTGATTTTGCAATTTTATTGTCTTTTATTGTCTTGAGAAAACATTTTTTTTAAGTAATGAGTGAAAGAAATAAAAACTCAGGAAGCCTCCAGAGCACTACTGCATACACTAATTAAAATTAAGGAGACCCTACTAGGTGCGTGTCTAATACAAAATACTCGTCCGGGGTTTTCTGTTGGAGATGGTAAAAGGAGGAACTTATTGGAAAAAATCAAAGATACATAGTGAGGAAAATTATATATATATATATATATATATATATATATATATATATATATATAGGGTGACCCAACGTTGCTCGGGATTGAATGATGATCAACAAATTTTTCACACTCCTATATTCTTATTGTCATCTAAATCAGTAAAATCAACCATTTCTAACTTGAACTTAACGGCATCGTCGCCCTCTAGAAAAGATAAAACCCTGTATGGTGGCCTTAACTATCCACTCACCTTCCATTAATTTACTTATACTAAACATGGTTAAATAATTGCACTCACTCACCGTATATATACAATGCTCAACAATACAAGGGTCTGGTTCTAATCCAGGAAAGACATCTTTCACAAATTCACTGCATGTTTTGATGGCCCAATCATTTTCAACTTGGTCTCGTCTGTCGGGATCAATAACAGGTCCATCGTGTAGCGCCACCTGTTGAGTTTAGAAGAAAAAGAATAGATAAAAGTCTATTACGATGAACAAAGGGTCATAAATCGATTTGATATTAAATGTAACTTTCATTTTTTTCATATTGCCACCCGGACTTAGAGTTAGTTTTTGGGTTAATAGATATCATAGTTTTTCATATATAATTGGTGGGCATATATATATATATATATATATATATATATATATAGTAAGTTATAAAATATACATGGCGATTAAGCTACACTGAATATTCCGCGTTTCATCCACTCTAGGATTCTTCAGGCTTATGCGAGAATTTTGTGGTCTCGCGTTTTATATACGGACCTTCTATTGAGTTTTTAGTTAGCGTTGTTTTCATACAATATTTTTTATTATTAAATGTACTTTTGTGGTCATAATATCGAGTTTTGAAATCTAAGGAAGTCATACCTACGTAATATTTCTTGTTATTCAGGTTTTCTTTCACAAATATTGTTGCCTGGTAAACTATGCTTTTGGTTAGACATTTATTTTGTAGTTGGCAAAGTGTGCAGTATCTACAGTTGCATTTGTCTTGTTCGTTATTAGTATTTTTATTTTTATTTCTGGTATGGTTGTTGTTGTCCGGAGTTGGTTTATTATTATTATTATTATTATTATTATTATTATTATTATTATTATTATTATTTCTGTTAGTTACATATGTGTTTTTTGTGTTAGTTTTATTTTTGTCATGGTGTGCACTTTTTTATCGTTTATTTTGTTGTTTTCATAGCATTTATTTAATATTTTGTTATTATGTGCTTTAATTATCGTCTCTAAATTTTCGCAGCAGCGGTAGGATAACTTTAGGGTATTTTTATTGAAAATTTTGTGTAAGGGGTTGGTTGCGGGAAAGTTCTTTTCGATAAGATCTACAAATTTCTTGCCAAGTTTTGTTTTTAACATTTGATTGTATGGTGCCATATACCAGATTATATTTCTTTTTCTTCTATTTTTAATTTTATTATAGTTATTGGTGTTTTGTTGCTTATATTTGCTATCAATATTTTTTTATCCACTATTTTTTAGGGATGTTTCATAAATATTGGTTGACCTGTTAAATGCATTTTCATCGCTTGAGTTATTGCTGAGTCTACTTACGATCGAGTTAGGAATCTGTTCTATAATTGATGGTGGGTGATTGGACTTAGGGTTTACGTATATTAGATTAGCGTTATCTTTTAAATAGGGTTCATATGTGTTTTTATCTAAATTTAACGTGACGTCCAGGAAGTTTGTTATTTTTATGTTAGCTAATACGTCTACTTTTAGGCCTAGTTTTTTCATTTCCTTGTGTATGATTTTCTTAAAATTATCTCCCTATATATCCTATATATATATATGTATATATATGTGTGTGTGTGTGTGTGTATATATATATATATATATATATATATATATATATATATATATATATATATTACTATAATAATTGAATACCTATAGACACTAGTGCTTCATCCTTTCGGAAATCTAAAGTGCAGGGTGTCACGATTAACACCAGTCGAACGATTCGAACCCTGCAACACGAGACATCTCTGACTCGTGTTGTGGGGTATATATTAAGGGGATTAGAACAACAGTCTGAAGAGCAGAGTATATTTTAATGTATTAATACATTCACTAATGTAATTAAAATAAAATAAAAGAAAACAGTGTTCGTTGTAATGTAGATATATAATAAGTTCGATAGGCATATATATTCTAGAACTATTTTAATATTGAGTAAGATGATTGATAATTTGTAATCAAAATTAAAAATCGGTTTCACAAGGAAGAACAAACAAAATCAATAAATTGTACGATCGATATAGAGTAAGATGATTGATAATTTCAGAAACGATGTTTTTATTGGGATAGACAATAAGTCTTGGACAATAATTTTATTATATAGTTTTTTGAAACAAAGTGTCCTCATCAGCAGAAAATATTGGGTGGGGGTTTTACAAACGTTACAAAAATATATAAAACGTTACAAAAATATATAAAATGTTGCAAAATTACAATAAAATATAAAACGTTGCAAAAAAAATATTACAAACGTTACAAAAATATATAAAATGTTACAAAATTACAAAAATATAGAAAATGTTGCAATGATGTATAAAACGTTGCAAAAATTTACAAAACGTTCAAAAAATATATAAAACGTTACAAATTTACAAACCTTAACTAATCCAGGGTATTCGTATGAAGGGATCCCATAAAAGTGGGCTGAATCCGTGTCATAGATGAAAGGAAGGAATTTGCCTACTTCGTATTGGTCAGGGATCTTTGCTTTAAAATAACCAACACTAATTCGGACAGGCTGAAAGAAAATAAATAATTCCGTTGTGAATGTTGTATTTATTTGCTTCTCCACTGAGCAAATTAGGCACAAGGCCGTTTTTTAATGTTGAGAGACAGGGGGAGGGGAAAAGGGGACCAACTTCCGAGAGGTGGGAAATGGGAGCTGGATAGTGATTTGCCAGCTGGCCCATGTAGGGTTGCCCCTACATGGACCAGAAGATTGCCGCAAGGGCAATGGTCTTTGATTGCAGCATTTGCCGGAACAGATACTACACTTTGATCTTGGCCCGAAGGCCACAAAGGTGCCTCCCCGAGGTGGGGGGGGCGTGTTGTTCCGTTGAGAATGTGTTGCAATATTTTTTATATAATTAGAGGGCAGATATTGACTTGCTGCCCACCCCCACAAGATGTGGCACAAGGTCAGAAAGTGGGGGATATCAAGCCAGAGCCCCTAAAGGAGGGGCACTCTGGCCTAGCAAAAATTGCCTCGGGATCCCATTAGCACTATTCCGTAGGGGCGCCTTAAGCAAAAAGCAAGAAACTGTCCCCACCCAAAAGCCAGGCGGCAAGGCCTGGGAGGGTGAACCTCCTAGGTAATACCCAGGTAGGATACCTGTTTGACAGGTACAAGGCAAGTTCCTGGCCTTGCACCTGTCAGGCTGATTGTCAAGAACGGATTCTTTACTGGTACTTTCTATCCAGGTCTCCAAACAACCTGTGAGAAATTCCACATGCGGCAGCCATCTTTTCTTGTTGTCCGCCCACGCATTAGTGGTCGGCTGTTATTGGTTTAAATATGAATGTGTCAGG
>NC_136527.1:97005174-97035174 GCF_053919585.1 Euprymna scolopes | reverse complement strand
AATACCAAAAAAACAAAAAACGGGCAGGTGAAATTATTAAAATTTCCTTAAGGACTTATCGTCTGACCCTCTAAGAGGAAACGTCAGAATGATAAATTAAAAGCTAAGAAACGAATGAGGAAAGAAGGGAATTTGGTTTCAGTTGGAAGAACATTGAGAAAAAAAAATCTCACTGTTCAGGTGGTTTTAAATCAATAAATATCTCCAACTGATGTTTCAAAATCTTTTGTCTACCTAGCCGTGTAATTATATTCATGCAGATATTCTACATGATTTATACTTGCATAATATTTGCATAAAAAGTTTACAGTAAACACAAAATTGTTTCCATGTATATTTATGTATGCGTATGTATTTTTGTTTAATCTATCTATTATATCAATAAAAATGAACGTGTCTGTGTGTGTGCCCATGTGTCTGTATACGTTTCCCTATGTTATAACTCTGTCAATTTATTAGTCTATCTATCTATATATCTTTAAAAGTGAACGTGTCTGTGTATCTGTGTGTCTAGATTTCCCTATGCAACAACTCTGTCAATTTTCAGTATACACACTCGAAATTTGATATACAGAGTACTGAGATTTGGGGAAACTCTTTATAATCGGTTTTCGCCCAGAAATTTGGCTGTTAAGGGGTCAAAGTTCAATGATTTGACTTTTGAGAACTCTACCACACTCCTCCGCCAATTTTGGGTCTAAACACTTTAAATTTTAGATATACGTTCCATGGACATGGATATAACTTAATGACTTGATTTTAGCCCAAAACAATAAATATTAAAGAGTCATAATAGGGTCAAAGTTTAAAAAATTGACCGCTATTTTTTCTTTGGGGGGGGGGGTGCTCAACATACACCTACAAACACCCGGGCAACGCCGCGCTGAAATGCTAGTATATATATATAAAAGCGAATGTGTCTGTCTGTCTGTGTGTGTGTGTGTTTCCGTGTACATTTCCCTACGCAATAACTCTGTCAATTTTCAGTTTACAGACTCGAAATTTGATATACAGGGTACTGAGATTTGGGAAAATCTTTGTGATCAGTTTTCGGCAAGAAGTTTGGCTCTTAAGGGGGTAAAATTCAACGATTTGACCTTTGAGAACTCTACCAAACTCATCCGACAATTTTGGGTCTAAAAACTTGAAATTTTAGATATAGTTTCCTTGGACATAGATCTAACTAAATAACTTGATTTGAGCCAAAAACAATAAATGTTAAGGGGTTATAATAGGGGTCAAACTTTTAAAAAAGTTGACCACTTTTTTTTTTTTGCTCAACATACACCTCCAAGCACCCGAGCAACGCCGGGCTTAAATGCTAGTATATATATATATATATATATATATATATATATATATATATATATATATATACACATAGTATACTAAAAATACGTTTTAAGATTTTATAGAGTTCTTGCTATGCTACATAAAGGTTGGTAGTCATACTTGGGTCAGGTTACATGTTGTTCTAGAAGATCCACCTCCTAGGACTTACCTTCTTTATTTGCTAACACAATATGCATTGTTTAGAGTGCAAAAGAGCTTACAAAAGGAAAGAGAAAAAAAAAAGACTTTATTTTTCTCTGTGTGAGTGGATTGATATCACAGATAAAAATGACTCCGTGGGACGTGTGGCTTAGCTGTGACCCATAAATACACATTTTTATCGAAAGCACCCGCGGGCGTCAAAATCAATGATATAATTGTGTCCCCCCCCCCTTACTGGACATTCTTACCTTTGAAGCAGTATTCCTGTTTCTGTTTCAAGTTTGCTCCACATCGGGTAGGCTTCCCCCATCATGTGTGCAAAGAGTGTCTGTGTGTACGCTTTTCGAATGATACGTGTTTGTCCATGGGAACTTCCTCTGCTATGAGGCAGCGGAAACTGAAAATATTACAAAAAAAAAAAAGAAAAGAAAAAATCATAAATTAAAATGGAAAATTGAAATAAATTAAATGAAACCCCAAATAAAAAAAAATATATATATATAAAAATAGGAAATTAGAATAAATTAAATGAAAGCCCAAGTAATATATACATATTAAAAGAACATATTAAAACAAATATATATATATATATATATATATATATATATATATATATATATATATGAAATGAACACATTAAAATTAAAATTAATTAAAATTATGAAAAAATAGAAAATAAATTAAATTAAATTAAATGAAAGCCCAAATAAAAAGACATATGTACAAAGAACATTTGCAAATTAAAATTAATTAAAATTGTAAATAAAAATAGAAAATTAAAATAAATTAAATGAAACCCCAAATAAAATATATATATAAACAGAATACATAAAAATTAAAATTAATTAAAATTATAAATAAAAATGGAAAATTAAAATAAATTAAATGAAACCCCAAATAAAATATATATATAAAAAGAATACGTTAAAATTAATTAAAATTATAAATAAAATAGAAAATTAAAATAAATTAAATGAAACCCCAAATAAAATATATATATAAAAAGAATACATTAAAATTAAAATTAAAATTATAAATAAAATGGAAAATTAAAATAAATTAAATGAAACCCCAAATAAATTAAATGAAAGCCAAAATAATATATATATATATATATATATATATATATATATATATGAGAGAGAGAGCATATAAAAATAAGAAATAAAAATAAAAATAAAATCATAAAGAAAATTTAAATAATTAAATAATCAAATTTTGAAAATTTAAAGATAAAAACATTAAAGTTATAAATTACAGTTAAAAATAAAAATTAAAACTGTAAAATAATTTAATATAAATTCAGATAAAAAATTCAAATTAAATTAAAAATTAATTAATAAAGTAAAATACGATGAAAGTTAAAATAAAAAAGTAAACATTAAAATAAAAATAATTAATCAAATTTACAATTAAGCCATTAAAATTTAGAAACTAAAAATTGAAATGTACAACGATCAATGATAAGTGCTCACCGATGCTATACATTTTGTCAGAAAACTCACCCATTAAAAAATGAGGACTGAGGGACAAATAAAGAGAAGCAAGAGTAGCATCCACAATGCATCGTTTACTCTCCATTATTTTATTAAGTATTAAAACTTAATAAAAGTCCAATTGTAGTGTTTAAGGGAACGTATGGTGATAGATTCCCCTCTCATTAACTGAAAATAAATAGAATTGCCTAATCTAATTATGTAATAAGATCATCTTATTGCATTATATATTAAATATAAATTATATATTATTAAATTATTGGTAGATATAATAAAAACATTTATGGACGAGAAAATCTATTATTAAAAATAAACAATCAAAACAATATAAATTAAATATTGAAATAAAATATAGGTATTAACATTTGAATCTAATAAAAAATAAAAAATAAAATTAATATCACAATAACTTATCTTGCAAAATGTCATATAATAAAATTGGTAGCAACTGTTCCTCTACCAGACAATATATATATATATATATATATATATATATATATTAGTGATGGGACGATTCCGATACAAATACTGATTCTGTTATAAATTCCTGATTCTGATTCAATTACCGATTTCATGACTTTATAGATTATAGATTTCTAAATTAATTATTTTAGTCTCAATTCTTTATCTACTATTATATTATACCCAACATATAGTAGTGATTTAAAAAGTAGTATATATATATATATATATATATATATATATATATACTACTTTACTTTTAGTATATATATATATATACTTTATATACTTATATATTTAGTATATATATATATACTTTATATACGTACATTTATATATTGTCATGCTTTTTAGCTTTAAGAACTAAATTAATTAATTAATCGTTGAAAACGTGATCTTCTTCCAAACTTTGGCTTGTGACGTTTTAAGGAATTGCTAGATAAAAGAAAAGAGGTTCTGTCCTTGAGCCCCTGGAGGGGCATAGGCCATCTACAACTTTTTGTAGATGTTTTTGTAGCAAGGAGTTCTTTTTACGGGGTGAGGGTGCTGGCCCCATGCCCAACCTTCCCAGTAGGTACATACAGTACCTAGCCTTCCCAAATGGTCACTGATCTGGTACTGGCCGAGCTCAACGTTGCTAACTTCAGTGATCTGGTGATAACCGGTGTGTCAACGTGATTGCGCAATACTGCGGGGGAGGTTAAGAGAATATAATTGTTGGGTCTATGCTATCTTTAAGATCAAGTAGTGTCCCATTTTCTAACGTGTGTGGTAAAGTACTAAGGAAGTGAATGTCATCCCTTATGTTTTTTTTTGTTTTTTTTAATTACATTTTCACCCCAAATAAGGCACATTGCCACTTTGATGTAGGGGGCTACTATTAGGGACACAGGCTACAGGGGTACTAGGTTGGGAGTTGTGCAGCAAGATATTGGTTCATGTTACACTTGAACTTCCGCTTGTCAGTACAGTTGGGGAAGCAGGAACCTGGCAGGGAGTTCCAAAGTCTAGCGGTTCTGGGGAAGAAACTACTGGAGTAGAAGGCACTCTTACATCTAGGGATCTCTACTGTGAAGGGGTGGGATTGTACTGCTTGTCGGGTTTGTCAGGGGTATTTACGTAGAGGGGGTACAAGTGGTTGCAGCTCGTCGGAACATTCACTGTTAAAGTACTTGTAGAACAGGCAGAGGGTTGCTACATTTCGTCGATGGGACAGAGGCTGAAGCTTGGATGATAGTTCAGGACCTATTAGGTTGGCGACTCTCTTTTGAACCTTGTCTAGGAGTGAGAGACAAGTAGCAGATGCACCGGCCCAAATATGACAACAGTACTCCATACATGGGCGAATGGTGGCCTTATAGAGGTACAGGATACTTTCAGGCGTCAGTAGTTTTCTAGCATGGTAGAGAGAACCTACCTTTTTCGCAGCAGTCCTGGCAATGCTCTCAATGTTCCAACTCATGTCTCCTGTGAATGTTAGTCCAAGGAGTTTAAAAGATGTGCTTTCAGATAAAGAGTCTTTGGCCATTACTATTGGTGGTAGAGAAGGTTTCTTGTAGTTATTGAAGGAAACAAGTTTTGTCTTGACAGCATTGAATATGACCATCCTTTTTTGTCCCCATTCCACTACAGATTGGAGGTCATCCTCTAGTGTTTTTACCATTTCTTTAGATATATGTTCATTTGTTTTCCTGTCGTGTCTATTATAGAGCGTGGTGTCATCAGCATATATACCCATCTCACAGACAATTTTGTCAGGGAGGTCATTTATGAATATTAGGAACAATAGAGGTGCAAGGATAAACCCCTGAGGCACTCCCGCATTTATATCATATTGTTTAGATGTACGACGATTGAGGACAACCTGGATTTTTCTCTTATTTAAGAAGGATTTAATTATGTTAAGTATTCTTCCAGTGATACAGTATGATCTAATTTTCCTGAGAAGACCTTCATGCCATACCCTGTCAAAAGCCTTAGATATATCTAGAGCTACCGCTCTACCCTCCCTTGCTTTGTCAAGTGAATGGTATATACGCTCGGAGATTACAGTGAGAATGTCTGCTGTGGAACGGGCTGCCTAAATCCATATTGTTGGTTGGTAAGAAGTTTAGCATCTGTAAAGTGATGGACTAGAGCTTGGTTAATTATGGACTCAAATATTTTGGCAAAAAGTGGGAGGAGGCTAATGGGGCGGTAATTTGCTGGGTCAGTTCTTTCGCCAGAATTCTTGAAAACTGGCACAACACTGATCTCATCCCGGCTGTGCTATTAAAAAAGTGCTCTGCTGAAGTAGCTCCAATCCTCTCCAAACTCTACAACAAATGCCTTAATGAATCATGCTTTCCGGGCTGTTGGAAAACTGCTTCTGTGGTACCAATATTCAAGAATTCTGGCGAAAGAACTGACTCATCAAATTATCGCCCCATTAGCCTCCTCCCACTTTTTGCCAAAATATTTGAGACCATAATCCGGCACCTTACAGATGCTAAACTTCTGACTGACAAACAATAGAAAAATTTTGATAGATTTTTAAAGTTTAAAAATTGAAAAATATTGAGTTCGGAAAATTCATTACTGTTTTTAAAAAAAAAATATTTCAATTACTTTTAAAACAACTTTAATAGTTTATTTTGGAAGTATAATCCATAAAGAAAATAAATAACCCACTTTTAACTGAGAAATTACGAGTTTTTTATATTTTATTCGCAGTTTCGTGTTAGGGGTGTCAAAAATTCCTACAAAAATTCCGATACACCTAGTCATTTTCTACATTGTTTTCTTTGAAATCTAAACTCTAACAAATATACAACTTCAAATATTTTTATATATAGTCGTTTGATTAAGAAAAAAATACAGCACATACGATGTCTACACTTGTCCAAGAAAAATAATTAGTTCTTATCGACATAGCGGAATACTGAAAATACACGTTATACAAGCCAATATTCAAGGGAGGTAACTCTAAATTTTATTACTGAAATTAGAGTTATTTCCCTTGACTCTAATGACAAGTATGTAATTATTGTTGTGTTTCGATTAAAACCACATTAAAAAATTACGTAAAAATTAATTTAGAAAATAAAAACGAAAAATTTGATGATCTTCAGATGTTTTAATCGATAAAAATCTGAATAATTTAAAAGAAAATTATCAAAATTGTCCCTCAATGTTTGCATGCTAGATTAAAACCTTCTGATCAAATTAAGATTCTACATTTTCAGGCGGTTACGTGTCAAAATCCTTTAAGACGAGAAGAAAAAAATTAAGACGAAGAATAATTTTGTAATTTAGAAATTAAATGTAAAATGATCACGAATTTTCGGGCCATTGTCGTTTTAAGTCAGTAAAAATGGTGTACTTATCACCGACTTTAAATTCTAAACCAATAGTTTGTTTTTCTTTCTGCTATTTTTACTAATGTTGTGCATTTTAAGAGGGGAGGGGGAGGGTCTACTGTTTTACAACCTTGTCACCCAGACTTAGGGTTAGTGGATAATTTGTCTAATTGGTTAAAAACTGTGAAACGGCCGGGAAATAGGAGATCAGTTTACATTAACTTTGTATACGAAATTGATCCCCCACTTTAAATTCTCAAAATTTTTAAAAACTTGGTGTTAAAATTTTTTACAAAAGAGTTACGCACCTGAAATGCACATTTACCTACTTATACTAAATGTGAGTTAATCAAAGCTTGTTATTTCTAAGGTCTTTTTATTCTTGTGCTCAAATATATATACACAGGGTGGAACGATAAAAGTGAAAAACGACACTACAGCTTTATTTGAAAAAGTCAGGTGACTTGACTATGTAGTAGAGTTGATATATATTCAATGCAGCCGCCTTCAGCCTCAATCTCCGTCTCGATACAGGTCCGGAGCTGGGAGCATTTTCTGAAGCCAAGCCTTTCTATAGTGAAAATATTAATGTGTGTATTTTGAAATGTAAAAATCACTGGTGACCATGTTTGTACAGGCGGCATATGAAAGGGGCCAACCCTCAATTTGGTCAGGAATGCTGAAAACGAATATTCGTATATTAATTTTAGGTGAGTAAATGAAGAAGCTGTATATATATAACTACTTCATTTACTCACATAAAATAAATATACGAAAGTATAGATTTATGCATAAACTTTAAGTATTTACTTCCAAACTGCTCAATACGTTGGTAGAGCTCGTTAGTAATTTATGAAATATATACGGCGATTAAGCTACACTGAATATTCGGCGTTTCATCCACTATAGGATTCGTTAGCCTGACGACTCCTATAGTGGATGAAACGCCGAATATTCAGTGTAGCTTAATCGCCATATATATTTCATAAATTACTATATATATATATATATAAATATATATATTTGTTAGTACATTTTCAAGTATTTTTTTTAAAGGTAGATAACTCTTATTTTTATTATCTCCCTTGAGAAAGCACACACAGATATATGTATATATATATATATATTTGTGAGTATATTTTCATATGGTTTCCTAAAGGTAACTCTGACTTTAATTATCTGCCTTGATTAATATCTGAGAAGTTCTTTTTGTTTTAACTTATTTTAAAGCGTTTATTTACTTTGGAACATAACAAGTGTTCAGGCTCAAATTAGAACAAGACCGAGGTGACTGTCATGAGACCGTCGTCTCCCTGCATATTAAAACAAAGCCAACCTCCATACGTAGTTAATTGTCATGTCGAAAATAGTAATATATCCAAAAATTACGAAAACTCTACAAGTGCAGAGTTCTTTATAGTTCAAACCAATATTAAGTAATTTTTTTTTTTTTTTTTTTTTTTGGCATACATTATTGCTGATATTCATGCTGCTCCTCTTTGATCAAATTGTCTCTAGGATGGATTAGAGTTGGGGGTCAGGGTTAGCCTTTTTTTTTTTATATTTGATATGTAATTCTATGTCGATTTTTTAAATCTTTTCGAATATGCTGAAAACGAATATCACAATTTAATTCGGGGCACATGATGTATAACAAATAGATAACACAGAAAATAGACTTATAGTTTTTAAAGGTTTATTAGAAGAAAAATATGTAACCCACAGTGGGGACCCTAACAGGTACTACCACTCCGGGTCAGAGTGGACCTGGGAGCAATGGTAATTAAAGGGTGGCTCCACACTCCCCAAGCCCGCTTATGGAGCTTTACCATCGGATACAGTTTAAGGTCATATCCAGGACCCTGAAGTGGCGGCGGCTATCCTGTTCTTGTAGAAATTTTGGATGGGAGTGGTCTTCTTCTGGGAGAAGTTTCGGCTGGTTGCTAAATAAAAAGAAAAAAGAGACAAGTTTTAATCCAACAGAAATGGAATCATGTCGTTACAAGTCCGAGTAATTTTGAAATGGATATATCTATAAAAGTGAAAGTGTACAACTTATAGTATAAACCACTGAAATGTTAGATATAGTTTCCTTGGCCATGGATCTAACGTAATAAATTCATATGACCCTTAATCAATAATGGTTAATGTGTCAAAGTTAAAAATAAAGGAAAAAATATATATAAGTGTAATTATTACTTCACGCGACAAATAGCTAGGGGGTTGCTTTAATCCACGATGTATTTGTAAGTCATGCCGTGCTTTCTTTTCTCTAGCTTTAATTTAAACCTACGTCACTGCCAGTGGTCATACACGCAAACACGTAACGGGTTCTAGCCTTCCTCCCTGCTACCACGCGTTTTTCGTTGTTTGGCTCAACACAAAACCCCCAAACTCCCAGGGATAAAATGCTAGTTTTGTACAAAGTACTGAGATGCCAGACAATTATGCTAGTTTAGAACTTTCAGGTCCAAGTAATCAGCCACATTTTTCAGTTTTGGGGCATAAATATTACTGCAAAGGCGTGTAAAGGGCAAACTCGAATTTGAGCGCAATCGTTATTCTAATAATTGCTCATTTTTAATATGCCATTATTATTATCATTTTCTTATATGGATCAGCAAGATATTTTTACTAGTAATAAGTTTATTTTTAGAACAGCTTATCACTTATTCTCTGGTATATTTTTGGTTTTAAAGTATTATTTTAGTATTAGTGTTTAATCTTTCAGTATTTATACAATTTAACATTTTGATATTTACATTTATGTCGAGGTTTAGTGTTTATTATTTGATCGGTTATAACTTAATTTAGCGCTAATTTATAAGTTATGTTTTAGTATCTAATCATGATTTTTTTGTTTTTAATTATTAGTTTTAGTTTTTATAGTTATTTAATATATTATAATTTATTAGAATATATTAACAGTAGTAAAATTATATTACTGATCCATAATGAAAATGATAATTATAGCTGGAACAATTACATCGAGAGCATTGCCAGGGCTGCTGCGAGGAAGGTGGGCTCTCTCTACCGTGCTAGAAAACTTCTAACACCCCAAAGTATCCTGTACCTCTCCAACAAGGCCACTATTCGCCCATCTATCGAGTATTGCTGTCATATTTGGGCTGGTGCATCGGCTACTAGTCTCTCGCTCCTTGACAGGGTTCAAAAGAGAGTCGCAAATCTGATAGGCCCTAAACTGGCATCTAAGCTTCAGCCTCTGTCCCATCGTCGAAACGTTGCATCCCTCTGCCTGTTCTACAACTATTATAATGGTGAATGCTCTGATGAACTGCAAGCATTTGTGCCCCCACAACGTAAACACCCTCGACAGACCCGACAAGCTGCAAAATCCCACCCCCCACACTGTAGAGATCCCTACATTTAAAAGATCTTTCTACTCCAGTAGTTTCTTCCCCAGAACTGCTAGAATTTGGAATTCCATTCCAGGTCACTGCTTCCCCAACTGTACTGACATGCATAAGTTCAAGTGCAACGTGAACCAACACCTCCCTGCCCAAATCCCTACATAGTACCCCAGTACCCCAGTAGATGTTTCCCCCTGATAGTGGCAAAGTGCCTTGTTTGAGGTAAAAATGTAATAAAAAAAAAAACAATAGTAATGTAAATATTTGTATATAATTACAAAGCATATTGTTCATGCATTTTAATACTTTACTTTAGGCAAATCCACATGAACAAGGAAACCTATCTCTCTCGGCAAAAATGAGTTCAAACTGAAGAAATGTTATATATAATTGTTTTCGGCTAACTTTACCAAATCTGTGCGTATGCTAAACATAAGTAAAAAAAACAAGTAATGTTCAACGCTGCAAGAGAACTAGAAAGAGAATAAAAGTTAATCGACAGGATAAAGTCTGGAACAAAAAGAGAAAAAATTAATTAGCAAAATTTATCAGGTGCGAAAAAAGTGAGTAATGTTCAACGGTACTGGAGAACAAGAAAAGAAAGGGCCAATTAGAAGCTGGAATCATCAAAAGTCATTAGACAAAAAAGAAATCAAGTAAATAGGATGCCATTTATCAGGTGCTGTAAAGAAATGCTCTTTTAGAATCTTCAAGTCTCAACACTCACTAGTAAAAATAAGTCAAAAACAAGTAATGTTCAACGCTGCAAGAGAACTAGAAAGAGAATAAAAGTTAATAGACAGGATAAAGTCTGGAACAAAAAGAGAAAAAAGAAATTAGCAAAATTTATCAGGTGCGAAAAAAGCGAGTAATGTTCAACGGTACTGGAGAACAAGAAAAGAAAGGGCCAATTAGAAGCTGGAATCATCAAAAGTCATTAGACAAAAAAGAAATCAAGTAAATTAAGAAATTAACTGAAACCCATCTAAAACAAAGCAAATTCAGCAGCTGGTACAAAACAAGTGCTGAAAAGGTGGTTTAGACTCCTGAAGTCTCAACAATCACTAGAAAATTAGAAATAAATCAAGGTGTAGTGGTTGCAGCACCACCAAGACACATTGATACAATAAATGAAACCTTTATGAATTCGATGGGAAGTTGGAGTTGCTTATAAAAAAAAAATATATTATTACTTACTTTAGGAATTTCTGGAACTGCTTCCAAGATGGGGATGAGAGGGGTCATGGGTGTTGCTGCTGCTGGTGCTGAAAACTTGAATAACTTTTTCTTTTTTTTTTAATTGTTTTTTTCTTTTTTTGGTTTGTTTGTTTTATTTATTTTCCTTTATTTCATAGCATTTTATTTTTATGAAATTATTTTTTTGGAAATTATAATTAGGAAATAACAATACTTACTTTATGACTTTCTGGAACTGCATCCAAGATCGGGATGAGAGCGTAACGGCTACTGCTGAAACCTGTAATAACTAGTTGTATTTCACATTATTAGTTTTACATTTTTTTTTTTTTCAGTATATTTTCCTTTAGATCACAGTATTTTAATTTTTGTGAAATTTTCTTTTTTTAAAAAAATATAATTAGAAGAAGATATCAATACTTACTTTATGACTTTCTGGAACTGCATCCAATATTGGGATGACAGGGTCATGGCTGTTGCTGTTGAAACCTGTAATAACTAGTTGTATTTTGCATTATTATTTTTACATTTTTTTTTTTCGGTTTATTTTCCTTTAGATCACAGTATTTTATTTTTTGTGAAATTTTCTTTTTTTAAAAAATTATAATTAGAAGAAGATATCAATACTTACTTTATGACTTTCTGGAACTGCATCCAATATTGGGATGACAGGGTCATGGCTGTTGCTGTTGAAACCTGTAATAACTAGTTGTATTTTGCATTATTATTTTTACATTTTTTTTTTTCGGTTTATTTTCCTTTAGATCACAGTATTTTATTTTTTGTGAAATTTTCTTTTTTTAAAAAATTATAATTAGAAGAAGATATCAATACTTACTTTATGACTTTCTGGAACTGCATCCAATATTGGGATGACAGGGTCATGGCTGTTGCTGTTGAAACCTGTAATAACTAGTTGTATTTTGCATTATTATTTTTACATTTTTTTTTTTCGGTTTATTTTCCTTTAGATCACAGTATTTTATTTTTTGTGAAATTTTCTTTTTTTAAAAAATTATAATTAGAAGAAGATATCAATACTTACTTTATGACTTTCTGGAACTGCATCCAATATTGGGATGACAGGGTCATGGCTGTTGCTGTTGAAACCTGTAATAACTAGTTGTATTTTGCATTATTATTTTTACATTTTTTTTTTTCGGTTTATTTTCCTTTAGATCACAGTATTTTATTTTTTGTGAAATTTTCTTTTTTTTAAAAATTATAATTAGAAGAAGATATCAATACTTACTTTATGACTTTCTGGAACTGCATCCAATATTGGGATGACAGGGTCATGGCTGTTGCTGTTGAAACCTGTAATAACTAGTTGTATTTTGCATTATTATTTTTACATTTTTTTTTTTCGGTTTATTTTCCTTTAGATCACAGTATTTTATTTTTTGTGAAATTTTCTTTTTTTAAAAAATTATAATTAGAAGAAGATATCAATACTTACTTTATGACTTTCTGGAACTGCATCCAATATTGGGATGACAGGGTCATGGCTGTTGCTGTTGAAACCTGTAATAACTAGTTGTATTTTGCATTATTATTTTTACATTTTTTTTTTTCGGTTTATTTTCCTTTAGATCACAGTATTTTATTTTTTGTGAAATTTTCTTTTTTTAAAAAATTATAATTAGAAGAAGATATCAATACTTACTTTATGACTTTCTGGAACTGCATCCAATATTGGGATGACAGGGTCATGGCTGTTGCTGTTGAAACCTGTAATAACTAGTTGTATTTTGCATTATTATTTTTACATTTTTTTTTTCGGTTTATTTTCCTTTAGATCACAGTATTTTATTTTTTGTGAAATTTTCTTTTTTTAAAAAATTATAATTAGAAGAAGATATCAATACTTACTTTATGACTTTCTGGAACTGCATCCAATATTGGGATGACAGGGTCATGGCTGTTGCTGTTGAAACCTGTAATAACTACTTGTATTTTGCATTATTATTTTTACATTTTGTTTTTGTTTTATTTATGTTACTTTAGTACATTGCATTTTACTGAGTGTATGTTAATTATTTTGTTAATTTTTATTAAAATAAAATACCTGTAACAGAAAAATAATTTTGGTTATGATCATGCATGGGTGAATATTTTCGGTTAGACTTGCTAAAGTTGGTTAAAGGAAATATAAGCAGAAAGGAATTCGTTTTAATCACTAGCAACACAACGAAAGAAATACTTACCTGAGGATTGTGCTGATTCTAACTAGAAGCTGCAGTAATGGAAAAGAGGAAAATTAAACTTGTCAATTACAAAAACTGAAATCGAAAAGAAGAAACGCTTGATGCTTTACTCACCTCTGGCTAGTCGTGGTCGCCATCAAACTGAAAAAGGAGGGAAAGGGTGGAATCCACTAGTTACCAGGTACCGTACAGGAAAGGACAGTTTGGGCAGGTAGGTGATGATCTCCCCAAAGTGGAGCGCTACATAAAACATGCATTGCTACGAACATCCTCCGAAAAAGGCGGTTTCTACTCGGAATAAAAGGCGGAGCAGAAAACGGAAGTGTTCTCTCTACTCAACACGATTCCTAGAGAGATACCACGAGATTGTGCGTGAATGAGGAGGAGGTGATGAAAGCTCACAAAACTGCCATTCCTACTATCGTATCGGATATTATTAATCGGAGGTCCATCATTGCATTACCGCCCCAGCTCGTAGTTGATAGATAGTAGGAATAATATTACCAGCGCCCTTCAGGCAGCTTGTGAGAACACACAAACTAATGGTAGTATTACTCTAGTCGTTCCTGGTCGAATGGAGCCATGCATGCATTATGTAGTAACACGAGCACGTGTCGCCTGATAAGAAAGAGCGTAGGCTCACCCACTTGGGGAGATTTCCTATCCAGACTTGCACCTATTTGTACACCTGGAACCGGACTCAGAACCTCGACAATGAGAAGAGTCAAGGAGAGCAAGGTGTTGAACTACCTAAAGAGGTCACCATATAAAACAAGCGTTGCTGTGAACAACCTTCCAAAACGAGGGAAGGGACTTTTTGTTCTCTCTACCCAACAGGATTCCTAGAGAGATACCACTAGATTGTGCGTGAATGTGGAAGAGCCTATGAAAGCTCACAAAACTGCCATTCCTACTATCGTATCGGATATTATTAATCGGAGGTCCATCATTGCATTACCGCCCCAGCTCGTAGTTGATAGATAGTAGGAATAATATTACCAGCGCCCTTCAAGCAGCTTGTGAGCACACGCAAACTAATAGCAGTATTACTCTAGTCATCCGTAGTCGAGTGGAGGCACGCGTGAATTACATAGTAGAAACACGAGCACGTGTCGCTCCCTCTTCGGGGGAATTCGGAAAAGCGCACCTTGCGCTGCAGGTATTTGTTGAGCTGGGAGTTGACTCAACACCTCGACACTGAGAAAAGAGCTTTAGAAAAGCTCCAGATTAGTTACCTGCAAAGTCGAGGAAAGTTGGAGGACCAGGCCTGCGAAGGAGAACACACACAATTTGGGCCTTGATGGAAGCACACGGGAGAGAGGGAGGCCCATTTTTCTCATTCGGGGGAGTGTTCTCCTGCCAGCCTGCTCGAGCACGTCTTTTCTGCTCGCCACATGCAAGCGTATAAAAAGACGACCAGATGACGGACGCAACAAACTCATGCCATCATTGACTGGATTTTGATCGGGTTCCGTACAACAAGGTGTTGAACTCCCTAAAGAGGGCACCATATAAAACAAGCGTTGCTGCGAACAACCTTCCAAAACGAGGGAAGGGACTTTTTGTTCTCTCTACCCAACAGGATTCCTAGAGAGATACCACAAGATTGTGCGTGAATGTGGAAGAGCCTATGAAAGCTCACAAAACTGCCATTCCTACTATCGTATCGGATATTGTAACTCGGAGGTCCATCATTGCATTACCGCCCCAGCTCGTAGTTGATAGATAGTAGGAATAATATTACCAGCGCCCTTCAAGCAGCTTGTGAGCACACGCACACTAATTGTAGTATTACTCTAGTCGTTCCTGGTCGAATGGAGCCATGCATGCATTATGTAGTAATAAAATAAAATACCTGTAAGAGAAAAATAATTCTGGCTATGATCAAGCATGGGTGATTATTTTTGGTTAGACTTGCAAAAGTTGGTTAAAGGAAATATAAGCAGAAAGGAATTCGTTTTAATCACTAGCAACACAACGAAAGAAATACTTACCTGAGGACTTGTGCCGATTCTAACTAGAAGCTGCAGTAATGGAAAAGAGGAAAATTAAACTTGTCAATTACAAAAACTGAAATCGAAAAGAAACGCTTGATGCTTTACTCACCTCTGGCTAGTCGTGGTCACCATCAAACTGAAAAACGAGGAAAAGGGTGGAATCCACTCGTTACCAGGTTTCGTACAGGAAAGGACAGTCTGGCCAGGTAGGTGATGATCTCCCCAAAGTGGAGCGCTACATAAAACATGCATTGCTACGAACATCCTCCGAAAAAGGCGGTTTCTACTCGGAATAAAAGGCGGAGCAGAAAACGGAAGTGTTCTCTCTGCTCAACACGATTCCTAGAGAGATACCACGAGATTGTGCGTGAATGAGGAAGAGGCGATGAAAGCTCACAAAACTGCCATTCCTACTATCGTATCGGATATTGTAACTCGGAGGTCCATCATTGCATTACCGCCCCAGCTCGTAGTTGATAGATAGTAGGAATAATATTACCAGCGCCCTTCAAGCAGCTTGTGAGCACACGCAAACTAATGGTAGTATTACTCTAGTCGTTCCTGGTCGAATGGAGCCATGCATGCATTATGTAGTAATAAAATAAAATACCTGTAACAGAAAAATAATTCTGGTTATGATCAAGCATGGGTGAATATTTTTGGTTAGACTTGCTAAATGTGGTTAAAGGAAATATAAGCAGAAAGGCATTCGTTTTAATCACTAGCAACACAACGAAAGAAATACTTAACTGAGGACTTATGCTGATTCTAACTAGAAGCTGCAGTAATACAAAAGAGGAAAATTAAACTTGTCAATTACAAAAACTGAAACCGAAAAGAAGAAACGCTTGATGCTTTACTCACCTCTGGCTGGTCGTGGTCGCCATCAAACTGAAAAAGGAGGGAAAGGGTGGAATCCACTAGTTACCAGGTACCGTACAGGAAAGGACAGTTTGGGCAGGTAGGTGATGATCTCCCCAAAGTGGAGCGCTACATAAAACATGCATTGCTACGAACATCCTCCGAAAAAGGCGGTTTCTACTCGGAATAAAAGGCGGAGCAGAAAACGGAAGTGTTCTCTCTACTCAACACGATTCCTAGAGAGATACCACAAGATTGTGCGTGAATGTGGAAGAGCCTATGAAAACTCACAAAACTGCCATTCCTACTATCGTATCGGATATTATTAATCGGAGGTCCATCATTGCATTACCGCCCCAGCTCGTAGTTGATAGATAGTAGGAATAATATTACCAGCGCCCTTCAGGCAGCTTGTGAGAACACACAAACTAATGGTAGTATTACTCTAGTCGTTCCTGGTCGAATGGAGCCATGCATGCATTATGTAGTAACACGAGCACGTGTCGCCTGATAAGAAAGAGCGTAGGCTCACCCACTTGGGGAGATTTCCTATCCAGACTTGCACCTATTTGTACACCTGGAACCGGACTCAGAACCTCGACAATGAGAAGAGTCAAGGAGAGCAAGGTGTTGAACTACCTAAAGAGGTCACCATATAAAACAAGCGTTGCTGTGAACAACCTTCCAAAACGAGGGAAGGGACTTTTTGTTCTCTCTACCCAACAGGATTCCTAGAGAGATACCACTAGATTGTGCGTGAATGTGGAAGAGCCTATGAAAGCTCACAAAACTGCCATTCCTACTATCGTATCGGATATTATTAATCGGAGGTCCATCATTGCATTACCGCCCCAGCTCGTAGTTGATAGATAGTAGGAATAATATTACCAGCGCCCTTCAAGCAGCTTGTGAGCACACGCAAACTAATAGCAGTATTACTCTAGTCGTCCGTAGTCGAGTGGAGGCACGCGTGAATTACATAGTAGAAACACGAGCACGTGTCGCTCCCTCTTCGGGGGAATTCGGAAAAGCGCACCTTGCGCTGCAGGTATTTGTTGAGCTGGGAGTTGACTCAACACCTCGACACTGAGAAAAGAGCTTTAGAAAAGCTCCAGATTAGTTACCTGCAAAGTCGAGGAAAGTTGGAGGACCAGGCCTGCGAAGGAGAACACACACAATTTGGGCCTTGATGGAAGCACACGGGAGAGAGGGAGGCCCATTTTTCTCTTTCGGGGGAGTGTTCTCCTTCCAGCCTGCTCGAGCACGTCTTTTCTGCTCGCCACATGCAAGCGTATAAAAAGACGACCAGATGACGGACGCAACAAACTCATGCCATCATTAACTGGATTTTGATCGGGTTCCGTACAACAAGGTGTTGAACTCCCTAAAGAGGGCACCATATAAAACAAGCGTTGCTGCGAACAACCTTCCAAAACGAGGGAAGGGACTTCTTGTTCTCTCTACCCAACAGGATTCCTAGAGAGATACCACAAGATTGTGCGTGAATGTGGAAGAGCCTATGAAAGCTCACAAAACTGCCATTCCTACTATCGTATCGGATATTATTAATCGGAGGTCCATCATTGCATTACCGCCCCAGCTCGTAGTTGATAGATAGTAGGAATAATATTACCAGCGCCCTTCAAGCAGCTTGTGAGCACACACAAACTATTTTAGTATTACTCTAGTCATCCGTAGTCAAGTGGAGGCACGCATGCATTACACAGTAGAAACACGAGCACGTGTCGCTCCCTCTTCGGGGAAATTCGGAGAAGCGCACCTTGCACTGCAGGTATTTGTTGAGCTGGAAGTGTGGACTCAACACCCCGACACTGATAAAAGAGCTTTAGAAAGCCTCCAAACCAGTTACCTGCAAAGTCGGGGAAACTTGGAGAAGCAGGCCTGCGGAGGAGAACACGCTCAAATGGGGCCTTGGAAGCAAACGGGAGGGGTTAGGGTTAGGATAAGGGAAAGGGATAGGGTAAGGCCCATTTTTCTTTTTTTGTTCGGGGAATGTTCTCCTTTCAGCCTGCTCCTTCCTTAACACGTCTTCTTTGCTCGCCACATGCAAGCGTATAAAAAGACGACCAGATGACGGACGTCATTTCCTGGATTTTGTTTTGCCAGAGCCCATTTAGCCGTGTAGTTGTTGTTCAACTACAACGTTACACCCCCCTACCACGGTGAGGATAGGGTTGGACTTTAGGGGGGAAAATACACATCCACATTTACTAATCTTACTCTTGCAATGTTGTTGTAATAAACAAAAAATTAGGAAATTCTTTAATGATTGCATTTTCGTAATTTTGGGATATGTTACGATTGTCGACTACAACTCAGTAGCTAGGATTCTTTTTTTTTTTTTTTTTTTTAAATATCAATTCGAAATGGCGACCGATTCTCTCTTTAACACGGTAAGTTCGGGAAAAGGTGTTATAAATAATAAACTAGACCAAATACTATTAAAAAACCACCGAATATATGTCAAGTTATGTCACGGTAACATATATTGAGCGAATTTCTAAAAGTATTTTGTCTAGTTTATTATTTATTACATCTTTTTCCGAACTTACCGTGTTAAAGATAGAGTCGGTCGCCATTTTGAATTTTCCAATATATCGGTAAACACTGTTTTTTCGAGCTGAATAAACATGTTTAATTTAATAAAAACACGAAAATTATATACAGTTTGGTAAAAAAGTAATTTATCTTGCCTTTGATAACATTTATTTGTTATATATTTGTTTTTTGACAACTGTTTCGAATCTATGTGTCCAGTACTAATACACACCCGGTTATTCTATATTAAATAAATACTGAAATCAAATTATGAATAAAAAAAAATATAAAAAAACTGAACTAATTTGGTGGGCTGAAATAAGGAACCAAGCAGAGAGCCGATGCGAGGTTAAAGAGACAGACAGACAGAGGATGTAGTTGGAGAGATACAGTACAGCTAGATAGATAGATAGACAGACAGACAGAGAAATATTTTTAATTTAAATCTAAATTAACGTCTTCTTATTTAATTTGTTAGGTGAAAGTCTACATATAATATTATTTAAACAAATAAAATGAGTAAACGGTCGGTAATTTCCGTAACGCCGACCACAACACTCGTGAAATTCCGTGGAGACAAGTTCTTCAAGGGAGACAATCAAGATTTCCGATTATCCGCCCTTGATTTCTTAGTCTGGCTTTTGCTTATACGCCATATCAACCCTTTTCCAGGTTATTTAATGGCGATTTCAGTATTTTGGAATGAAAATGCTTTTTATAGAATAATTTTTTTTTTTTTTTTTTATTTATGATTAAATAAGCGACGTGGTTATTCTATATTAAATAAATGCTGAAATAAAATTATAAATAAATAAAAAAATACAATATAAAACCATCGATAATTTAACACATATTCTCAAACAGAAGATTAATACTCGATTTAAAGTTTGCAGCAAACGATTAAAAATACAACAAATTATAAATAAATATACATTTTATTTGACAATGATATCTGTAAAAAAAGGAAACGTGTAGTATCTGTTCTTTTTTTTTTTTCGTTTAATGACATGAAATAATTATAGGGTTTGTATTACTGTACACATAGATTCGAAAAAGTTGTCAATAAACAAATATATAACAAATAAATGTTATCAAAGGCAAGATAAATTACTTTTCTACCAAACTGGATATAATTTTCGTGTTTTTATTCAATTTAACATGTTTATTCAGCTCGAAAAGCATACAGTGTTTACCGATGTATTGGAAAATTCTAAATGGCGACCGACTGTCTCTTTAACACGGTAAGTTCGGGAAAAGGTGTTATAAATAATAAACTAGACAAAATACTATTAAAAAACCACCCAATATATGTCAAGTTATGTCACGTTAACATATATTGAGCGAATTTCTAACAGTATTTTGTCTGGTTTATTATTTATTACATCTTTTTCCGAACTTACCGTGTTAAAGATAGAGTCGGTCGCCATTTTGAATTTTCCAATATATCGGTAAACACTGTTTTTTCGAGCTGAATAAACATGTTTAATTTAATAAAAACACGAAAATTATATACAGTTTGGTAAAAAAGTAATTTATCTTGCCTTTGATAACATTTATTTGTTATATATTTGTTTTTTGACAACTGTTTCGAATCTATGTGTCCAGTACTAATACACACCCGGTTATTCTATATTAAATAAATACTGAAATCAAATTATGAATAAAAAAAAATATAAAAAAACTGAACTAATTTGGTGGGCTGAAATAAGGAACCAAGCAGAGAGCCGATGCGAGGTTAAAGAGACAGACAGACAGAGGATGTAGTTGGAGAGATACAGTACAGCTAGATAGATAGATAGACAGACAGACAGAGAAATATTTTTAATTTAAATCTAAATTAACGTCTTCTTATTTAATTTGTTAGGTGAAAGTCTACATATAATATTATTTAAACAAATAAAATGAGTAAACGGTCGGTAATTTCCGTAACGCCGACCACAACACTCGTGAAATTCCGTGGAGACAAGTTCGTCAAGGGAGACAATCAAGATTTCCGATTATCTGCCCTTGATTTCTTAGTCTGGCTTTTGCTTATACGCCATATCAACCCTTTTCCAGGTTATTTAATGGCGATTTCAGTATTTTGGAATGAAAATGCTTTTTATAGAATAATTTTTTTTTTTTTTTTTTTTTTTATTTATGATTAAATAAGCGACGTGGTTATTCTATATTAAATAAATGCTGAAATAAAATTATAAATAAATAAAAAAATACAATATAAAACCATCGATAATTTAACACATTCTCAAACAGAAGATTAATACTCGATTTAAAGTTTGCAGCAAACTATTAAAAATACAACAAATTATAAATAAATATACATTTTATTTGACAATGATATCTGTAAAAAAAGGAAACGTGTAGTATCTGTTCTTTTTTTTTTTTCGTTTAATGACATGAAATAATTATAGGGTTTGTATTACTGTACACATAGATTCGAAAAAGTTGTCAATAAACAAATATATAACAAATAAATGTTATCAAAGGCAAGATAAATTACTTTTCTACCAAACTGGATATAATTTTCGTGTTTTTATTCAGTTTAACATGTTTATTCAGCTCGAAAAGAATACAGTGTTTACCGATGTATTGGAAAATTCTAAATGGCGACCGACTGTCTCTTTAACACGGTAAGTTCGGGAAAAGGTGTTATAAATAATAAACTAGACAAAATACTATTAAAAAACCACCGAATATATGTCAAGTTATGTCACGTTAACATATATTGAGCGAATTTCTCAAAGTATTTTGTCTAGTTTATTATTTATTAATAAATCTTGCGCATTTGGGGTAACGTACCCCTCCTGCCTGGCATCGTGGCGGTTGCACTGGCCGCTGACGCAGACCAAAGTGTAGTGGGGGAAAAGAAAACCCAGGGGAATGGAGGGGGAGGAGCGGACTTTGAAGAAATTAGAGTTTTTGACTTCCCCTCACGGGGATGTCGGGTTAGCAGCTCAGATCCCCCCGCGAGGGGGGGAGAGCAGAGAAGAAAGACGCAGTGGGTGCTAGCGGGCCAGAGTGCCGCGTCGCAATTAAGAGAGAGAGGGGATAGGAATCCCTGCCCACAGAGGGGAGCAGAAACGAAGCACCCGCCCTACCCCACGTCACCCTACCCACTAACTTACCCCAACGGAAGCGAGAAAGAGAGCCCTGTCTGCTCGATCCACTGGGAGAGCAGCGAAGATAGATAAAGTTTGGGCCTGGCAGATCAGTGCTGCTCAGGCAATTAAGTGTGGAGAAATTAGACCATCCCCTGTCTCTAGAGGGAAGAGACCGGAACGAAGAAAAAACGCATGCAAAAAACCAGCAAAAGCAGGTCTCAATTACCAGCTAGTGGTGTTGGTCCCGAGATTCCAGTCTCCCAAAAAAGGGGATCGGTTTCCGGGTCCAAGCTCCCAACTACCCACTAACTTACCCCAACGGAAGCGAGAAAGAGAGCCCTGTCTGCTCGATCCACTGGGAGAGCAGCGAAGATAGACAAAGTTTGGGCCTGGCAGGTCAGTGCTGCTCAGGCAATTAAGTGTGGAGAAATTAGACCATCCCCTGTCTCTAGAGGGAAGAGACCGGAACGAAGAAAAAACGCATGCAAAAAAACAACAAAAGCAGGTCTCAACTACCAGCTAGTGGTGTTGGTCCCGAGATTCCAGTCTCCCAAAAAAGGGGATCGGTTTCCGGGTCCAAGCTCCCACAAATGTGGAGTCGGTCCTTGCTAACGAAGATTAGTATGAAAACACCTTAACCTATCCAGAAAGCCCGGTGGCGGACAGTTTCGTAACTGAGAGAACAGATACTACACTTTGATCTTGTCACGAGGGCCGAGAAAGTCGTGGAAAATTCAATACATAAAATCAACAGCTTTAATTTCTATGAATCGTCATTCGCGTATCGGTGCGAAGTCAAGTGTCGGCGTTAGAAAGCCGTTCTTAACATGGAGAGATTGGGATACGGCCATTCCGAAAGTCGTTCTTAAAATGGAGAGAGGAGGAGGGCGTTTTGTAACCATTCCGTACAAGCATCTAACAATTTAATAACAACCATCAAATGTTAAATAAAAATAAGATCAATAAAAAAATAAATAAAAATAAAAAAACATCAAATCAAATAAAAACAACGATCAATGTGTCATATCTGTTAACGAAAATATTTTTTTTAATTATTAGCAAATAATTCAAAGTGTAGTATCTGTTTTATTATTATTAATGACAGTTTAAAGGCTCCAAAATCACTTTCGAATTCAACATCAACTGTCGCATTAACTCGCATCCCTACAATTCTGAAATCTCGTCCCAATAGTGTAGAAGCGCCCATTTCAACCTAATAACATGGATTTCAATATCTAATAAAAAACATGTACTAATTTTTATACAAATACAGAAAAAAGAAACGGTTACTACGTTTAGCCAGAAAGACATAATTAGTAATTATGCATTTATGTTACCGTGTTTTGTGTTTGCATTTCCTTTTTTGTTTTGTTTTTTTCGTTTTTTCATTTGAAATTCAAGTTTCACGACAACTTGATTACAATGTTAGAATACAAAGAATAGATTTCTAAATAACACCGTTTTTATTTCGGCACGGTAGCATAACTGCATATACTTTTGCAGGTTTTTGTTTTTTTCCTATTATAATCATACGTATATTTTGTGTCTATGACGTAACTGTTCCTTAGTTCGTCTTTATCAATGTTACAGCATATTCCAAATATCACATCCATCTGTAGAGTGGTTTATTTAAGTGATATTCATTAACAAATATAGGGTTTGTATTACTGTACACATAGATATAAATTATATTGAAAATTATATATAAAGAACGAAATGTGTAGTGTCTGTTCATTTTTTTTTTTCGTTTAATAACACGAGGTAGTTATAATAACTTAAATAAAATATCATTTTTTTTTTATTATTCACTTTAAACATTAAAAAAAAACAAGATTATTATTTTACATAAAAGAAATGCTGAAATAAAATCACAAATTATACCAAAAATTACTTACTTTTCTTCTAGTGAAAACTCCCAGTAAAAATACATGTGTCTCTAACCACGACGTTTCGTGAAATGGCGGAATTTGCCATTTCACGATATTTCTTCCCGCGTTTATTTCATGTGAGCAGCACGAGAGAGAGAGAGAGAGAGAGAGAGAGAGAGAGAGAGAGAGAGGGGGGGATAGAGAGAGAGAGAGGGGGAGAGAGAGAGAGAGAGAGAGACAGAAAGAGAGAGAGGGGGGAGAGAAAGACGGAAAATAATGAAATTATGAAAGTAATAAAACAATAAAACTTCCACCCACACACCCACACACTCCGCACGTGTTTGCACTCTTGCCCGGGTCAAACGGAAATTAAATGAAATGTCGTCAAAGTTTTGTTTCTGTCATGACGTGGCGAAGGGTGGGGGTATGAAGCGAATTTGAAATTTAACGAATTTTATTTCAACGCGCCAATTCCTCCCCCTCCCACCGCCTCCCTCTTTCGGATCGTAAAAATAACTGTTTTTTTTGTTTGTTATTAAATTGTATTTTTTTTAAGAAATCGTTACCTTAAAAGTTCAGAAAGCCATTCTTAATGTAGAGAGGATCATGTTAACTATTCTGTCCAATAATTTAATAAGCAGAAGATCTGATAAAAATTCAATTTAACTTGTATTAACACTTTCAATCTCTCCATGATAAGAACGGCTTTCTGAAAAAAAAACACCTCACAATCTGGAAAGCCGTTCTTACCATGGAGAGATTGGGCTCCCCCCAATTCCGAAAGTCGTTCTTAAAATGGGGAGAGGAAGGCGTTTTGTAACTATTCCGTACAGTCACCTAACTATTTAATAAAAAAAAACATCGGGTTTGTATTACTGTACACATAGATTCGAAAAAGTTGTCAAAAAACAAATATATAACAAATAAATGTTATCAAAAGGCAAGATAAGTTACTTTTCTACCAAACTGGATATAATTTTTGTGTTTTTATTCAAGGTAACATGTTTATTCAGCTCGAAAAACATAGTGTTTACCGATGTATTGGAACATTCAAAATGGCGTCTGATTCTCTCTTTAACACGGTAAGTTTGGGAAAAGGTGTTATAAATAAAAAACTATACACAATACTACTAAAAACCCGCCGAATATATGTCCACCTATGTCACGGTAACATATATTGATCGAGTTTGTACAGTATTTTATCTGGGTTTTTATTTATAACACCTTTTCCCAAACTTACGGCTGAATAAACATGTTATATTGAATAAAAACACGAAAAATATATCCAGTTGGGTAGAAAAGTAACTTATCTTGCCTTTGATAACATTTATTTGTTATATATTTGTTTTTATTACAACTTTTTCGAATCTATGTGTACAGTAATACAACACCAAAACATTAAATGTTAAATGAAAATAAGATCAATAAAAAATAAATAAATATAAAATACATCAAATCAAATAAAATAAACGATCAATGTGTAGTATCTGTTAACGAAAATATTTTTTTATATACACGTTGACTTGCCTTGGTCTATAGAATCTAACTCTCATTCAGGTATGCTGAAAACGAATATCGCAAGGAAAATTAGCTGAGACAAATAGTTTTCGAGGATGGTGACAATTGGTATGAAGGGTTACCCCTACATTGACCAAGGTCTTATATGTGGGGTCGGCCCCACATACGGTCTTTGCTGGCAGTATCTGCCGGAACAGATGGTATTTATTTGCTCCCCCACCAAGCAAATTAGGCACAAGGCCAATTTTTAATGTGAGGAGTGAAGAGAGGGGGAAGGGAAAAAGGGGACCAGCTCCCGAGAGGTGGGAAATGGGAGCTGGTTAATGGTCAGGCATGTGGGGTTTCCCCCACATCTGGTCTTTGCTAGTCATAGCTCGTCATAGCCTGCAGTATCTGCCGGAACATCTTGTCACGAGGGCCGGCAAAGTCGTAAAATTCAATACATAAAATCAACAGCTTTCATTTCTATGTATCGTCATTCGCGTATCGGTGCGAAGTCGAGTGTCGGGGTTCTTGTCTCATTGAAGGGGAAGTAAGTTTTTTAACACAGTTGCGTTGGAAATGCATTTCTGCACGTGCATGGCTGGACGATAAGAATAACATTACAAATAAAAGCAATAATTATTATCTTCAAGTCTCTTCTTAAAGGGGCTTTTCGGCTGGCTACGAAGTTACAACTAGCTAATCGACACTCGACACTGTCAATGAGTTATGCGAAACAGACGGACTGTTCCGCTGTATCACAGTTATTAAGTGTGGTTAGACTGAAACTCATCAAAGCCAGTAATCTAAGTTTCAACTAGCTAATAGACATTCGGCACTTTCAATGAGTTATGCGATCACCGCCACTTGTCCAAAAACGGACTGTTCCGCTGTATCACAGTTATTAAGGGTGGTAAGAGTGTAACTCATCAGAGCCAGTAACCTAACTTACAACTAGCTAGTCGACATTCGACACTGTCATTGAGTTATGCGATACACTGCTAATTGTCCAGAGACGGACTGTTCTACTGTATCACAGTTGTAAAGGGTGGTTATACTAAAACTCATAAGAGCCAGTAATCTAATTTACAACTAGCTTATCGACAGTAGACATTTTCACTGAGTTTACGTGTGTGTGTGTGTGTGTGTGTGTGTGTGTGTGTGTGTGTGTGTGTGCTTCGTTAACATTCGGACTGTCATTTTAAAATCGTTCGGGTATGCTGAAAACGAATATCGCAAGGAAAACCAGCACAGACTGACTATAGACTCACCATCAAAGTATTGAAATATTTTTTATTTTATAAAGGAATCACTACTTATCAAGCCCCAGAGGCCACTCGAGGATAAGGGTTAAAGTGTGTACATACAGTAGTCAATGGACAATATCATAGTAATCGTTAGAAGTGTAAATTTGGTAAATTGGATTATTTAAGAGGAACGGCTCATCAAGAACTTGTTTACATTGGACTTGAAGACGACGAAATAAAAATATAAAGTTGAAAGAACTAGCAAAAAATATCATTTTAACGATGCATTTCAAATCGTAAACTGCCTGTTTACATTCTTTTTTACATTTTTCGAAGATAATAAAAAGTGTAAAAAAAAGCAAACCTTTAGAATCCTAAAAAGATCTCCCGGGAGCATTTTTGCAAGATGAAAAATATACAAACCAAAATAAAGAGAGGAGGCAACCCTGCTCAAAAATATTGCTTATTACATCGCCTAAAAAAAGAAGAAGAATCGGTGGCTCCGTGGGGAAGTAAATTGTATTCTTTTTTCTAACTTGGTTTACCAAAAGTTTTTATTGCTAACATTTATTTTCATGAACTCTAACCACACCTCACAACCCTAATCCGGCCGGTCGGGGAAAAACGTTTTTATTTTTTTAAATTTTCGTGAATACGACAACACACATACGCACGCATGTACACACATACACACACACACACACACGCACGCACACATAAGCATATCGCTTGTCACCAAGCTAAAGAAGAGAGAGAGAGTGGGGGAAGGAGAGAAAGGGTCGTACGTGCCGGGGTCAAACAGAAGTTAAATGAAATCGATTATAAATCGCTCGACAAAGTTGTGTCAGAACTTTTTATTCTATGAAACTTAAGATTAATAAAACGAAATAATCGTGACCCCCCGTGGAAATTTCATGGCGAATATTTCGCATTCAAGAGAACAAAACGAAAAAGTAGTGAACAAATAAATATATAAGAAAATGAATGTTACCAAAGGCAAGGTAAGTTACTCTTCTACCTAGATCACATTTTTGTTGTTTTAACTTATTTTAAAACGTTTATTTAACACAAACAAAAGTAGCGCACGGTTTTAAGTTAGAACAATAAAGAAGTGTCTGACATTTTACAGACATCTTGTGAGACTCGATAATCGCTCCAAACTCGAAAATTAAGCAAAATACTGGTAGGAACACATCCAATAAATGTCAGCAAACGTTCGAACATGTTTTCTTTTTCACATTAGCGAAACACTTATCAGAGAAAAAGCGAAAATGAGAAGCAAACACAAATGAAGAAGTCGGTTTTTATCGTTGAGCACAAAAACAACAAAAAAAAGAGTATCTAATCTAATAGGCCCCGTGCGTGCTATAGGTCAATCTCCAACGTCTGTCCCATCGCCTCCTCGGTGTTGCATCCCTGTTTACAAGTACTTTAATGGGATGTGCTCTGATGAACCCATAGCACTTATACCAGTGCCCGGAAAACTTGTCCAGAGAAAACTCGTCTCCGGAAAAACCGTACCCGGAAAACTCGAACCGTCAGTTTTTTCAGGTATGCTGAAAACGAATATCGCAAGGAAAATTAGCAGAGAAAAATAGTCTTGGAGCTAGTTTTATTAATGCGTGTATTTTGAAATGTAAATCACTGGCGACCATATATATATATATATATATATATATATTATATTTTTAACTTTTTATAACTTTTTAAATTACCGGGTGCTAACCTCTCTCTCTCTCTCTCTCTCTCTCTCTCTCTCTCTCTCTCAACGACGCACACACCCACATACACACACACTTGCATAAACACACACACACACACGCCCACGTTCACTCTTCAAACTAAACAAATTTAACTCAGCACACACACACACACATACACACACTCGCATAAAGACACCAACACACACAAACACAAAGTATTACTCTGTGTGTGCGTGCGTGCGTGCGTGCGCGCATATCACGCCACATTCACTCTTCAACTAAACAAGTTTAAATCAACCAATGAAAAGGCAGCTAGGTAACACAAACTCCATAAAAGGTAAAAAGGTTGCGACATCGACTGCGAACTGTTCGGTTTTTCCCGGAAAAGTTAACGGTTTTCACGGCGATGGTGAAATATAAAAAGAGGCCTAAAACGGGCTGTAAATTCAGTTTGGACCCTGGCAGCGAGATGAGTTCCGGAAGAATAGATGACCAGCCAGTCGACCCAGCTAAGCCGCCGCCCTGCCGCTCCTCTGTCTACTTCTCTGATGTCAAAAAAAAAAGGTATTTCTTGTCGTTTCAAAGTAGATGACGCATTTATTTCAGTTGTGTAAACTGCACAAGTGTTCAAATGAACGTTGTTAGTATGAGCACAGTTCATAAACACGTCGAATTTCTTTTCAAATTTCGACACTTTTGTAGTTTACACGATTTTAACGTTTAACGTCTTTTTATATTTTATTATACTGTTAGAAAGCCAGCCAACAAATATTACCGTGACAATTGTGCAGTTTATAGACCATGCTGTTCTTGGTTAAAATATTTAAATTTAAATCTAAATTAACGTCTTTTTTTTTTAATTTGTTAGATGAAAGCATACATATAATATTATTTAAGGGTGGTCAATAAACTATAGAATTACCGTGACAATTGTGCAATTTATAAACCGTGCTGTTCTGGGAAAAAAATATTAAAATTTAATCTTAATTAACGTCTTTTTTTTTTAATTTGTTAGATGAAAGCATACATATAATATTATTTAAGGGCGGTCGATAAACTATAGAATTACCGTGACAATTGTGCAATTTATAAACCGTGCTGTTCTGGGAAAAAATATTAAAATTTAAATCTAAATTAACGTCTTTTTTTTTAAATTTGTTAGGTGAAAGCATACATATAATATTATTTAAGGGTGGTCGATAAACTATAGAATTACCGTGACAATTGTGCAGTTTATAATCCGTGCTGTTCTGGGGAAAAAATATTAAAATTTAAATCTAAATTAACGCCTTTTTTTTTAATTTGTTAGATGAAAGCATGTATATAATATTATTTAAGGGCGGTCCATAAACTGTAGAATTACCGTGACAATTGTGCAGTTTATAAACCGTTCTTTTATTGGATAAAATACTGGATGTGTATTTTCCCCCCTAAAGTCCAACCCTATCCTCACCGTGGTAGGGGGGTGTAACGTTGTAGTTTAATAGCTACACGGCTAAATGGGCTCTGGCAAAAAAAAAAAAAAAATCCAGAAAATGTCGGCATTAGTTTGTTGCGTCCGTCATCTGGTCGTCTTTTTATACGCTTGCATGTGGCGAG
>NC_136527.1:96993513-97005074 GCF_053919585.1 Euprymna scolopes | reverse complement strand
GATCAAATAATAAACACTAAACCTCGACATAAATGTAAATATCAAAATGTTAAATTGTATAAATACTGAAAGATTAAACACTAATACTAAAATAATACTTTAAAACCAAAAATATACCAGAGAATAAGTGATAAGCTGTTCTAAAAATAAACTTATTACTAGTAAAAATATCTTGCTGATCCATATAAGAAAATGATAATAATAATGGCATATTAAAAATGAGCAATTATTAGAATAACGATTGCGCTCAAATTCGAGTTTGCCCTTTACACGCCTTTGCAGTAATATTTATGCCCCAAAACTGAAAAATGTGGCTGATTACTTGGACCTGAAAGTTCTAAACTAGCATAATTGTCTGGCATCTCAGTACTTTGTACAAAACTAGCATTTTATCCCTGGGAGTTTGGGGGTTTTGTGTTGAGCCAAACAACGAAAAACGCGTGGTAGCAGGGAGGAAGGCTAGAACCCGTTACGTGTTTGCGTGTATGACCACTGGCAGTGACGTAGGTTTAAATTAAAGCTAGAGAAAAGAAAGCACGGCATGACTTACAAATACATCGTGGATTAAAGCAACCCCCTAGCTATTTGTCGCGTGAAGTAATAATTACACTTATATATATTTTTTCCTTTATTTTTAACTTTGACACATTAACCATTATTGATTAAGGGTCATATGAATTTATTACGTTAGATCCATGGCCAAGGAAACTATATCTAACATTTCAGTGGTTTATACTATAAGTTGTACACTTTCACTTTTATAGATATATCCATTTCAAAATTACTCGGACTTGTAACGACATGATTCCATTTCTGTTGGATTAAAACTTGTCTCTTTTTTCTTTTTATTTAGCAACCAGCCGAAACTTCTCCCAGAAGAAGACCACTCCCATCCAAAATTTCTACAAGAACAGGATAGCCGCCGCCACTTCAGGGTCCTGGATATGACCTTAAACTGTATCCGATGGTAAAGCTCCATAAGCGGGCTTGGGGAGTGTGGAGCCACCCTTTAATTACCATTGCTCCCAGGTCCACTCTGACCCGGAGTGGTAGTACCTGTTAGGGTCCCCACTGTGGGTTACATATTTTTCTTCTAATAAACCTTTAAAAACTATAAGTCTATTTTCTGTGTTATCTATTTGTTATACATCATGTGCCCCGAATTAAATTGTGATATTCGTTTTCAGCATATTCGAAAAGATTTAAAAAATCGACATAGAATTACATATCAAATATAAAAAAAAAAAAGGCTAACCCTGACCCCCAACTCTAATCCATCCTAGAGACAATTTGATCAAAGAGGAGCAGCATGAATATCAGCAATAATGTATGCCAAAAAAAAAAAAAAAAAAAAAAATTACTTAATATTGGTTTGAACTATAAAGAACTCTGCACTTGTAGAGTTTTCGTAATTTTTGGATATATTACTATTTTCGACATGACAATTAACTACGTATGGAGGTTGGCTTTGTTTTAATATGCAGGGAGACGACGGTCTCATGACAGTCACCTCGGTCTTGTTCTAATTTGAGCCTGAACACTTGTTATGTTCCAAAGTAAATAAACGCTTTAAAATAAGTTAAAACAAAAAGAACTTCTCAGATATTAATCAAGGCAGATAATTAAAGTCAGAGTTACCTTTAGGAAACCATATGAAAATATACTCACAAATATATGTATATATATACATATATCTGTGTGTGCTTTCTCAAGGGAGATAATAAAAATAAGAGTTATCTACCTTTAAAAAAAATACTTGAAAATGTACTAACAAATATATATATTTATATATATATATATATAGTAATTTATGAAATATATATGGCGATTAAGCTACACTGAATATTCGGCGTTTCATCCACTATAGGAGTCGTCAGGCTAACGAATCCTATAGTGGATGAAACGCCGAATATTCAGTGTAGCTTAATCGCCGTATATATTTCATAAATTACTAACGAGCTCTACCAACGTATTGAGCAGTTTGGAAGTAAATACTTAAAGTTTATGCATAAATCTATACTTTCGTATATTTATTTTATGTGAGTAAATGAAGTAGTTATATATATATATATATATATATATATATATATATATACAGCTTCTTCATTTACTCACCTAAAATTAATATACGAATATTCGTTTTCAGCATTCCTGACCAAATTGAGGGTTGGCCCCTTTCATATGCCGCCTGTACAAACATGGTCACCAGTGATTTTTACATTTCAAAATACACACATTAATATTTTCACTATAGAAAGGCTTGGCTTCAGAAAATGCTCCCAGCTCCGGACCTGTATCGAGACGGAGATTGAGGCTGAAGGCGGCTGCATTGAATATATATCAACTCTACTACATAGTCAAGTCACCTGACTTTTTCAAATAAAGCTGTAGTGTCGTTTTTCACTTTTATCGTTCCACCCTGTGTATATATATTTGAGCACAAGAATAAAAAGACCTTAGAAATAACAAGCTTTGATTAACTCACATTTAGTATAAGTAGGTAAATGTGCATTTCAGGTGCGTAACTCTTTTGTAAAAAATTTTAACACCAAGTTTTTAAAAATTTTGAGAATTTAAAGTGGGGGATCAATTTCGTATACAAAGTTAATGTAAACTGATCTCCTATTTCCCGGCCGTTTCACAGTTTTTAACCAATTAGACAAATTATCCACTAACCCTAAGTCTGGGTGACAAGGTTGTAAAACAGTAGACCCTCCCCCTCCCCTCTTAAAATGCACAACATTAGTAAAAATAGCAGAAAGAAAAACAAACTATTGGTTTAGAATTTAAAGTCGGTGATAAGTACACCATTTTTACTGACTTAAAACGACAATGGCCCGAAAATTCGTGATCATTTTACATTTAATTTCTAAATTACAAAATTATTCTTCGTCTTAATTTTTTTCTTCTCGTCTTAAAGGATTTTGACACGTAACCGCCTGAAAATGTAGAATCTTAATTTGATCAGAAGGTTTTAATCTAGCATGCAAACATTGAGGGACAATTTTGATAATTTTCTTTTAAATTATTCAGATTTTTATCGATTAAAACATCTGAAGATCATCAAATTTTTCGTTTTTATTTTCTAAATTAATTTTTACGTAATTTTTTAATGTGGTTTTAATCGAAACACAACAATAATTACATACTTGTCATTAGAGTCAAGGGAAATAACTCTAATTTCAGTAATAAAATTTAGAGTTACCTCCCTTGAATATTGGCTTGTATAACGTGTATTTTCAGTATTCCGCTATGTCGATAAGAACTAATTATTTTTCTTGGACAAGTGTAGACATCGTATGTGCTGTATTTTTTTCTTAATCAAACGACTATATATAAAAATATTTGAAGTTGTATATTTGTTAGAGTTTAGATTTCAAAGAAAACAATGTAGAAAATGACTAGGTGTATCGGAATTTTTGTAGGAATTTTTGACACCCCTAACACGAAACTGCGAATAAAATATAAAAAACTCGTAATTTCTCAGTTAAAAGTGGGTTATTTATTTTCTTTATGGATTATACTTCCAAAATAAACTATTAAAGTTGTTTTAAAAGTAATTGAAATATTTTTTTTTTAAAAACAGTAATGAATTTTCCGAACTCAATATTTTTCAATTTTTAAACTTTAAAAATCTATCAAAATTTTTCTATTGTTTGTCAGTCAGAAGTTTAGCATCTGTAAGGTGCCGGATTATGGTCTCAAATATTTTGGCAAAAAGTGGGAGGAGGCTAATGGGGCGATAATTTGATGAGTCAGTTCTTTCGCCAGAATTCTTGAATATTGGTACCACAGAAGCAGTTTTCCAACAGCCCGGAAAGCATGATTCATTAAGGCATTTGTTGTAGAGTTTGGAGAGGATTGGAGCTACTTCAGCAGAGCACTTTTTTAATAGCACAGCCGGGATGAGATCAGTGTTGTGCCAGTTTTCAAGAATTCTGGCGAAAGAACTGACCCAGCAAATTACCGCCCCATTAGCCTCCTCCCACTTTTTGCCAAAATATTTGAGTCCATAATTAACCAAGCTCTAGTCCATCACTTTACAGATGCTAAACTTCTTACCAACCAACAATATGGATTTAGGCAGCCCGTTCCACAGCAGACATTCTCACTGTAATCTCCGAGCGTATATACCATTCACTTGACAAAGCAAGGGAGGGTAGAGCGGTAGCTCTAGATATATCTAAGGCTTTTGACAGGGTATGGCATGAAGGTCTTCTCAGGAAAATTAGATCATACTGTATCACTGGAAGAATACTTAACATAATTAAATCCTTCTTAAATAAGAGAAAAATCCAGGTTGTCCTCAATCGTCGTACATCTAAACAATATGATATAAATGCGGGAGTGCCTCAGGGGTTTATCCTTGCACCTCTATTGTTCCTAATATTCATAAATGACCTCCCTGACAAAATTGTCTGTGAGATGGGTATATATGCTGATGACACCACGCTCTATAATAGACACGACAGGAAAACAAATGAACATATATCTAAAGAAATGGTAAAAACACTAGAGGATGACCTCCAATCTGTAGTGGAATGGGGACAAAAAAGGATGGTCATATTCAATGCTGTCAAGACAAAACTTGTTTCCTTCAATAACTACAAGAAACCTTCTCTACCACCAATAGTAATGGCCAAAGACTCTTTATCTGAAAGCACATCTTTTAAACTCCTTGGACTAACATTCACAGGAGACATGAGTTGGAACATTGAGAGCATTGCCAGGACTGCTGCGAAAAAGGTAGGTTCTCTCTACCATGCTAGAAAACTACTGACGCCTGAAAGTATCCTGTACCTCTATAAGGCCACCATTCGCCCATGTATGGAGTACTGTTGTCATATTTGGGCCGGTGCATCTGCTACTTGTCTCTCACTCCTAGACAAGGTTCAAAAGAGAGTCGCCAACCTAATAGGTCCTGAACTATCATCCAAGCTTCAGCCTCTGTCCCATCGACGAAATGTAGCAACCCTCTGCCTGTTCTACAAGTACTTTAACAGTGAATGTTCCGACGAGCTGCAACCACTTGTACCCCCTCTACGTAAATACCCCTGACAAACCCGACAAGCAGTACAATCCCACCCCTTCACAGTAGAGATCCCTAGATGTAAGAGTGCCTTCTACTCCAGTAGTTTCTTCCCCAGAACCGCTAGACTTTGGAACTCCCTGCCAGGTTCCTGCTTCCCCAACTGTACTGACAAGCGGAAGTTCAAGTGTAACATGAACCAATATCTTGCTGCACAACTCCCAACCTAGTACCCCTGTAGCCTGTGTCCCTAATAGTAGCCCCCTACATCAAAGTGGCAATGTGCCTTATTTGGGGTGAAAATGTAATTAAAAAAAACAAAAAAAAACATAAGGGATGACATTCACTTCCTTAGTACTTTACCACACACGTTAGAAAATGGGACACTACTTGATCTTAAAGATAGCATAGACCCAACAATTATATTCTCTTAACCTCCCCCGCAGTATTGCGCAATCACGTTGACACACCGGTTATCACCAGATCACTGAAGTTAGCAACGTTGAGCTCGGCCAGTACCAGATCAGTGACCATTTGGGAAGGCTAGGTACTGTATGTACCTACTGGGAAGGTTGGGCATGGGGCCAGCACCCTCACCCCGTAAAAAGAACTCCTTGCTACAAAAACATCTACAAAAAGTTGTAGATGGCCTATGCCCCTCCAGGGGCTCAAGGACAGAACCTCTTTTCTTTTATCTAGCAATTCCTTAAAACGTCACAAGCCAAAGTTTGGAAGAAGATCACGTTTTCAACGATTAATTAATTAATTTAGTTCTTAAAGCTAAAAAGCATGACAATATATAAATGTACGTATATAAAGTATATATATATATACTAAATATATAAGTATATAAAGTATATATATATATATACTAAAAGTAAAGTAGTATATATATATATATATATATATATATATATATATACTACTTTTTAAATCACTACTATATGTTGGGTATAATATAATAGTAGATAAAGAATTGAGACTAAAATAATTAATTTAGAAATCTATAATCTATAAAGTCATGAAATCGGTAATTGAATCAGAATCAGGAATTTATAACAGAATCAGTATTTGTATCGGAATCGTCCCATCACTAATATATATATATATATATATATATATATATATATTGTCTGGTAGAGGAACAGTTGCTACCAATTTTATTATATGACATTTTGCAAGATAAGTTATTGTGATATTAATTTTATTTTTTATTTTTTATTAGATTCAAATGTTAATACCTATATTTTATTTCAATATTTAATTTATATTGTTTTGATTGTTTATTTTTAATAATAGATTTTCTCGTCCATAAATGTTTTTATTATATCTACCAATAATTTAATAATATATAATTTATATTTAATATATAATGCAATAAGATGATCTTATTACATAATTAGATTAGGCAATTCTATTTATTTTCAGTTAATGAGAGGGGAATCTATCACCATACGTTCCCTTAAACACTACAATTGGACTTTTATTAAGTTTTAATACTTAATAAAATAATGGAGAGTAAACGATGCATTGTGGATGCTACTCTTGCTTCTCTTTATTTGTCCCTCAGTCCTCATTTTTTAATGGGTGAGTTTTCTGACAAAATGTATAGCATCGGTGAGCACTTATCATTGATCGTTGTACATTTCAATTTTTAGTTTCTAAATTTTAATGGCTTAATTGTAAATTTGATTAATTATTTTTATTTTAATGTTTACTTTTTTATTTTAACTTTCATCGTATTTTACTTTATTAATTAATTTTTAATTTAATTTGAATTTTTTATCTGAATTTATATTAAATTATTTTACAGTTTTAATTTTTATTTTTAACTGTAATTTATAACTTTAATGTTTTTATCTTTAAATTTTCAAAATTTGATTATTTAATTATTTAAATTTTCTTTATGATTTTATTTTTATTTTTATTTCTTATTTTTATATGCTCTCTCTCTCATATATATATATATATATATATATATATATATATATATTATTTTGGCTTTCATTTAATTTATTTGGGGTTTCATTTAATTTATTTTAATTTTCCATTTTATTTATAATTTTAATTTTAATTTTAATGTATTCTTTTTATATATATATTTTATTTGGGGTTTCATTTAATTTATTTTAATTTTCTATTTTATTTATAATTTTAATTAATTTTAACGTATTCTTTTTATATATATATTTTATTTGGGGTTTCATTTAATTTATTTTAATTTTCCATTTTTATTTATAATTTTAATTAATTTTAATTTTTATGTATTCTGTTTATATATATATTTTATTTGGGGTTTCATTTAATTTATTTTAATTTTCTATTTTTATTTACAATTTTAATTAATTTTAATTTGCAAATGTTCTTTGTACATATGTCTTTTTATTTGGGCTTTCATTTAATTTAATTTAATTTATTTTCTATTTTTTCATAATTTTAATTAATTTTAATTTTAATGTGTTCATTTCATATATATATATATATATATATATATATATATATATATATATATATATTTGTTTTAATATGTTCTTTTAATATGTATATATTACTTGGGCTTTCATTTAATTTATTCTAATTTCCTATTTTTATATATATATATTTTTTTTTATTTGGGGTTTCATTTAATTTATTTCAATTTTCCATTTTAATTTATGATTTTTTCTTTTCTTTTTTTTTTTTGTAATATTTTCAGTTTCCGCTGCCTCATAGCAGAGGAAGTTCCCATGGACAAACACGTATCATTCGAAAAGCGTACACACAGACACTCTTTGCACACATGATGGGGGAAGCCTACCCGATGTGGAGCAAACTTGAAACAGAAACAGGAATACTGCTTCAAAGGTAAGAATGTCCAGTAAGGGGGGGGGGACACAATTATATCATTGATTTTGACGCCCGCGGGTGCTTTCGATAAAAATGTGTATTTATGGGTCACAGCTAAGCCACACGTCCCACGGAGTCATTTTTATCTGTGATATCAATCCACTCACACAGAGAAAAATAAAGTCTTTTTTTTTTCTCTTTCCTTTTGTAAGCTCTTTTGCACTCTAAACAATGCATATTGTGTTAGCAAATAAAGAAGGTAAGTCCTAGGAGGTGGATCTTCTAGAACAACATGTAACCTGACCCAAGTATGACTACCAACCTTTATGTAGCATAGCAAGAACTCTATAAAATCTTAAAACGTATTTTTAGTATACTATGTGTATATATATATATATATATATATATATATATATATATATATATATATATATACTAGCATTTAAGCCCGGCGTTGCTCGGGTGCTTGGAGGTGTATGTTGAGCAAAAAAAAAAAAGTGGTCAACTTTTTTAAAAGTTTGACCCCTATTATAACCCCTTAACATTTATTGTTTTTGGCTCAAATCAAGTTATTTAGTTAGATCTATGTCCAAGGAAACTATATCTAAAATTTCAAGTTTTTAGACCCAAAATTGTCGGATGAGTTTGGTAGAGTTCTCAAAGGTCAAATCGTTGAATTTTACCCCCTTAAGAGCCAAACTTCTTGCCGAAAACTGATCACAAAGATTTTCCCAAATCTCAGTACCCTGTATATCAAATTTCGAGTCTGTAAACTGAAAATTGACAGAGTTATTGCGTAGGGAAATGTACACGGAAACACACACACACACAGACAGACAGACACATTCGCTTTTATATATATATACTAGCATTTCAGCGCGGCGTTGCCCGGGTGTTTGTAGGTGTATGTTGAGCACCCCCCCCCCCAAAGAAAAAATAGCGGTCAATTTTTTAAACTTTGACCCTATTATGACTCTTTAATATTTATTGTTTTGGGCTAAAATCAAGTCATTAAGTTATATCCATGTCCATGGAACGTATATCTAAAATTTAAAGTGTTTAGACCCAAAATTGGCGGAGGAGTGTGGTAGAGTTCTCAAAAGTCAAATCATTGAACTTTGACCCCTTAACAGCCAAATTTCTGGGCGAAAACCGATTATAAAGAGTTTCCCCAAATCTCAGTACTCTGTATATCAAATTTCGAGTGTGTATACTGAAAATTGACAGAGTTGTTGCATAGGGAAATCTAGACACACAGATACACAGACACGTTCACTTTTAAAGATATATAGATAGATAGACTAATAAATTGACAGAGTTATAACATAGGGAAACGTATACAGACACATGGGCACACACACAGACACGTTCATTTTTATTGATATAATAGATAGATTAAACAAAAATACATACGCATACATAAATATACATGGAAACAATTTTGTGTTTACTGTAAACTTTTTATGCAAATATTATGCAAGTATAAATCATGTAGAATATCTGCATGAATATAATTACACGGCTAGGTAGACAAAAGATTTTGAAACATCAGTTGGAGATATTTATTGATTTAAAACCACCTGAACAGTGAGATTTTTTTTTCTCAATGTTCTTCCAACTGAAACCAAATTCCCTTCTTTCCTCATTCGTTTCTTAGCTTTTAATTTATCATTCTGACGTTTCCTCTTAGAGGGTCAGACGATAAGTCCTTAAGGAAATTTTAATAATTTCACCTGCCCGTTTTTTGTTTTTTTGGTATTTAAATTAAATTATGTTTCCTCTGAAATATATATATATATATATATATATATACATATATACATATATATATATATATATATATATATATATATATATATATATATATATATATATATATATATATATAAATAAATGACAAAAGCGCCCTTCAGTGTGTGGTTTGGACCGGGTCTCCAGTTCAAAAAGAATTGGTTGGAGGTACGGTCAACGGTGGAGGCTGTGGTCAACTCGTGGCTTCTTAGGAAACTTTCCTTAAAGGGTAGAGCCAAGGCGTGTGCAACGTATATCTTCCCTCTCATCCTTTATCGACTGGTCGTGCTTTCCCTGCCTGCACAACACCTAAATGCTCTGGTCGAACTCTTGTCCTCGCTTTTTGAGAAAACACTGGGTGCACAGATAAGTCTGTATATAATGTCCATGTGAGGGAGGCTTAGAAATACTGGACTTGAAATGTCCATGTGAGGGAGGCTTAGAAATACTGGACTTGAAATGTCCATGTGAGGGAGGCTTAGAAATACTGGACTTGAAATGTCCATGTGAGGGAGGCTTAGAAATACTGGACTTGAAATGTCCATGTGAGGGAGGCTTAGAAATACTGGACTTGAAATGTCCATGTGAGGGAGGCTTAGAAATACTGGACTTGAAATGTCATGGAGACACCGAGAGGCTGGTTTTCCTGAGCTGCTACCTTCAAGAAGAACGTTTTGATGGTATCACTCCAGTCTTCATAATTCTTCAATTTTTTGAGTTAAGAAAAAATAGGAGGTTTTACTTTTGGAAGTACCCTCTTAATAGACAACCATACACATTTGGAAACTCGAATTTACACTTCAACTTCCAAAAAGTTATTATTTCTACTACAAAATATCTTTGCTATGGAATAATATTAAACTTGTTTTGATATTTTTTATTCACATGTCGGATTCAAAGAACAACAGGTATTCTCGCTATGGGCGTAAACAAAAAGGGATATGTGGCCGAGGTCAAAAATGCCTTGACCAGCACTGGACTGAAGTACACGGAGCTTAACAGCAAAGATCTCCACGATCTTTATGACATTTCCATGTATCCGGATTCTTCAGTCATTATGGATCCAGAAGGAGGAATCCTGAAATCCGATACAGCCTTACAGACTTACCAGGTAAATCAATATCACCTTGTAACCGTATAAAAAATAAGTTTGATTTACGGCATATCAACCTTACTTTTTTTTGTATCACTTATTATTTTGCTTCTTTTGTCTGGTTTATTTTACGGCATATCAACCTTTATTTAATACCAAAAAATCAGGACCTGTGGAAATTCCACAGGGACTGATTCATATGTAATATATTGATGTTGACATTCTGTAGATGTTCAGTATAAATGGGGACACTCTGATATAGTAGCTATTTTGTTAAAACTTCAAAAGTATTCATCCCAGCTAAGCAGGGACGCCCGGTGAAGCCAGGTCATAAAATACGCTTAAATATGATATTTTAATTCTTGCAGATTTCATAGATATTATGATAGAGTTAATGTTCTATCGATTTTTATATATTACAAAGTTGCGCTTTCAAAAATATATCTATATGACTATATACTATCAGGTAAATCAATATCACCTTGTAACTGTATGAATAAGTTTACTTTACGGCATATCAACCTTTTATGCAGTCATTTAATACCAAAATATGACTATATACTACCAGGTAAATCAATATCACCTTGTAACTGTATAAATAAGTTTGCTTTACGGCATATCAACCTTTTATGCAGTCATTTAATACCAAAAATATGACTATATACTACCAGGTAAATCAATATCACCTTGTAACTGTATAAATAAGTTTGCTTTACGGCATATCAACCTTTTATGCAGTCATTTAATACCAAAAATATGACTATATACTACCAGGTAAATCAATATCACCTTGTAACTGCATAAATAAGTTTGCTTTACGGC
>NC_136527.1:96926013-96988513 GCF_053919585.1 Euprymna scolopes | reverse complement strand
TAAACCCTAAGTCCAATCACCCACCATCAATTATAGAACAGATTCCTAACTCGATCGTAAGTAGACTCAGCAATAACTCAAGCGATGAAAATGCATTTAACAGGTCAACCAATATTTATGAAACATCCCTAAAAAATAGTGGATAAAAAAATATTGATAGCAAATATAAGCAACAAAACACCAATAACTATAATAAAATTAAAAATAGAAGAAAAAGAAATATAATCTGGTATATGGCACCATACAATCAAATGTTAAAAACAAAACTTGGCAAGAAATTTGTAGATCTTATCGAAAAGAACTTTCCCGCAACCAACCCCTTACACAAAATTTTCAATAAAAATACCCTAAAGTTATCCTACCGCTGCTGCGAAAATTTAGAGACGATAATTAAAGCACATAATAACAAAATATTAAATAAATGCTATGAAAACAACAAAATAAACGATAAAAAAGTGCACACCATGACAAAAATAAAACTAACACAAAAAACACATATGTAACTAACAGAAATAATAATAATAATAATAATAATAATAATAATAATAATAATAATAATAATAAACCAACTCCGGACAACAACAACCATACCAGAAATAAAAATAAAAATACTAATAACGAACAAGACAAATGCAACTGTAGATACTGCACACTTTGCCAACTACAAAATAAATGTCTAACCAAAAGCATAGTTTACCAGGCAACAATATTTGTGAAAGAAAACCTGAATAACAAGAAATATTACGTAGGTATGACTTCCTTAGATTTCAAAACTCGATATTATGACCACAAAAGTACATTTAATAATAAAAAATATTGTATGAAAACAACGCTAACTAAAAACTCAATAGAAGGTCCGTATATAAAACGCGAGACCACAAAATTCTCGCATAAGCCTGAAGAATCCTAGAGTGGATGAAACGCGGAATATTCAGTGTAGCTTAATCGCCATGTATATTTTATAACTTACTATATATATATATATATATATATATATATATATATGCCCACCAATTATATATGAAAAACTATGATATCTATTAACCCAAAAACTAACTCTAAGTCCGGGTGGCAATATGAAAAAAATGAAAGTTACATTTAATATCAAATCGATTTATGACCCTTTGTTCATCGTAATAGACTTTTATCTATTCTTTTTCTTCTAAACTCAACAGGTGGCGCTACACGATGGACCTGTTATTGATCCCGACAGACGAGACCAAGTTGAAAATGATTGGGCCATCAAAACATGCAGTGAATTTGTGAAAGATGTCTTTCCTGGATTAGAACCAGACCCTTGTATTGTTGAGCATTGTATATATACGGTGAGTGAGTGCAATTATTTAACCATGTTTAGTATAAGTAAATTAATGGAAGGTGAGTGGATAGTTAAGGCCACCATACAGGGTTTTATCTTTTCTAGAGGGCGACGATGCCGTTAAGTTCAAGTTAGAAATGGTTGATTTTACTGATTTAGATGACAATAAGAATATAGGAGTGTGAAAAATTTGTTGATCATCATTCAATCCCGAGCAACGTTGGGTCACCCTATATATATATATATATATATATATATATATATATATATATATATAATTTTCCTCACTATGTATCTTTGATTTTTTCCAATAAGTTCCTCCTTTTACCATCTCCAACAGAAAACCCCGGACGAGTATTTTGTATTAGACACGCACCTAGTAGGGTCTCCTTAATTTTAATTAGTGTATGCAGTAGTGCTCTGGAGGCTTCCTGAGTTTTTATTTCTTTCACTCATTACTTAAAAAAAATGTTTTCTCAAGACAATAAAAGACAATAAAATTGCAAAATCACTTTTTATTTTGAAAATTGTTTCATCTTACCCTTCAAGGACCAACGGGAAGACTAGTACACACACACACACACACACATACACACACACGCACACATACACACACATACCCTTCAAGGACCAACGGGAAGACTAGTACACACACACACATACACACACACGCACACACACACGCACACATACACACACACGCACACATACACATACACACACATACACATACACCCACACACATACACACACATACACATGCACACGCACATACACATACACACACATACACACACGCACACACACATACACACACACGCATACACACATACACACATACACACATACACACATACACATACACACACATACACACACACATACACACATACACACACACATACACATACACACATACACATACACACATACACACACATACACACATACACGTACACACACACACACGCACACACACACACACACACACACACACACACACACACACACACACACACACACACACACACACACACACACATATATATATATATAATTCGGGTGTATCTCTTGACTATGTATCTTTGATTTTTTTCCAACAACTCCCTCTTTTCACTATCTCCAACAGAAAACTCCCGATGAGCATTTTGTATTAGACAAACACCCTCTTCATCCAAATTTGATCATAGGAGCTGGATTTTCAGGTAATTATTATCATTACATGTTTCTATTAAAAAAAAAAAGATTAACCTACTTTTGAAAATGTGCTCCTGCTATTACTGGTAAGCTAATGAATGTTATATCTAAGTCCATTGTTTTTAGCGATCACGTGTTCATATATATATATTTTTTATTTACACACAAAGCTGCACCCGGCCACGCGTTGCTGTGGCTCAGTTTGTTAAAATGGAACACATTCCCCATAAAAAAATGCATTTTTTATTGTTTATTTATTTTATTATTTTTGCAATTTTTTTTATCAATAAAAGTTGTTTTTTCCCCAAGAAAAGGTGAATTATTTACCATAAATTGTTAGGTGAAAGTTTTTTGTTTTTCAGAAAAACTTGCACTTTTTTTTTTAAAAGAAAGTTGGCAGTAAACATTTCTTTTTGAAAACAGAATTTTTATCATGAAAAGAAAAAATGAATGCTTTATATGAACACCGTAAATAGTTAGGTGAAAGTAGAGAAAAGTTAAAATTTTTTTTCAAAGAATGTACAATTTTTTTTTGTCAATAGATGTTAAGAAAATAAACAGAAAAAATGCTCCCATCAATAATTAACTATGAAAAAAAATAAATAAAAGGTTGATTTAGTGTTTCAACATTTGAACAACGCTCGGCTGAATCCAGTGATTGCCGGTCGAACCCTAAACTAATTGGAATCCAAGGGAGGGGGTTAAATTCTGCATGAGTACCATTCTTTTTAATTTTGTCTTTTGTTCAATTTTTTGTGATTTTTTGTGTGGGCTTTTAGCGATTGCAAACTAACAAATTTAACCAAAATGTAAAAAATTCAACAATTGAATAATTTTGCTCAGCTTCTAATACAAATCCTAGTAAATCAATCCCTCTTATAGGGAAGGACGGAACCAAATTATTGTCAGTATGTTAGGGAGAGGTTATATATATATATATATATATATATATATATATATATATATATATATAATATATACATTTACAATATTTTAAGCAGATTTTTATGGGTTGCTCGTTAACTTACGATAAAACTTACGAAGTATGCACTTGTTTACGATTGTTGTAAAAATGGAATGGAAATTTAAATTTCGCTCCGTTTTAATCTTTTTTTTAATTGTGCTTCTCCTAAAAACAAATATAGTCAAAAGAATAACATTCAACAATTGTACTTTATATATAAAACACGAAATATTATATATATATATATATATATATATATATATATATATATATATATATATTAACGAAAGAGAAATGATTCCATTTTTAAACGAAAAATGTCAGTTTGGTATATAAAAGTTCCGTTTAGTAATGTCACGTGATGGCACGCGGCGTGAAATAATTGTCCTCAAATAAAAAAAATTCCCCATCCGTACAAGGAAAAACACCTATTTATTATAGCAAAATTCAGTCTGATGTTATAATTAAAAAGAGATATGTAAAAACACACATGGGTACAGTAAACATATTATACTAAAATGTCGAACCAGTCATTCCAGTGGTTATTTAGACTATTAATTACGAACGAACCAAGAGTTAAATTATATATATATATATATATATATATATATATATATATATATATATATATATATATATATATATATATATATATATATGAAACTGTCATCTTCTGTAGTGTGTTATCGAGTCACACAACTTCTTTCTTAAGGAAAAAAGGTTAGGGGTAATTAACATATATATATATATATATATATATATATATATATATATATATATATATATATATATATATTCCAGTGGTTATTTAGACTATTAATTACGAACGAACCAAGAGTTAAATTTATATATATATATATATATATATATATATATATATATATATATATAGATAGATAGATAGATATGAAGCTGTCATCTTAAACGAAAAATTTCAGTTTGGTATATAAAAGTTCCGTTTAGTAATGCCACGTGATGGCACGTTTTTTAAGGAATAATCCTATGAGTAAAATTTGACTATTTTTTAACTATGGTAACACACGTTCATCCAGGTACAAGGCTACACACCTAACGTGAATGTGTGGTTTTTATGTCCTTTTGTTCATCCGTAGTTCAACACAAGGAGAAAGATTACTTCTGGTTTTTCGAAAAATGCTTCCATGATCGCACGTTTTTCAAATAGTTGTTTAAAAAATTATTTTATTTAAAAAAAATTGGAATTTAAAATATAAATATGGAAAAATTTTTAACAATAAAGAATGGAACTACACATTGAGTTTTTTTTTTTTTTTTTTTTAGATAAGTGATTTTTTGGAATTTATATCGATTTTTTATACTTGAAGGAAGAAAAATTTCGTTGATTTTCTTCAAATCTTTTTTAAAGAAAGCCGATTAAAAAAAATTGCATAATTTGCTATTAAACCTGTTATTTTTTTTAAAAGTTGCTCTTTGCTCCTTTAATTGAAAAAACAAATAGGGTTTGAATTACATTTTTTAAGCAGTTATAAGCTTGTAAAAATAGGAGGTCGAATTATTCAATTTTTTTTTCACGCATTCTAAAATCGGTTTCTGACATTACTATCACTGCATGTATGTAGACATATTGTTGTTATTTTTATATAATGATACGATGATGTAAAAACATGGACGATACATTCGAAGAAATTCGGAAGGCACATCTACCGAAGGGTTTGTATCAATGACGCAAAAACAAATAAAGTGTTTCAATATCAATTGCAAATTCCAACATAGAGCAAAGGGGAGATAACTCTAACTTTTATGAAATTAAATTTAAACTTTAGAGTTACTCCCCTTGCATTGCAGACCTTATTTGTTTTTGGTATTATTATTATTATTATTATTATTATTATTATTATTATTATTATTATTATTATTTATTTATTTATTTATTTATTTACTTTTTTCTTTTTTAACGGAACTGATTTTTTTTTTTATAAAATTATACACATATTTGTTGGATCTTCCGGGTTTGTATTACTGTACACATAGATTCAAAAAAGTGGTAAAAAAACAACTAACAAATAAATGTTACCAAAGGCAAGATAAGTTACTTTTCTACCTAACTGGAAAAAAGGGTTTTTAGTGGTTTTACTCACTTTAAAATGTGTAATCGGTTCGAAAATCATACAATGTTTATCGATATATTTGAAAAAGGAGAATGGCAGTGTGTGCTTGCTGTTGAATACGGTAAGTTTGGGAAAATGAGTTCAAACTAAATAATTACACAAAATGTTGTTAGAAATTCACCGAATATATGTCCGACTGAATGACTTTAATCGTCGTAGTAGTAGGAATAATTGCGGTCATCTAGTTTAAATAGAAACGGAAAATTACCTCCCTTTTGAACTAACCTGTGTCTTACGATCGTTTCCATCAAGTTGTATTTTTTATTTTCTTTAATAAATAATTTTCTACCTTATCGATTTTCGTAATTTTTTTATATCATCATCTTAAAAAATACGAGGAATACGTAGATACGATTCTTTTCATATGAAATTCAGTAATACGATTTCAGAAACTTCGCCCCAATAGTGTAGAAGCGCCAAACTGTCATATGAAAGAATAAAAAAAAGATGAACGAATTTCTAAATTAAATAGGGTTATCTCCCTCAGTCCATGGCGTATTTTAGAAGAGCGGCAAGAAATTCAGAGATCACATCGTCCGAAGCCTAGTTGTTGGTGAAAATTACTTTTTTTGTTTTATCAAATTCAGACTGAACTTTTTTTTTTTTTTTTTTTTTTTTTTTTTGCCAGGCTAATATTTATGTATTTATTTACGTTGTATTTTTTAGTATTTATAGATTTTTAATGAGAGTTTTCTTTCTTAGAACTATTTTCGCTAGAGTTATCTCCCTTGGCTACATCTTTCTATTATTACGAATTTTAATCTACATATGTCTATTAGTTAATCTCTACCTTGTGTCTAGTTTTTACCATTCGCTGGTAACACACACACACACACACACACACACACACACACACACACACACACACACACACACACACATCTATGATTGATGATTACAATTTACTGTGGTTTGGTTCATTAAAAAAAAATTACTGACATTCATTTGAGAGTAAAGTCAGACACAACGTCGGTTTTGCAAAAATGATACTCTGAATGGGACAAAAGAAAATGCCTCGGTTGAGAAGGATTTCCCCTCTGACGGAAAACAGAAGATATTACTGCACTTTAATACTGGCCCAAAAAACTCCCACTTTTCTCTCTTTCTTTTCCTCTTTTTTCGTTCTCTCTTTTTATCTTTTTTTATGAATCAATTTTCACCCCAAACAAAGCACAGTGCCACTTTGAAGTAGAGGGCCACTATCCGAGGCATAAGTTGTAAGGGAATTATGAAGAGAAATGAGTAGCAAGATGTTTGTTCACATTACACTTGAACTTCTGCATATCAGTACAGTTGGGAAAGCAGAATCCGGAAGGGAGTTCCAAAGTCTTGCAGTTCTGGGGAAGAAACTATTGGAGTAAAAGGCTTTCTTACACCTAGGGATCTCTACTGTAAAGGGGTGGGACTTAGTTGTTTTTCGGGTTTGTCGGAGGTAGTCACGTCGAGGAGGTACAAGTGCTTGTAGTTCATCAGAGCATTCACTATTAAAGTATTTGTAGAAAAGGCAGAGGGATGAAACATTTCGTCGATTGGACAGAGGCTGAAGCCTAGATGAAAGTTCAGGACCTATCAGGTTGGCGACTCTCTTTTGAACCCTGTCCAGGAGTGAGAGAAAACCAGCAGATGCACCAGCCCAAATGTGACAACAGTACTCCATACATGGGCGAATGGTGGCCTTATAGAGGTACAGGATAATTTCAGGCGTAAGTCTTTTTCCAGCACGGTAGAGAGAGCCCACCTTTTTTGCAACAGCCTTGGCAATGCTCTCAATGTATCTATTCCAGCTCATGTTCCCTGTAAATGTTAGGCTTAGGAGTTTATGAAAGTACTTTCAGGTAATGTGTTCTTGGCCATTGCTATTGGTGGTAGAGAAGGTTTCTTGTAACTATTGAAGGAAACAAGTTTAGTCTTGGCAGCATTGAATGTGACCATCCATTTTTGTTCCCATTCCACTAGAGATTGGAAGTCATTCTCTAGTGTTTCTGTTATTTCCTTAGATGTGTGTTCATTTGTTTTCCCTTTGTGCCTGTTATAGAGAGTGGTGTCATAAGCAAATATACCCATCTCCGAAACAATTTAATCAGGGAGGTCATTTATGAATATCAGGAATAATAAAGGTCCAAGGATAGACCCCTGAGGTACTTCCGCATTTATATGATATTGTTTAGATGTACGACTGCATTTAAATTTAGGCACAGATATAGAGTGGGGGAAATCGTTTATCGTGGTTGTAGGTAGTCGAGTGTTTCTTTTTCTTGTGAAAGTTTGACAAGAGGGAATTATAGAGTGAAGAAAAATGTGATTTGAATGCGACCGACTGTTGAAGGTTCTCCCAAACTGATTTTCTCGACCAGGTCTTAGAAGAATTTCAAAGTTAACACTGGCGTACAACATTCACGTTTTTAAAGTTTGGAAATAAGTTCTCTAATGGTGCCTTTCTCGATATTTTTATTCTCTCTTGCAGGTCATGGTTTTAAGCTTGCGCCCATTGTTGGAAAGATCCTTGGAAATTTAGCGATGGGGAAAGCGTCCACATACGACCTTTCTCAATTCAGAATCGACCGGTTTCAGCGGAAAGCCTCTCTTTGAGAACAACGAAGGAAAACACAGAAAGGGTGCTAAATATGCTGGAAATCCCGGGGATGCGTGTCGCCTGGAAACATGAAATAAATATTAAAAAAAAACAAAAAAAAAAACAAAAAACAAGTGATTGAATAATTTGCATATGAGGAACCACATCGATTAATATTAATAAAGAAGCGACAGTATATTCCATACATCATTTTTATTCCCGCATCTTTTCTCAAATTAAAACATTCGTCTTAAAAAAATCAATATTTGATTCTGAGTAGCCATTTTATTGTATTATCGTTCGTTGTTTTTTTGAAAGAAAATGTAATTCGAATTCATTTCTTTTCATTGAATGTTTTGTTGGTTTTAATTACATTTGTGCGTGAGTGTTGCAACCAAAATGTCGTTTATATTTTCCATACATACCAACTCTATTGAGTGTATGTTTTTTTGTTTTTGTTTTGTTTTACTTATGAAAGAGAGGATACTATTATATAAAACAAAGTTTTGTCTCGGCACGTGTGTGTGTGTGTGTGTGAGAAAGAGAGAGAGAGACAGAGAGAGAGAGAGAGAGAGAAAGAGAGAGAGAGAGAAAGAGTTCCCTCTGAATTTCAAAACGACAGGGTCAGCGTCAGGTGGCAGAGACAGAGACTTTGAAAAAGCACATGTTATGTGGCACAGCTTTGCTAAGCACATATGTGTACGAAAAGACTTTTGAAAGATAATGAAATGCGTTGGACAAAACCACGAATAATGCATTTCATTTGCGTTAGTGTTGGGACGATTAATAATATGTGCCACTTTTCTGATGCCAAAACGATTCTTTTAATTATGTTTTTATTTGATATCTTCCGCTGCTGGTAATACTGATAAAATAATCAATATTTATTGATTTTAAACTATAGTTTATTCCCATATCATGTTTTTTCATTACGTTTAAGAAAATATCTGCACATTTAACATGCTAGTCTTTAGAGATTTATAAATAATCGGAATCAGTAATTGCACTGGAATCGGGAAAATATAGGAATTATCCTATCACTAATTTGCACTTAAAAAATTGCTGGGTCGGATTTTTATTTATTTCATTTTATTTTATTTTTTTTGTTCGTTTGCGATGGTACCAAACAACGTGTGGGTCTGCGATGTTTGAAATGTAACGAGCTGTAATCGATTTACAGAGCACGTGCGCCGTACACACACACACACACACACACACACACACACACACACACACACACACACACATATATATATAAACTTAATTAAGACTGATTTCTTTGTGAATAGAATATTAATTTACATTGATTCATTATAATTCTACTTTATAAATCAACTTTCTACTTGCTGAATTTTCGTCATTTTTGGATATATTACTATTTTCGACATGAAAATTAACTACGTATAGAGGTTGGTGGTGCTTTCTTCTCATATACACCGAGACGTCGGTCTCATGACAGTCATTTCGGTCTTGTTATAACTTAAGTCTCAACACTAATTTTGTTCTGAAGTAAATAAACGTTTTAAAATAAGTAAAAACAAAAATTTCGTAGATTCTTGAAGGAAGACAACTCTGACTGTTTGGAATTATCTCCCTTCCTTGTTTAGGACCACTGAAGAAGTATACTGGCCCTGATGAGTTTTAGTCTAGCAACACTTAAGAACTGTGATACAACGGAACGGTCTGTCTGTGGGCAGTGTCAGAAATTTCGTGAAAATAGTGAATAATTCCACCCCATCTTTCCAAGCTTATAAGATTAATAATTTATAAATTAATTATTTACTTTTTAATAGACATTTCAAAATGAGAGGCGTGAATTATTCGACCCCCTGTCTTTCCAAGCTTATAACGCCTCGAAAAATGTAATTCAAGCCCTAATTTTTCTTTCAATTAAAGGAGCAAGGACCAAGGTTTCATTAAAAAAAAAAACAAAAAAAAAAACAATGTGTTTTTTTTTTTTTTAAAAAAAGGTTTTAAACTTCGGACTTTACAGGTAAATTTCTAAAAAAAGGGATTTTTTGTTTTAAATTTGAATATGTTATTTATTGACCTTTTCTCTTCAATTTGTGATATATAAAACTATTAAACATAAATTAATTATTTACTTTTTAAGAGAAACTTGAAAATGTGTGACACTTACACAAATGGGGGGGGGCGTGAATATAAAAAAAAACGTTTGTCTAAAATATTATATTCGGTTCATTGTGAAAAATTTCTAAGTCCAAACAAGAGGGGATGTAGGTATAGATAGGTGACAATCTTATAGACCAAGGCATCTCAGCGTGTATTCAAGTGAAAAATTTCTAAGTCCAAACAACAGGGGCTGTAGGTATATATAAGTGACAATCTTATAGACCAAGGCATCTCAGCGTGTATTCAAGTGAAAAATTTCTAAGTCCAAACAAGAGGGGATGTAGGTATAGATAGGTGACAATCTTATAGACCAAGGCATCTCAGCGTGTATTTAATTGAAAAATTTCTAAGTCCATACAAGAGGGGATGTAGGTATAGATAGGTGACAATCTTATAGACCAAGGCATCTCAGCGTGTATTCAAGTGAAATATTTCTAAGTCCAAACAACAGGGGCTGTAGGTATATATAAGTGACAATCTTATAGACCAAGGCATCTCAGCGTGTATTCAAGTGAAAAATTTCTAAGTCCAAACAAGAGGGGATGTAGGTATAGATAGGTGACAATCTTATAGACCAAGGCATCTCAGCGTGTATTCAAGTGAAAAATTTCTTAGTCCAAACAAGAGGGGATGTAGGTATAGATAGGTGACAATCTTATAGACCAAGGCATCTCAGCGTGTATTCAAGTGAAAAATTTCTAAGTCCAAACAACAGGGGCTGTAGGTATATATAAGTGACAATCTTATAGACCAAGGCATCTCAGCGTGTATTCAAGTGAAAAATTTCTAAGTCCAAACAACAGGGGATGTAGGTATAGATAGGTGACAATCTTATAGACCAAGGCATCTCAGCGTGTATTTAATTGAAAAATTTCTAAGTCCAAACAAGAGGGGATGTAGGTATAGATAGGTGACAATCTTATAGACCAAGGCATCTCAGCGTGTATTTAATTGAAAAATTTCTAAGTCCAAACAACAGGGGATGTAGGTATAGATAGGTGACAATCTTATAGACCAAGGCATCTCAGCGTGTATTCAAGTGAAAAATTTCTAAGTCCAAACAAGAGGGGATGTAGGTATAGATAGGTGACAATCTTATAGACCAAGGCATCTCAGCGTGTATTCAAGTGAAAAATTTCTAAGTCCAAACAACAGGGGATGTAGGTATATATAAGTGACAATCTTATAGACCAAGGCATCTCAGCGTGTATTCAAGTGAAGAATTTCTAAGTCCAAACAAGAGGGGATGTAGGTATAGATAGGTGACAATCTTATAGACCAAGGCATCTCAGCGTGTATTCAATTGAAAAATTTCTAAGTCCAAACAAGAGGGGATGTAGGTATAGATAGGTGACAATCTTATAGACCAAGGCATCTCAGCGTGTATTCAAGTGAAAAATTTCTAAGTCCAAACAAGAGGGGATGTAGGTATAGATAGGTGACAATCTTATAGACCAAGGCATCTCAGCGTGTATTCAATTGAAAAATTTCTAAGTCCAAACAAGAATGGATGTAGGTATAGATAGGTGACAATCTTATAGACCAAGGCATCTCAGCGTGCATTCAAGTGAAAAATTTCTAAGTCCAAACAAGAGGGGATGTAGGTATAGATAGGTGACAATCTTATAGACCAAGGCATCTCAGCGTGTATTCAATTTAAAAATTTCTAAGTCCAAACAAGAGGGGATGTAGGTATTGATAGAGTGCAATCTTATAGACCAAGGCATCTCAGCGTGTATTCAAGTGAAGAATTTCTAAGTCCAAACAAGAGGGGTTGTAGGTATAGATAGGTGACAATCTTATAGACCAAGGCATCTCAGCGTGTATTCAAGTGAAAAATTTCTAAGTCCAAACAAGAGGGGATGTAGGTATAGATAGGTGACAATCTTGTAGACCAAGGCATCTCAGCGTGTATTCAAGTGAAAAATTTCTAAGTCCAAACAAGAGGGGATGTAGGTATAGATAGGTGACAATCTTGTAGACCAAAGCATCTCAGAGTGTATTCAATTGAAAAAATTCTAAGTCCAAACAAGAGGGGATGTAGGTATAGATAGGTGACAATCTTATAGACCAAAGCATCTCAGAGTGTATTCAATTGAAAAATTTCTAAGTCCAAAAAAGAGGGGATGTAGGTATAGATAGGTGACAATCTTATAGACCAAGGCATCTCAGCGTGTATTCAATTGAAAAATTTCTAAGTCCAAACAAGAGGGGATGTAGGTATAGATAGGTGACAATCTTATAGACCAAAGCATCTCAGAGTGTATTCAATTGAAAAATTTCTAAGTCCAAACAACAGGGGATGTAGGTATAGATAGGTGACAATCTTATAGACCAAGGCATCTCAGCGTGTATTCAATTGAAAAAATTCTAAGTCCAAACAAGAGCGGATGTAGGTATAGATAGGTGACAATCTTGTAGACCAAAGCATCTCAGAGTGTATTCAATTGAAAAAATTCTAAGTCCAAACAAGAGGGGATGTAGGTATAGATAGGTGACAATCTTGTAGACCAAAGCATCTCAGAGTGTATTCAATTGAAAAAATTCTGAGTCAAAACAAGAGGGGATGTAGGTATAGATAGGTGACAATCTTGTAGACCAAAGCATCTCAGAGTGTATTCAATTGAAAAAATTCTAAGTCCAAACAACAGGGGATGTAGGTATAGATAGGTGACAATCTTGTAGACCAAAGCATCTCAGAGTGTATTCAATTGAAAAAATTCTAAGTCCAAACAAAAGGGGATGTAGGTATAGATAGGTGACAATCTTATAGACCAAAGCATCTCAGAGTGTATTCAATTGAAAAATTTCTAAGTCCAAACAAGAGGGGATGTAGGTATAGATAGGTGACAATCTTGTAGACCAAAGCATCTCAGAGTGTATTCAATTGAATAAATTCTAAGTCCAAACAAGAGGGGATGTAGGTATAGATAGGTGACAATCTTATAGACCAAGGCATCTCAGCGTGTATTCAAGTGAAAAATTTCTAAGTCCAAACAAGAGGGGATGTAGGTATAGATAGGTGACAATCTTATAGACCAAAGCATCTCAGAGTGTATTCAATTGAAAAATTTCTAAGTCCAAACAAGAGGGGATGTAGGTATAGATAGGTGACAATCTTGTAGACCAAAGCATCTCAGAGTGTATTCAATTGAAAAAATTCTAAGTCCAAACAAGAGGGGATGTAGGTATAGATAGGTGACAATCTTATAGACCAAAGCATCTCAGAGTGTATTCAATTGAAAAATTTCTAAGTCCAAACAAGAGGGGATGTAGGTATAGATAGGTGACAATCTTATAGACCAAGGCATCTCAGCGTGTATTCAATTGAAAAAATTGTAAGTCCAAACAAGAGGGGATGTAGGTATAGATAGGTGACATTCTTATAGACCAAGGCATCTCAGCGTGTATTCAATTGAAAAAATTCTAAGTCCAAACAAGGGGGGGATGTAGGTATAGATAGGTGACAATCTTATAGACCAAGGCATCTCAGCGTGTATTCAATTGAAAAAATTCTAAGTCCAAACAAGAGGGGATGTAGGTATAGATAGGTGACAATCTTATAGACCAAAGCATCTCAGAGTGTATTCAATTGAAAAATTTCTAAGTCCAAACAAGAGGGGATGTAGGTATAGATAGGTGGCAATCTTATAGACCAAGGCATCTCAGCGTGTATTCAAGTGAAAAATTTCTAAGTCCAAACAAGAGGGGATGTAGGTATAGATAGGTGGCAATCTTGTAGACCAAGGCATCTCAGCGTGTATTCAAGTGAAAAATTTCTAAGTCCAAACAAGAGGGGATGTAGGTATAGATAGGTGACAATCTTATAGACCAAAGCATCTCAGAGTGTATTCAATTGAAAAAGTTCTAAGTCCAAACAAGAGGGGATGTAGGTATAGATAGGTGGCAATCTTATAGACCAAAGCATCTCAGAGTGTATTCAATTGAAAAAATTCTAAGTCCAAACAAGAGGGGATGTAGGTATAGATAGGTGACAATCTTGTAGACCAAAGCATCTCAGAGTGTATTCAATTGAAAAAATTCTAAGTCCAAACAAGAGGGGATGTAGGTATAGATAGGTGACAATCTTATAGACCAAAGCATCTCAGCGTGTATTCAATTGAAAAAATTCTAAGTCCAAACAAGAGGGGATGTAGGTATAGATAGGTGACAATCTTATAGACCAAAGCATCTCAGAGTGTATTCAATTGAAAAAATTCTAAGTCCAAACAAGAGGGGATGTAGGTATAGATAGGTGACAATCTTATAGACCAAGGCATCTCAGCGTGTATTCAAGTGAAAAATTTCTAAGTCCAAACAAGAGGGGATGTAGGTATAGATAGGTGACAATCTTATAGACCAAGGCATCTCAGCGTGTATTCAATTGAAAAATTTCTAAGTCCAAACAAGAGGGGATGTAGGTATTGATAGAGTGCAATCTTATAGACCAAGGCATCTCAGCGTGTATTCAAGTGAAGAATTTCTAAGTCCAAACAAGAGGGGTTGTAGGTATAGATAGGTGACAATCTTATAGACCAAAGCATCTCAGAGTGTATTCAATTGAAAAAATTCTAAGTCCAAACAAGAGCGGATGTAGGTATAGATAGGTGACAATCTTGTAGACCAAAGCATCTCAGAGTGTATTCAATTGAAAAAATTCTAAGTCCAAACAAGAGGGGATGTAGGTATAGATAGGTGACAATCTTGTAGACCAAAGCATCTCAGAGTGTATTCAATTGAAAAAATTCTGAGTCAAAACAAGAGGGGATGTAGGTATAGATAGGTGACAATCTTGTAGACCAAAGCATCTCAGAGTGTATTCAATTGAAAAAATTCTAAGTCCAAACAACAGGGGATGTAGGTATAGATAGGTGACAATCTTGTAGACCAAAGCATCTCAGAGTGTATTCAATTGAAAAAATTCTAAGTCCAAACAAAAGGGGATGTAGGTATAGATAGGTGACAATCTTATAGACCAAAGCATCTCAGAGTGTATTCAATTGAAAAATTTCTAAGTCCAAACAAGAGGGGATGTAGGTATAGATAGGTGACAATCTTGTAGACCAAAGCATCTCAGAGTGTATTCAATTGAATAAATTCTAAGTCCAAACAAGAGGGGATGTAGGTATAGATAGGTGACAATCTTATAGACCAAGGCATCTCAGCGTGTATTCAATTGAAAAATTTCTAAGTCCAAACAAGAGGGGATGTAGGTATAGATAGGTGACAATCTTATAGACCAAAGCATCTCAGAGTGTATTCAATTGAAAAAATTCTAAGTCCAAAAAAGAGGGGATGTAGGTATAGATAGGTTACAATCTTATAGACCAAGGCATCTCAGCGTGTATTCAATTGAAAAATTTCTAAGTCCAAACAAGAGGGGATGTAGGTATAGATAGGTGACAATCTTATAGACCAAAGAATCTCAGAGTGTATTCAAGTGAAAAATTTCTAAGTCCAAACAAGAGGGGATGTAGGTATAGATAGGTGACAATCTTATAGACCAAAGCATCTCAGAGTGTATTTAATTGAAAAATTTCTAAGTCCAAACAAGAGGGGATGTAGGTATAGATAGGTGACAATCTTATAGACCAAAGCATCTCAGAGTGTATTCAATTGAAAAAGTTCTAAGTCCAAACAAGAGGGGATGTAGGTATAGATAGGTGGCAATCTTATAGACCAAGGCATCTCAGCGTGTATTCAAGTGAAAAATTTCTAAGTCCAAACAACAGGGGATGTAGGTATAGATAGGTGGTAATCTTGTAGACCAAGGCATCTCAGCGTGTATTCAATTGAAAAAATTCTAAGTCCAAACAAGAGGGGATGTAGGTATAGATAGGTGACAATCTTGTAGACCAAGGCATCTCAGCGTGTATTCAATTGAAAAATTTCTAAGTCCAAACAAGAGGGGATGTAGGTATAGATAGGTGACAATCTTGTAGACCAAAGCATCTCAGAGTGTATTCAATTGAAAAAATTCTAAGTCCAAACAAGAGGGGATGTAGGTATAGATAGGTGACAATCTTATAGACCAAAGCATCTCAGCGTGTATTCAATTTAAAAATTTCTAAGTCCAAACAAGAGGGGATGTAGGTATAGATAGGTGACAATCTTATAGACCAAAGCATCTCAGAGTGTATTCAATTGAAAAATTTCTAAGTCCAAACAAGAGGGGATGTAGGTATAGATAGGTGACAATCTTATAGACCAAAGCATCTCAGAGTGTATTCAATTGAAAAATTTCTAAGTCCAAACAAGAGGGGATGTAGGTATTGATGGATGGCAATCTTATAGACCAAGGCATCTCAGCGTGTATTCAATTGAAAAATTTCTAAGTCCAAACAAGAGGGGATGTAGGTATAGATAGGTGACAATCTTATAGACCGAGGCATCTCGGCGTGTATTCAATTGAAAAATTTCTAAGCCCAAACAAGAGGGGATGTAGGTATAGATAGGTGACAATCTTATAGACCAAAGCATCTCAGAGTGTATTCAATTGAAAAAATTCTAAGTCCAAACAAGAGGGGATGTAGGTATAGATAGGTGACAATCTTATAGACCTAAGAATCTCAGAGTGTATTCAAGTGAAAAATTTCTAAGTCCAAACAAGAGGGGATGTAGGTATAGATAGGTGACAATCTTATAGACCAAAGCATCTCAGAGTGTATTCAATTGAAAAATTTCTAAGTCCAAACAAGAGGGGATGTAGGTATTGATGGATGGCAATCTTATAGACCAAGGCATCTCAGCGTGTATTCAATTGAAAAATTTCTAAGTCCAAACAAGAGGGGATGTAGGTATAGATAGGTGACAATCTTATAGACCGAGGCATCTCGGCGTGTATTCAATTGAAAAATTTCTAAGCCCAAACAAGAGGGGATGTAGGTATAGATAGGTGACAATCTTATAGACCAAAGCATCTCAGAGTGTATTCAATTGAAAAATTTCTAAGTCCAAACAAGAGGGGATGTAGGTATCGATAGGTAACAATCTTATAGACCAAAGCATCTCAGAGTGTATTCAAGTGAAAATTTTCTAAGTCCAAACAAGAGGGGATGTAGGTATAGATAGGTGACAATCTTATAGACCAAAGCATCTCAGAGTGTATTCAAGTGAAAAATTTCTAAGTCCAAACAAGAGGGGATGTAGGTATAGATAGGTGACAATCTTATAGACCAAAGCATCTCAGAGTGTATTCAAGTGAAAAATTTCTAAGTCCAAACAAGAGGGGATGTAGGTATAGATAGGTGACAATCTTATAGACCAAAGCATCTCAGCGTGTATTCAACTGAAAAATTTCTAAGTCCAAACAAGAGGGGATGTAGGTATAGATAGGTGACAATCTTATAGACCAAAGCATCTCAGAGTGTATTTAATTGAAAAATTTCTAAGTCCAAACAAGAGGGGATGTAGGTATAGATAGGTGACAATCTTATAGACCAAGGCATCTCAGTGTGTATTCAATTGAAAAATTTCTAAGTCCAAACAACAGGGGATGTAGGTATAGATAGGTGACAATCTTGTAGACCAAAGCATCTCAGAGTGTATTCAATTGAAAAAATTCTAAGTCCAAACAAGAGGGGATGTAGGTATAGATAGGTGACAATCTTATAGACCAAAGCATCTCAGAGTGTATTCAATTGAAAAATTTCTAAGTCCAAACAAGAGGGGATGTAGGTATTGATAGAGTGCAATCTTTTAGACCAAGGCATCTCAGCGTGTATTCAAAACGGGAGTTAGGTACCGGTAAATGAGAAGCTTATCAATCTAGACATGTTGAAATCTATAAGTTCACACATAGTGGATAGCAAGGCGAGGAATAGGGATATAGAATAAGAAAAGAGAGATAGACAGATCTAGATAAATACAGAGGTATAAAGAGAGACAGGCAAGGGAGATACATTTCATGATTCAACTTATATGCTAATAAGAAATAGTTGGTATATCAGGAACACAAGCATTGTATTTACTAGTTAATTTTACATCAGAATACACTTGTAGATTTTATGTAGCTTTTTTTCTATAGGGAACATGCAAATAGCAGACATAACATCTAGACATATAAATATATACATAAAACAATTATAGTTATGAGATATATCTGAACTAATCCAAAAAGACAATAATGATGAATATCATCACTTACCTTGGAAAATTATCCAGGCTGTATGCCTACTCACATTCCATCAAACACCAGAAAATCATGAGCAATTGCTTGGTTGATTTTTTTTATTTTTTTTATTTTAATTTTTTTCATACACATTTGTAATTGTGTCTTGTTTTATCAAGTATTTTTGTAGTTAATCTGTGGTGTTGGGAGAGGTGTTAACATGAATCAATTTTGCTTAACATTTTTTATTATGTATATTTTTTCAGTTTACAGAGTCATTGCAGTACCAAGTCTGACACTGTAATTGCTTGAAAAGTATTGCATTGGGAAGGAATCTTTTTTTTTTTTTTTTTTTTGAGGTGTGCAGGAATTTCAGTAGGGGATGTTTCTACTGATTTCAGATTCCAAGACAGCAAATTTGTATTTTATTGTTTGTGCATTCTTTTATCAAGTTTTTACAGATGTTTTTGTGTTATGAAAGTGAAAATGAATGAGTTGCAAAGACATTTACATTTTTGCATTCTTTTTTTAATTCTTCACCTTTTTTGTTTTAATGTCCCAAGAGTGAACCAAGACGGATGAGTCTTATTCAGCAGAGTCGAAAAAAACAGGTTACCTTTGATTGTCCTCAATGGATTTGTCCATAGTATAATGTGTCCAAGTTATTGCCCTAATAAAGTGAGAACCATACCCCAAAACTAATGCAGAACTCTACTTAATTAAATGAGCACTCTCAAAGACAATTTATCTAACATAATTTTGAAATATGTTTTATAAAGTTACCATAGAGCTCTCAAATATATTAGGCACTCAAATAGGAAATTTGTTTCAAATACTTGTCATATATATATATATATATATATATATATACATATATATATATATATATATATATATATATATATATATATATATATATAAAAACTTACAGTATATCTATACTTACATATTGACATTTAGGTTTTCAAAACATACTGCAGAGCTCCTCATGTTTTCTGAATTTTATGCTTTCGTCTACTAATCTATTGAGCACTCTTAAGTATATTTGTGTAGCTGAATTGCCATACATGTTTTTGAAAGTGTATATTTAGCTCTACTAATGTATTGTACTCTGTCAAAATAAATTTATGCAGTTGAAATGCCATATCTGTTTCTCAAATGTTTTATTTAGCTCTACTAATATATTGAGCACTCTGGAAGTAGATTTGTCTAAAATAATTGCAAAAATGTTTCCAACTCTTACTACAAAGCTCTTTAAATGCATTGAGCACTCTTAAAGTAAAATCGTCTTGTATAATTAAACAAAGCAATTTTTAAACTTACTACACAGCTATATAAAACTATGGAGCACATGCAAGCATCATTGGTATATATATAGATCACATAATTATTAGAAGTTATTTTTTTACTTGAAATACATATATATATATATATATATATATATATATATATTCAAGGGAGACAATTTGTATATAGATCACATAATTATTAGAAGTTTTTTTTTTATTGAAATAAATATATATATATATATATATATATATATATATATATATATATATATTCACGGGAGACAATTTGTATATAGATGACATAATAATCAGAAGTGATTTTTTTAAGGAAATATATATATATATATATATATATATATATATATATATATATATATATATATATATATATACAAGGGAGACAATTTATAGATAGATCACATAATTAATGGAAGTCTGTTTTAATTGAAGTAAATATATATATATATATATATATATATATATTATTTCAATTCCATCAATGAGACATAGAGCAATAAAGTCATGTTATTTACATTTTGACTTAATAATAACCCTTTAAAATAGTGCTCAAAACTAGACAGAGCTGATATTATAAAACGTTTATTTTATTACAGGATAAATAAACATTAAGATTTAACTAGATTTATATAAGAGTGCTCAATAAGACATAGAGCAATAAGGACATTTTATTTAGATTTTTATTTAATAATTACACTTTAAATAGTGCTAAACAAAGGGAGACAATTTGTATATACATCACATAATTATTAGAAGTAATTTTTTATTGAAATATATATATATATATATATATGTATATATTCAATGAGACAATTAGTATACAGATCACATAATTATTAGAACATATTTTTTTATTGAAATATATATATATGTATATATATATATATAAATATATATTTAAGGGAGACAATTTATATATAGATCACATAATTATTAGAAGTTATTTTTTTATTGAAATAAATATATATATATATATAATATATATATATATATGTTCAAGGGAGACAATTTGTACATATATCACATAATTATTAGAAGTTATTTTTTTAATTGATATATTTTTATATATATTTATATATATATATATATATATTCAATTTTAATATGTATTTTTTTTATTACAGGATAAATAAACATTAAGATTAAACTAGTTATATAAGAGTGCTCAATGAGACATAGAGCAATAAAGACATTTTATTTAGGTTTGTACTTAATAAATACCCTTTAAATAGTATTCAAAACTAGACAGAGCTGATATTATAAAACGTTTATTTTATGACAGGATAAGTAATCATTAAGATTTAACTAGAGTTATATAAGAGTGCTCAATTAGACATAGAGCAATGAAGACATTTTATTTAGATTTGTACTTTATAATTACACTTTAAATAGTGCTAAAAAATGGGAGACAATTTGTATAGACATCACATAATTATTGGATGTAATTTTCTATTGAAATACATATATATATATATATATATATATATATATATATATATATATATATATATTCAAGGGAGACAATTGATACCTAGATCACATAATTATTATAACTTATTTTTTTTATTGAAATAAATATAATATATATATATTCAAGGGAGACAATTTATATATAGATCACATAATTATTATAACTTATTTTTTTTATTGAAATAAATATAATATATATATATTCAAGGGAGACAATTTATATATAGATCACATAATTATTAGAAGTTATTTTTTTTTTAAATATATATATATAAATATATATATATATATATATATGTATATATATAATATATATATATATAATCTATATATATTTTATATATATATATAGTCTATATATATGTTCAAGGGAGACAATAGTTATATAGATCACATAAGTATTAGAAGTTATTGTTTTATTGAAATATATATATATATATATATATATATATATATATATATAACTAAATATATATATATAAAATATATATTTATATATATAGATATAATATATATATATAATCAAGGGAGACAATTAATACATAGATCACCTAATTATTAGAAGTTTTTTTCATTGAATTAAATATATATATATATATTCAAGGGGGTCGTTTGTATATATATCACATAATTATTAGAAGTTATTTTTTTAATTTAAATATATATATATATTCATTCAATTTTTATATGTATTTTATTTTATTACAGGATAAATAAACATAAAGATTCAACTAGTTATATAAGTGTGCTCAATGAGACATAGAGCAATAAAGACATTTTATTTAGGTTTGTACTTAATAAATACCCTTTAAATAGTGCTAAAAACAAGACAGAGCTGATATTATAAAACGTTCATTTCATTCCAGGATAAATAAACATTAAGATTTAACTAGAGTGATATAAGAGTGCTCGATTAGACATAGAGCAATAAAGACATTTTATTTAGATTTGTACTTAATAAATACACTTTAAACAGTGTTCAAAACTAGACAGAGCTGAGTTTATAAACCGTTTATGTTATTACAGGATAAGTAAACATTAAGATTTAACTAGAGTTATATAAGAGTGCTCAATTAGACATAGAGCAATAAAGACATTTTATTTAGATTTGTACTTAATAATTACACTTTAGTGCTAAAAAAAGGGAGACAATTTATAGATAGATCACATAATTATTAGAAGTTATTTTTTTTAAATAAATACATATATATATATATATATCAATATATATATATATATATATATATATATATATATATATATATATATATATATATATATATAATCTATATATATATGTTCAAGGGAGACAATTGTTATATAGATCACATAATTATAAGTTATTTTTTTATTGAAATATATATATATGTATATATATATATATAAATATATATTTATATATATAATGGATGTATTTATATATTCAAGGGAGACAATTAATACATAGATCACCTAATTATTAGAAGTTTTTTTTATTGAAATAAATATATATATATATATAATATATAATATATATATATATATATGTTTAATGGAGACAATTTGTATATATATCACATAATTATTAGAAGTGACTTTTTTTATTGAAATATATAAGTCATTCAATTTTTAGACAATTAATACATAGATCACCTAATTATTAGAAGTTTTTTTCATTGAATTAAATATATATATATATATTCAAGGGGGTCGTTTGTATATATATCACATAATTATTAGAAGTTATTTTTTTAATTTAAATATATATATATATTCATTCAATTTTTATATGTATTTTATTTTATTACAGGATAAATAAACATTAAGATTCAACTAGTTATATAAAAGTTCTCAATGGGACATAGAGCAATAAAGACATTTTATTTAGATTTGTACTTAATAAATACACTTTAAATAGTGTGCAAAACTAGACAGAGCTGATATTATAAAACGTTTATGTTATTACAGGGTAAGTAAACATTAAGATTTAACTAGAAGTATATAAGAGTGCTCAATTAGACATAGAGCAATAAAGACATTTTATTTATAGTTGTACTTAATAATTACACTTTAAATAGTGCTAAAGAAAGGGAGACAATTTTTATATAGATCACATAATTATTAGAAGTAATTTTTTTAATTGAAATATATATATATATATATATATATATATATATATATATATATATATATATTCAAGGAGACAATTTGTATATAGATCACATAAATATTAGAAGTTATTTTTTTAATTGAAATATATATATATATATATATTCAAGGGAGACAATTTATATATAGATCACATAATTATTAGAAGGTATTTTAGTTATTGAAATATATATATATAAAATATATATATATATATATATATATATACAATATATATATATATTCAAGGGACACAATTAATACATAGATCACCTAATTCTTAGAAGTTTTTTTTATTGAAACATAAATATATATATATATATATATATATATATATATATATATATATGTTCAAGGGAGACAATTTGTATATATATAACATAATTATTAGAAGTTATTTTTTTAATTGAAATATATATATATATATATTCATTCAATTTTTATATGTATTTTATTTGATTACAGGATTAATAAACATAAAGATTAAACTAGTTATATAAGAGTGCTCAATGAGACATAGAGCAATAAAGACATTTTATTTAGGTTTGTACTAATAAATACCCTTTAAATAGTGTTCAAAACTAGACAGAGCTGATATTATAAAATGTTTATTTTATTACAGAAAAAATAAACATTCAGATTTAACTAGAGTTATATAAGAGTGCTCGATTAGACATAGAGCAATAAAGACATTTTATTTAGATTTGTACTTAATAAATCCACTTTAAAATAGTAATCAAAACTAGACAGAGCTGATATTATAAAACGTTTATTTTATTACAGGATAAGTAAACATTAAGATTTAACTAGAGTTATATAAGAGTGCTCAATTAGACATAGAGCAATAAAGACATTTTATTTATGTTTCTACTTTATAATTACACTTTAAATAGTGCTAAAAAAGGGAGACAATTTGTATAGAGATCACATAATTATTGGATGTAATTTTCTGTTGAAATACATATATATATATATATTCAAGGGAGACAATTGATATATAGATCACATAATTATTATAACTTATTTTTTTTATTGAAATATATATATATATATATATATATATATATATATATATATATATATTCAAGGGAGACAATTTATATATAGATCACATAATTATTAGAAGGAATTTTTTTAATAAATATATATATATATAAATATATTTATACATATATATATAATATATATATATTTTATATATATATATAATCTATATATATTTTATATATATATATAGTCTATATATATATGTTCAAGGGAGACAATTGTTATATAGATCACATAATTATTAGAAGTTATTGTTTTATTGAAATATATATATAACTAAATATATATATAAAATATATATTTATATATAGATATAATATATATATAATCAAGGGAGACAATTAATACATAGATCACCTAATTATTAGAAGTCTTTTGTATTGAAATAAATATATATATATATTCAAGGGGGTCGTTTGTATATATATCACATAATTATTAGAAGTTATTTTTTTAATTGAAATATATATATATATTCATTCAATATTTATATGTATTTTATTTTATTACAGGATAAATAAACATTAAGATTCAACTAGTTATATAAGTCTGCTCAATGAGACATAGAGCAATAAAGACATTTTATTTAGGTTTGTACTTAATAAATACCCTTTAAATATTGCTAAAAACTAGAGAGAGCTGATATTATAAAACGTATATTTCATTCTAGGATAAATAATCATTAAGATATAGAGTCATATAAGAGTGCTCACTGAGACATAGAGCAATAAAGACATTTTATTTAGATTTGTACTTAATAAATACACTTTAAATAGTGTTCAAAACTAGACAGAGATGATATTATAAACCGTTTATGTTATTACAGGATAAGTAAACATTAAGATTTAACTAGAGTTATATAAGAGTGCTCAATTAGACATAGAGCAATAAAGACATTTTATTTAGATTTGTACTTAATAATTACACTTTAGTGATAAAAAAGGGAGACAATTTATAGATAGATCACATAATTATTAGAAGTTATTTTTTTTTACATAAATACATATATATATATATATATATATTTTATATATATAATATATATATATGTTCAAGGGGAACAATTGTTATATAGATCAAATAATTATAAGTTTTTTTTTATTGAAATATATATATATGTATATATATATATATATATATATATATATATATATATATATTTATATATATAATATATATATTTATATATACAAGGGAGACAATTAATACATAGATAACCTAATTATTAGAATTTTTTTTTATTGAAATAAAAATATATATATATATATAATATATATATATATTCAAGGGAGACAATTTGTATATATATCACATAATTATTAGAAGTTTTTTTTTAATTGAAATATATATATATGTAGTCATTCAATTTTTATATGTATTATATTTTATTTCAAGATAAATAAACATTAAGATTCAACTGGTTATATAAGAGTTCTCAATGAGACAGATAGCAATAAAGACATTTTATTTAGGTTTGTACTTAATAAATACCCTTTAAATAGTGCTAAAAACTAGACAGAGCTGATATTATAAAACATTTATTTTATCCCAGGATAAATAAACATTAAGATTTAACTAGAGTAATATAAGAGTGCTCAATTAGTCATAGAGAAATGAAGACATTTTATTTAGATTTGTACTTTATAATTGCACTTAAAGTAGTGCTAAAAAAGGGAGACAATTTGTATATACATCACATAATTATTAGAAGTAATTTTTTATCGAAATCTATATAAATATATATATATATATATATATATATATATTCAATGAGACAATTAGTATATAGATCACATAATTATTAGAACTTATTTTTTTATTGAATATATATATATATATATATATATATATATATATATATATATATATATAAGGGAGACAATTGTTATATAGATAACTTAATTATAAAAGTTATTTTTTTTATTGAAATATATATATATATAAATATATATATATATATATATATATATATAATATGTATATTTATATATTAAAGGGAGACAATTAATACATAGATAACATAATTATTAGAAGTTTGTTTTTAATGAAAGAAATTTATATTATATATATATATATATATATATATATATATATATATATATATATATATATATATATATATTCAAGGGAGACAATTTGTATATATATCACATAATGTATAGAAGTTATTTTTTTAATTGAAATATATATATACATATATATATATATATATATATATATATTTATTCAATTTTTATATATAATTATTAGAAGTTATTTTTTTAATTGAAATATATATATATATTCAAGGGAGCCAATTTGTATATAGATCACATAATTATTAGAACTTACTTTTTTATTGAAATAAATACATAAATATATATATATATATATATATATATATATTCAAAGGAGACAATTTATATATAGATCACATAATTATTAGAAGTTATTTTTTTTCTAAATGAATATATATATATATATATATATATATATATGTATATATATAAATATATATATATATATATATAATATATGTATATTTTATATATATAATCTGTATATATATGTTCAAGGGAGACAATTGTTATATAGATCACATAATTATTAGAAGTTATTGTTTTATTGAAATATATATATATATAAATACATATATATATATATATAAAATATATATTTATATATATATATATATATATATATATATATATATATATAATATATATATATATTCAAGGGAGACAAGTAATACATAGATTACCTAATTATTAAAAGTTTTTTTTATTGAAATAAATATATATATAATATATATATATATATATATATCTATATATATATATATATATATATATATTCAAGGGAGACAATTTGTATATATGTAACAATTATTAGGAGTTATTTTTTTAATTGATATATATATATATATATATTTATATATATTCAATTTTTATATGTATGTTATTTTATTACAGGATAAATAAACATTAAGATTCAACTAGTCATATAAGAGTTCTCAATTAGACATAGAGCAATAAAGACATTTTATTTAGATTTGAACTTAATTAATACACTTCAAATAGTGTTCAAAACTAGACAGAGCTGATATTATAAAACGTTTATTTTATTACAGGAAAACTAAACATTAAGATTTAACTAGAGTTATATAAGAGTGCTCAATTAGACATAGAGCAATAAAGATATTTTATTTAGATTTCTACTTATTAATTACACTTTAAATAGTGCTAAAAAAAATGGGAGACAATTTGTATATAGATCACATAATTGTTAGAAGTGATTTTTTTAATTGAAATCTATATATATATATATATATATATATATATATATATATATATATATATATATATATATATTCAAGGGAGACAATTTATATATAGATCACATAATTATTAGAAGTTATTTTTTTTAAGTAAATATATGTATATATATATATAAATATATATAATATATATATTATATATATATATAATCTATATATATATATGTACAAGGGAGACAATTGTTTTATAGATCACATAATTATTAGAAGTGTTTTTTTATTGAAATATATATATATAAATATTTATATATATATATATTGACATTTTAGATTTATCATTGAGAATCATAACAGTTAGAATAAAATTATTAAAATTTATATTACATTATGTCATATTCACACAAGAATACCAAAAAAATTGTGGTTATCTAAATTGACGTTTACATTTTTTTTTAAGTTATTACCTTGCTCTACTGATGTATTGAGCACTCTACATATAAGTCCTATCATTTGAATTTCTGTGTATATATTTTAAATATTAACAGTTAGCTCTTAGTCTTATCATCAAATTGCCATACATATTTCCAAATATTTAACAACTATCTCTACTAATTCATTAATCATTGTATATATTTATCTTTCTGTCTCTCATTATTTATCTATCTATCTATCTATAGAATTGAATATGTCTGTCTGTGTGTACATTTCTCTGTCAATTTTAGTCTACATATTCCAAATTTTGATACAAAGGGTACTGAGATTTTAGAAAATCTATGTGATTGGTATTTGAACAGAAATTTTGCAATTAAGGGGTCAAAGTTCAATGATTTGGCCTTTGAGAACCCTACTAATTTCCTCCGACAATTATGGGTCTAAACACTTGAAATTTTACATATAGTTTCCTTGGACATGGATCTAACTTAATATCTCCATTGGAGCCCAAAACAATAAATTGTAAAGGTTCATAATAGGGGTCAAATTTTTTAAAATTAACCGTTTTTCTGCTTTTTTTTTTGGTTGGGGAGGGGGGCAGCATACACCGCTAAACACCGGGGCTACGGCAGGAACTCATGCTAGTATAATATATATATATATACATATATATATATTTTCATATATATATATATATTCATATATATATATATATATATATATATATATATATATATTAATATATATATATTCATATATATATATATATATATTCATATATATATCAATTAAAACATAACTTCTATTTCCATTATTTTCATATATATATATATATATATGCATATTTATATCAATTAAAACATAACTCCTAATAATTATCTGATCTTTATACAAATTGTCTGCCTTGAATATATATATATATATATATATATATATATATATATATATATATATATATATATATATATATTTATGTGAATTAAAAAGAATAAGTTCTAATGATTATGTGATCTTTATACAAATTGTCTCCCTCGAATATATATATATATATATATATATATATATATATATATATATATATATTCAAGGGAGACAATTTGAATATAGAAGACAGTTATTAGAAGTTATTTTTTTAATTGAAATAAATATATATATATATATATATATATATATATATATTTGAATTAAATAACTTCAAATAATTATGATCTATATAAAAATTGTCTCCCTTGAATATATATATTATATATATAAATATATATATATATACATATATTTCAATAAAAAAATAACTTCTAATAATTGTCGTCTATATACAAATTGTCTCCCTTGATTATATATATATATATATGTATATATATATACATACACATATTAAAGGGAGACAATTTGTATATAGATGACATAATTATTAGAAGTTATCTTTTTTATGCTTAATTGAATTTTAATGCTTAGTTTTTCCATCAATTGTTTTACTTGGGTAATTTTTTGTAATGTATATTTGAAAAAAATCTATGTGCTAGTTGAGATAAGAAATAAGGAAAATTCTTACCTGTTACTTCCCAGGTGTTATCTCCACTTTTTCTCTGTTCTGCTTCTTGCTGAAACTCATGGCAATTTCATGTTTGTTTGTGTTCTTTGTTACATATATATATTTTTTAATGTGAGGATTTTTTTTCTTTTAATAATTTAAAAACTTTTTTTTGATTTATATAATAAAGAGAGACAACATAACTAATGGATTTTTTTTAAATGATATATTCAACTTTCTGGTTATGATCAAATGTACTACTTTATTTTTTATTTTTTTTTTTTGTAGTTGCATAAGTTAGCTGATGAGAAGAAATACAAGCAGAACTGCATTCATTTAAATAAAGCTAATAGTTTAGAATTTGATTTTACCCAGATGTGCATGTACACAAAGAAAGAAACACTTACTTGAGGACTTCTGTAACTACAGGAAACATGTGGCAGCTAGGATAGGTGATGCTGCTGGATTCAGTTGTTTTTTCCAATCCACATAATTCTCACAATAGCTTATAGTAGAATTCCACCATGATCAAGGGGAGTACCTGAAATTACAGAAATATACACACAGAAGGAAAGAAAAAGAATACTTACTCTACTTCTATGACAATGATTGCTGCGAAGACTTCAAGATGCTAATGTAGGAAGAAACAGATAGACATACATCATACGCAGTTTAAGTGTACCCAGATGTGCTTGAACGCAAAGAAAGAAATACTTGATTCAAACTGCACAAGACATGTGGCAGACAGGAACGGTGATGCTGCTAGGTTTCATTGCTTGTTCCAATCTATAAAAAAGAGATGATGTTTATAGTGTTTATAATCTACTGCTGTGTGAAAGCTGGAACAATGGAAACAGTTAAATTAAATTATCAAATCACAAAGACTGAAATCGAAATAGAAAGAAGAAAGGGTGATACTATACTCATCTTCCTGTTGGTGCAGACCACTTGCTCGTGACTGTTCGTTCGCCATGAAACTGGAAAGTAAAATAAATAAAAAAAGAAAAAAAGAGAGGTTCCACCGGGGAAAGCTCGTGTCTGGGCAGCGAGGTGATGAACTCCCGAAAGGAGGGGCACTATATAAAAACAAGCTTTGCTGCGAACATCTCCTAAAAAGCGGTTTCTACTCAGAATAACAGGCGGAGCAGAAAACAGAGGTGTTCTCTCTACCCAACAGGATTCGTAAAGATACCAATAGTTTGTGTTCATAAGACGGCGATGATCGCTCACAAAACTGGCATTCCTACTGTCATGTCGGAGGACCGTCATATATAATTGCACTACCATTTCGTATTGGAGGACGGTCATATATAATTGCACTACCATACCGTTTCGGAGTTCCTAGACAGTAGGAATAATAAAAGCGGCCTTAAAGCGGCTTGTGAGCACACAATCTAGTCGAACTCTAGTCGTCCTTAGTCGAGTCGAGGCAAGCCTGCATTATATAGTAACACGAGCACGTGTCGCCTGCTTAGAGGGTAGCCCCCTTCGGGAGATTCGAAAGCGCACCTCACAGCGGAAGAGCTTCGGAACCAATCGGACCGTACCCAGACTTGCAGCTATTTGTTAACTTGGAAGTGGAGTCAACACCCCGACACTGAGAAAAGAGCTTTCCAAAAGCTCAAAACCAGTTGCATGCAAAGTCGGGGAAACTGGGAGCAGGCTGGGGAGAACACGGGGCCTTGCAGGGAGGCCCATTTTTCTCTTTCGTTCGGTTTACATCTTTCGGGTATTGTTCTCCTTTCAGCCTGCCCCCATCACGCCTTTTTGCTCGCCACATGCAAGCGTATAAAAAGACGACCAGATGACGGACGCAACAAACTAATGCCGACATTTTCTGGATTTTTTTTTTTTTTTTGCCAGAGCCCATTTAGCCGTGTAGCTATTAAACTACAACGTTACACCCCCCTACCACGGTGAGGATAGGGTTGGACTTTAGGGGGGAAAATACACATCCAGTATTTTATCCAATAAAAGAACGGTTTATAAACTGCACAATTGTCACGGTAATTCTACAGTTTATGGACCGCCCTTAAATAATATTATATACATGCTTTCATCTAACAAATTAAAAAAAAAGGCGTTAATTTAGATTTAAATTTTAATATTTTTTCCCCAGAACAGCACGGATTATAAACTGCACAATTGTCACGGTAATTCTATAGTTTATCGACCACCCTTAAATAATATTATATGTATGCTTTCACCTAACAAATTTAAAAAAAAAGACGTTAATTTAGATTTAAATTTTAATATTTTTTCCCAGAACAGCACGGTTTATAAATTGCACAATTGTCACGGTAATTCTATAGTTTATCGACCGCCCTTAAATAATATTATATGTATGCTTTCATCTAACAAATTAAAAAAAAAAGACGTTAATTAAGATTAAATTTTAATATTTTTTTCCCAGAACAGCACGGTTTATAAATTGCACAATTGTCACGGTAATTCTATAGTTTATTGACCACCCTTAAATAATATTATATGTATGCTTTCATCTAACAAATTAAAAAAAAAAGACGTTAATTTAGATTTAAATTTAAATATTTTAACCAAGAACAGCATGGTCTATAAACTGCACAATTGTCACGGTAATATTTGTTGGCTGGCTTTCTAACAGTATAATAAAATATAAAAAGACGTTAAACGTTAAAATCGTGTAAACTACACAAGTGTCGAAATTTGAAAAGAAATTCGACGTGTTTATGAACTGTGCTCATACTAACAACGTTCATTTGAACACTTGTGCAGTTTACACAACTGAAATAAATGCGTCATCTACTTTGAAACGACAAGAAATACCTTTTTTTTTTGACATCAGAGAAGTAGACAGAGGAGCGGCAGGGCGGCGGCTTAGCTGGGTCGACTGGCTGGTCATCTATTCTTCCGGAACTCATCTCGCTGCCAGGGTCCAAACTGAATTTACAGCCCGTTTTAGGCCTCTTTTTATATTTCACCATCGCCGTGAAAACCGTTAACTTTTCCGGGAAAAACCGAACAGTTCGCAGTCGATGTCGCAACCTTTTTACCTTTTATGGAGTTTGTGTTACCTAGCTGCCTTTTCATTGGTTGATTTAAACTTGTTTAGTTGAAGAGTGAATGTGGCGTGATATGCGCGCACGCACGCACGCACGCACACACAGAGTAATACTTTGTGTTTGTGTGTGTTGGTGTCTTTATGCGAGTGTGTGTATGTGTGTGTGTGTGTGCTGAGTTAAATTTGTTTAGTTTGAAGAGTGAACGTGGGCGTGTGTGTGTGTGTGTTTATGCAAGTGTGTGTGTATGTGGGTGTGTGCGTCGTTGAGAGAGAGAGAGAGAGAGAGAGAGAGAGAGAGAGAGGTTAGCACCCGGTAATTTAAAAAGTTATAAAAAGTTAAAAATATAATATATATATATATATATATATATATATATGGTCGCCAGTGATTTACATTTCAAAATACACGCATTAATAAAACTAGCTCCAAGACTATTTTTCTCTGCTAATTTTCCTTGCGATATTCGTTTTCAGCATACCTGAAAAAACTGACGGTTCGAGTTTTCCGGGTACGGTTTTTCCGGAGACGAGTTTTCTCTGGACAAGTTTTCCGGGCACTGGTATAAGTGCTATGGGTTCATCAGAGCACATCCCATTAAAGTACTTGTAAACAGGGATGCAACACCGAGGAGGCGATGGGACAGACGTTGGAGATTGACCTATAGCACGCACGGGGCCTATTAGATTAGATACTCTTTTTTTTGTTGTTTTTGTGCTCAACGATAAAAACCGACTTCTTCATTTGTGTTTGCTTCTCATTTTCGCTTTTTCTCTGATAAGTGTTTCGCTAATGTGAAAAAGAAAACATGTTCGAACGTTTGCTGACATTTATTGGATGTGTTCCTACCAGTATTTTGCTTAATTTTCGAGTTTGGAGCGATTATCGAGTCTCACAAGATGTCTGTAAAATGTCAGACACTTCTTTATTGTTCTAACTTAAAACCGTGCGCTACTTTTGTTTGTGTTAAATAAACGTTTTAAAATAAGTTAAAACAACAAAAATGTGATCTAGGTAGAAGAGTAACTTACCTTGCCTTTGGTAACATTCATTTTCTTATATATTTATTTGTTCACTACTTTTTCGTTTTGTTCTCTTGAATGCGAAATATTCGCCATGAAATTTCCACGGGGGGTCACGATTATTTCGTTTTATTAATCTTAAGTTTCATAGAATAAAAAGTTCTGACACAACTTTGTCGAGCGATTTATAATCGATTTCATTTAACTTCTGTTTGACCCCGGCACGTACGACCCTTTCTCTCCTTCCCCCACTCTCTCTCTCTTCTTTAGCTTGGTGACAAGCGATATGCTTATGTGTGCGTGCGTGTGTGTGTGTGTGTATGTGTGTACATGCGTGCGTATGTGTGTTGTCGTATTCACGAAAATTTAAAAAAATAAAAACGTTTTTCCCCGACCGGCCGGATTAGGGTTGTGAGGTGTGGTTAGAGTTCATGAAAATAAATGTTAGCAATAAAAACTTTTGGTAAACCAAGTTAGAAAAAAGAATACAATTTACTTCCCCACGGAGCCACCGATTCTTCTTCTTTTTTTAGGCGATGTAATAAGCAATATTTTTGAGCAGGGTTGCCTCCTCTCTTTATTTTGGTTTGTATATTTTTCATCTTGCAAAAATGCTCCCGGGAGATCTTTTTAGGATTCTAAAGGTTTGCTTTTTTTTACACTTTTTATTATCTTCGAAAAATGTAAAAAAGAATGTAAACAGGCAGTTTACGATTTGAAATGCATCGTTAAAATGATATTTTTTGCTAGTTCTTTCAACTTTATATTTTTATTTCGTCGTCTTCAAGTCCAATGTAAACAAGTTCTTGATGAGCCGTTCCTCTTAAATAATCCAATTTACCAAATTTACACTTCTAACGATTACTATGATATTGTCCATTGACTACTGTATGTACACACTTTAACCCTTATCCTCGAGTGGCCTCTGGGGCTTGATAAGTAGTGATTCCTTTATAAAATAAAAAATATTTCAATACTTTGATGGTGAGTCTATAGTCAGTCTGTGCTGGTTTTCCTTGCGATATTCGTTTTCAGCATACCCGAACGATTTTAAAATGACAGTCCGAATGTTAACGAAGCACACACACACACACACACACACACACACACACACACACACACACACACACACACACACACACACGTAAACTCAGTGAAAATGTCTACTGTCGATAAGCTAGTTGTAAATTAGATTACTGGCTCTTATGAGTTTTAGTATAACCACCCTTTACAACTGTGATACAGTAGAACAGTCCGTCTCTGGACAATTAGCAGTGTATCGCATAACTCAATGACAGTGTCGAATGTCGACTAGCTAGTTGTAAGTTAGGTTACTGGCTCTGATGAGTTACACTCTTACCACCCTTAATAACTGTGATACAGCGGAACAGTCCGTTTTTGGACAAGTGGCGGTGATCGCATAACTCATTGAAAGTGCCGAATGTCTATTAGCTAGTTGAAACTTAGATTACTGGCTTTGATGAGTTTCAGTCTAACCACACTTAATAACTGTGATACAGCGGAACAGTCCGTCTGTTTCGCATAACTCATTGACAGTGTCGAGTGTCGATTAGCTAGTTGTAACTTCGTAGCCAGCCGAAAAGCCCCTTTAAGAAGAGACTTGAAGATAATAATTATTGCTTTTATTTGTAATGTTATTCTTATCGTCCAGCCATGCACGTGCAGAAATGCATTTCCAACGCAACTGTGTTAAAAAACTTACTTCCCCTTCAATGAGACAAGAACCCCGACACTCGACTTCGCACCGATACGCGAATGACGATACATAGAAATGAAAGCTGTTGATTTTATGTATTGAATTTTACGACTTTGCCGGCCCTCGTGACAAGATGTTCCGGCAGATACTGCAGGCTATGACGAGCTATGACTAGCAAAGACCAGATGTGGGGGAAACCCCACATGCCTGACCATTAACCAGCTCCCATTTCCCACCTCTCGGGAGCTGGTCCCCTTTTTCCCTTCCCCCTCTCTTCACTCCTCACATTAAAAATTGGCCTTGTGCCTAATTTGCTTGGTGGGGGAGCAAATAAATACCATCTGTTCCGGCAGATACTGCCAGCAAAGACCGTATGTGGGGCCGACCCCACATATAAGACCTTGGTCAATGTAGGGGTAACCCTTCATACCAATTGTCACCATCCTCGAAAACTATTTGTCTCAGCTAATTTTCCTTGCGATATTCGTTTTCAGCATACCTGAATGAGAGTTAGATTCTATAGACCAAGGCAAGTCAACGTGTATATAAAAAAATATTTTCGTTAACAGATACTACACATTGATCGTTTATTTTATTTGATTTGATGTATTTTATATTTATTTATTTTTTATTGATCTTATTTTCATTTAACATTTAATGTTTTGGTGTTGTATTACTGTACACATAGATTCGAAAAAGTTGTAATAAAAACAAATATATAACAAATAAATGTTATCAAAGGCAAGATAAGTTACTTTTCTACCCAACTGGATATATTTTTCGTGTTTTTATTCAATATAACATGTTTATTCAGCCGTAAGTTTGGGAAAAGGTGTTATAAATAAAAACCCAGATAAAATACTGTACAAACTCGATCAATATATGTTACCGTGACATAGGTGGACATATATTCGGCGGGTTTTTAGTAGTATTGTGTATAGTTTTTTATTTATAACACCTTTTCCCAAACTTACCGTGTTAAAGAGAGAATCAGACGCCATTTTGAATGTTCCAATACATCGGTAAACACTATGTTTTTCGAGCTGAATAAACATGTTACCTTGAATAAAAACACAAAAATTATATCCAGTTTGGTAGAAAAGTAACTTATCTTGCCTTTTGATAACATTTATTTGTTATATATTTGTTTTTTGACAACTTTTTCGAATCTATGTGTACAGTAATACAAACCCGATGTTTTTTTTTATTAAATAGTTAGGTGACTGTACGGAATAGTTACAAAACGCCTTCCTCTCCCCATTTTAAGAACGACTTTCGGAATTGGGGGGAGCCCAATCTCTCCATGGTAAGAACGGCTTTCCAGATTGTGAGGTGTTTTTTTTTCAGAAAGCCGTTCTTATCATGGAGAGATTGAAAGTGTTAATACAAGTTAAATTGAATTTTTATCAGATCTTCTGCTTATTAAATTATTGGACAGAATAGTTAACATGATCCTCTCTACATTAAGAATGGCTTTCTGAACTTTTAAGGTAACGATTTCTTAAAAAAAATACAATTTAATAACAAACAAAAAAAACAGTTATTTTTACGATCCGAAAGAGGGAGGCGGTGGGAGGGGGAGGAATTGGCGCGTTGAAATAAAATTCGTTAAATTTCAAATTCGCTTCATACCCCCACCCTTCGCCACGTCATGACAGAAACAAAACTTTGACGACATTTCATTTAATTTCCGTTTGACCCGGGCAAGAGTGCAAACACGTGCGGAGTGTGTGGGTGTGTGGGTGGAAGTTTTATTGTTTTATTACTTTCATAATTTCATTATTTTCCGTCTTTCTCTCCCCCCTCTCTCTCTTTCTGTCTCTCTCTCTCTCTCTCTCTCCCCCTCTCTCTCTCTCTATCCCCCCCTCTCTCTCTCTCTCTCTCTCTCTCTCTCTCTCTCTCTCTCTCGTGCTGCTCACATGAAATAAACGCGGGAAGAAATATCGTGAAATGGCAAATTCCGCCATTTCACGAAACGTCGTGGTTAGAGACACATGTATTTTTACTGGGAGTTTTCACTAGAAGAAAAGTAAGTAATTTTTGGTATAATTTGTGATTTTATTTCAGCATTTCTTTTATGTAAAATAATAATCTTGTTTTTTTTTAATGTTTAAAGTGAATAATAAAAAAAAAATGATATTTTATTTAAGTTATTATAACTACCTCGTGTTATTAAACGAAAAAAAAAAATGAACAGACACTACACATTTCGTTCTTTATATATAATTTTCAATATAATTTATATCTATGTGTACAGTAATACAAACCCTATATTTGTTAATGAATATCACTTAAATAAACCACTCTACAGATGGATGTGATATTTGGAATATGCTGTAACATTGATAAAGACGAACTAAGGAACAGTTACGTCATAGACACAAAATATACGTATGATTATAATAGGAAAAAAACAAAAACCTGCAAAAGTATATGCAGTTATGCTACCGTGCCGAAATAAAAACGGTGTTATTTAGAAATCTATTCTTTGTATTCTAACATTGTAATCAAGTTGTCGTGAAACTTGAATTTCAAATGAAAAAACGAAAAAAACAAAACAAAAAAGGAAATGCAAACACAAAACACGGTAACATAAATGCATAATTACTAATTATGTCTTTCTGGCTAAACGTAGTAACCGTTTCTTTTTTCTGTATTTGTATAAAAATTAGTACATGTTTTTTATTAGATATTGAAATCCATGTTATTAGGTTGAAATGGGCGCTTCTACACTATTGGGACGAGATTTCAGAATTGTAGGGATGCGAGTTAATGCGACAGTTGATGTTGAATTCGAAAGTGATTTTGGAGCCTTTAAACTGTCATTAATAATAATAAAACAGATACTACACTTTGAATTATTTGCTAATAATTAAAAAAAATATTTTCGTTAACAGATATGACACATTGATCGTTGTTTTTATTTGATTTGATGTTTTTTTATTTTTATTTATTTTTTTATTGATCTTATTTTTATTTAACATTTGATGGTTGTTATTAAATTGTTAGATGCTTGTACGGAATGGTTACAAAACGCCCTCCTCCTCTCTCCATTTTAAGAACGACTTTCGGAATGGCCGTATCCCAATCTCTCCATGTTAAGAACGGCTTTCTAACGCCGACACTTGACTTCGCACCGATACGCGAATGACGATTCATAGAAATTAAAGCTGTTGATTTTATGTATTGAATTTTCCACGACTTTCTCGGCCCTCGTGACAAGATCAAAGTGTAGTATCTGTTCTCTCAGTTACGAAACTGTCCGCCACCGGGCTTTCTGGATAGGTTAAGGTGTTTTCATACTAATCTTCGTTAGCAAGGACCGACTCCACATTTGTGGGAGCTTGGACCCGGAAACCGATCCCCTTTTTTGGGAGACTGGAATCTCGGGACCAACACCACTAGCTGGTAGTTGAGACCTGCTTTTGTTGTTTTTTTGCATGCGTTTTTTCTTCGTTCCGGTCTCTTCCCTCTAGAGACAGGGGATGGTCTAATTTCTCCACACTTAATTGCCTGAGCAGCACTGACCTGCCAGGCCCAAACTTTGTCTATCTTCGCTGCTCTCCCAGTGGATCGAGCAGACAGGGCTCTCTTTCTCGCTTCCGTTGGGGTAAGTTAGTGGGTAGTTGGGAGCTTGGACCCGGAAACCGATCCCCTTTTTTGGGAGACTGGAATCTCGGGACCAACACCACTAGCTGGTAATTGAGACCTGCTTTTGCTGGTTTTTTGCATGCGTTTTTTCTTCGTTCCGGTCTCTTCCCTCTAGAGACAGGGGATGGTCTAATTTCTCCACACTTAATTGCCTGAGCAGCACTGATCTGCCAGGCCCAAACTTTATCTATCTTCGCTGCTCTCCCAGTGGATCGAGCAGACAGGGCTCTCTTTCTCGCTTCCGTTGGGGTAAGTTAGTGGGTAGGGTGACGTGGGGTAGGGCGGGTGCTTCGTTTCTGCTCCCCTCTGTGGGCAGGGATTCCTATCCCCTCTCTCTCTTAATTGCGACGCGGCACTCTGGCCCGCTAGCACCCACTGCGTCTTTCTTCTCTGCTCTCCCCCCCTCGCGGGGGGATCTGAGCTGCTAACCCGACATCCCCGTGAGGGGAAGTCAAAAACTCTAATTTCTTCAAAGTCCGCTCCTCCCCCTCCATTCCCCTGGGTTTTCTTTTCCCCCACTACACTTTGGTCTGCGTCAGCGGCCAGTGCAACCGCCACGATGCCAGGCAGGAGGGGTACGTTACCCCAAATGCGCAAGATTTATTAATAAATAATAAACTAGACAAAATACTTTGAGAAATTCGCTCAATATATGTTAACGTGACATAACTTGACATATATTCGGTGGTTTTTTAATAGTATTTTGTCTAGTTTATTATTTATAACACCTTTTCCCGAACTTACCGTGTTAAAGAGACAGTCGGTCGCCATTTAGAATTTTCCAATACATCGGTAAACACTGTATTCTTTTCGAGCTGAATAAACATGTTAAACTGAATAAAAACACGAAAATTATATCCAGTTTGGTAGAAAAGTAATTTATCTTGCCTTTGATAACATTTATTTGTTATATATTTGTTTATTGACAACTTTTTCGAATCTATGTGTACAGTAATACAAACCCTATAATTATTTCATGTCATTAAACGAAAAAAAAAAAAGAACAGATACTACACGTTTCCTTTTTTTACAGATATCATTGTCAAATAAAATGTATATTTATTTATAATTTGTTGTATTTTTAATAGTTTGCTGCAAACTTTAAATCGAGTATTAATCTTCTGTTTGAGAATGTGTTAAATTATCGATGGTTTTATATTGTATTTTTTTATTTATTTATAATTTTATTTCAGCATTTATTTAATATAGAATAACCACGTCGCTTATTTAATCATAAATAAAAAAAAAAAAAAAAAAAAATTATTCTATAAAAAGCATTTTCATTCCAAAATACTGAAATCGCCATTAAATAACCTGGAAAAGGGTTGATATGGCGTATAAGCAAAAGCCAGACTAAGAAATCAAGGGCAGATAATCGGAAATCTTGATTGTCTCCCTTGACGAACTTGTCTCCACGGAATTTCACGAGTGTTGTGGTCGGCGTTACGGAAATTACCGACCGTTTACTCATTTTATTTGTTTAAATAATATTATATGTAGACTTTCACCTAACAAATTAAATAAGAAGACGTTAATTTAGATTTAAATTAAAAATATTTCTCTGTCTGTCTGTCTATCTATCTATCTAGCTGTACTGTATCTCTCCAACTACATCCTCTGTCTGTCTGTCTCTTTAACCTCGCATCGGCTCTCTGCTTGGTTCCTTATTTCAGCCCACCAAATTAGTTCAGTTTTTTTATATTTTTTTTTATTCATAATTTGATTTCAGTATTTATTTAATATAGAATAACCGGGTGTGTATTAGTACTGGACACATAGATTCGAAACAGTTGTCAAAAAACAAATATATAACAAATAAATGTTATCAAAGGCAAGATAAATTACTTTTTTACCAAACTGTATATAATTTTCGTGTTTTTATTAAATTAAACATGTTTATTCAGCTCGAAAAAACAGTGTTTACCGATATATTGGAAAATTCAAAATGGCGACCGACTCTATCTTTAACACGGTAAGTTCGGAAAAAGATGTAATAAATAATAAACCAGACAAAATACTGTTAGAAATTCGCTCAATATATGTTAACGTGACATAACTTGACATATATTGGGTGGTTTTTTAATAGTATTTTGTCTAGTTTATTATTTATAACACCTTTTCCCGAACTTACCGTGTTAAAGAGACAGTCGGTCGCCATTTAGAATTTTCCAATACATCGGTAAACACTGTATGCTTTTCGAGCTGAATAAACATGTTAAATTGAATAAAAACACGAAAATTATATCCAGTTTGGTAGAAAAGTAATTTATCTTGCCTTTGATAACATTTATTTGTTATATATTTGTTTATTGACAACTTTTTCGAATCTATGTGTACAGTAATACAAACCCTATAATTATTTCATGTCATTAAACGAAAAAAAAAAAAGAACAGATACTACACGTTTCCTTTTTTTACAGATATCATTGTCAAATAAAATGTATATTTATTTATAATTTGTTGTATTTTTAATCGTTTGCTGCAAACTTTAAATCGAGTATTAATCTTCTGTTTGAGAATATGTGTTAAATTATCGATGGTTTTATATTGTATTTTTTTATTTATTTATAATTTTATTTCAGCATTTATTTAATATAGAATAACCACGTCGCTTATTTAATCATAAATAAAAAAAAAAAAAAAAAATTATTCTATAAAAAGCATTTTCATTCCAAAATACTGAAATCGCCATTAAATAACCTGGAAAAGGGTTGATATGGCGTATAAGCAAAAGCCAGACTAAGAAATCAAGGGCGGATAATCGGAAATCTTGATTGTCTCCCTTGAAGAACTTGTCTCCACGGAATTTCACGAGTGTTGTGGTCGGCGTTACGGAAATTACCGACCGTTTACTCATTTTATTTGTTTAAATAATATTATATGTAGACTTTCACCTAACAAATTAAATAAGAAGACGTTAATTTAGATTTAAATTAAAAATATTTCTCTGTCTGTCTGTCTATCTATCTATCTAGCTGTACTGTATCTCTCCAACTACATCCTCTGTCTGTCTGTCTCTTTAACCTCGCATCGGCTCTCTGCTTGGTTCCTTATTTCAGCCCACCAAATTAGTTCAGTTTTTTTATATTTTTTTTTATTCATAATTTGATTTCAGTATTTATTTAATATAGAATAACCGGGTGTGTATTAGTACTGGACACATAGATTCGAAACAGTTGTCAAAAAACAAATATATAACAAATAAATGTTATCAAAGGCAAGATAAATTACTTTTTTACCAAACTGTATATAATTTTCGTGTTTTTATTAAATTAAACATGTTTATTCAGCTCGAAAAAACAGTGTTTACCGATATATTGGAAAATTCAAAATGGCGACCGACTCTATCTTTAACACGGTAAGTTCGGAAAAAGATGTAATAAATAATAAACTAGACAAAATACTTTTAGAAATTCGCTCAATATATGTTACCGTGACATAACTTGACATATATTCGGTGGTTTTTTAATAGTATTTGGTCTAGTTTATTATTTATAACACCTTTTCCCGAACTTACCGTGTTAAAGAGAGAATCGGTCGCCATTTCGAATTGATATTTAAAAAAAAAAAAAAAAAAAAGAATCCTAGCTACTGAGTTGTAGTCGACAATCGTAACATATCCCAAAATTACGAAAATGCAATCATTAAAGAATTTCCTAATTTTTTGTTTATTACAACAACATTGCAAGAGTAAGATTAGTAAATGTGGATGTGTATTTTCCCCCCTAAAGTCCAACCCTATCCTCACCGTGGTAGGGGGGTGTAACGTTGTAGTTGAACAACAACTACACGGCTAAATGGGCTCTGGCAAAACAAAATCCAGGAAATGACGTCCGTCATCTGGTCGTCTTTTTATACGCTTGCATGTGGCGAGCAAAGAAGACGTGTTAAGGAAGGAGCAGGCTGAAAGGAGAACATTCCCCGAACAAAAAAAGAAAAATGGGCCTTACCCTATCCCTTTCCCTTATCCTAACCCTAACCCCTCCCGTTTGCTTCCAAGGCCCCATTTGAGCGTGTTCTCCTCCGCAGGCCTGCTTCTCCAAGTTTCCCCGACTTTGCAGGTAACTGGTTTGGAGGCTTTCTAAAGCTCTTTTATCAGTGTCGGGGTGTTGAGTCCACACTTCCAGCTCAACAAATACCTGCAGTGCAAGGTGCGCTTCTCCGAATTTCCCCGAAGAGGGAGCGACACGTGCTCGTGTTTCTACTGTGTAATGCATGCGTGCCTCCACTTGACTACGGATGACTAGAGTAATACTAAAATAGTTTGTGTGTGCTCACAAGCTGCTTGAAGGGCGCTGGTAATATTATTCCTACTATCTATCAACTACGAGCTGGGGCGGTAATGCAATGATGGACCTCCGATTAATAATATCCGATACGATAGTAGGAATGGCAGTTTTGTGAGCTTTCATAGGCTCTTCCACATTCACGCACAATCTTGTGGTATCTCTCTAGGAATCCTGTTGGGTAGAGAGAACAAGAAGTCCCTTCCCTCGTTTTGGAAGGTTGTTCGCAGCAACGCTTGTTTTATATGGTGCCCTCTTTAGGGAGTTCAACACCTTGTTGTACGGAACCCGATCAAAATCCAGTTAATGATGGCATGAGTTTGTTGCGTCCGTCATCTGGTCGTCTTTTTATACGCTTGCATGTGGCGAGCAGAAAAGACGTGCTCGAGCAGGCTGGAAGGAGAACACTCCCCCGAAAGAGAAAAATGGGCCTCCCTCTCTCCCGTGTGCTTCCATCAAGGCCCAAATTGTGTGTGTTCTCCTTCGCAGGCCTGGTCCTCCAACTTTCCTCGACTTTGCAGGTAACTAATCTGGAGCTTTTCTAAAGCTCTTTTCTCAGTGTCGAGGTGTTGAGTCAACTCCCAGCTCAACAAATACCTGCAGCGCAAGGTGCGCTTTTCCGAATTCCCCCGAAGAGGGAGCGACACGTGCTCGTGTTTCTACTATGTAATTCACGCGTGCCTCCACTCGACTACGGACGACTAGAGTAATACTGCTATTAGTTTGCGTGTGCTCACAAGCTGCTTGAAGGGCGCTGGTAATATTATTCCTACTATCTATCAACTACGAGCTGGGGCGGTAATGCAATGATGGACCTCCGATTAATAATATCCGATACGATAGTAGGAATGGCAGTTTTGTGAGCTTTCATAGGCTCTTCCACATTCACGCACAATCTAGTGGTATCTCTCTAGGAATCCTGTTGGGTAGAGAGAACAAAAAGTCCCTTCCCTCGTTTTGGAAGGTTGTTCACAGCAACGCTTGTTTTATATGGTGACCTCTTTAGGTAGTTCAACACCTTGCTCTCCTTGACTCTTCTCATTGTCGAGGTTCTGAGTCCGGTTCCAGGTGTACAAATAGGTGCAAGTCTGGATAGGAAATCTCCCCAAGTGGGTGAGCCTACGCTCTTTCTTATCAGGCGACACGTGCTCGTGTTACTACATAATGCATGCATGGCTCCATTCGACCAGGAACGACTAGAGTAATACTACCATTAGTTTGTGTGTTCTCACAAGCTGCCTGAAGGGCGCTGGTAATATTATTCCTACTATCTATCAACTACGAGCTGGGGCGGTAATGCAATGATGGACCTCCGATTAATAATATCCGATACGATAGTAGGAATGGCAGTTTTGTGAGTTTTCATAGGCTCTTCCACATTCACGCACAATCTTGTGGTATCTCTCTAGGAATCGTGTTGAGTAGAGAGAACACTTCCGTTTTCTGCTCCGCCTTTTATTCCGAGTAGAAACCGCCTTTTTCGGAGGATGTTCGTAGCAATGCATGTTTTATGTAGCGCTCCACTTTGGGGAGATCATCACCTACCTGCCCAAACTGTCCTTTCCTGTACGGTACCTGGTAACTAGTGGATTCCACCCTTTCCCTCCTTTTTCAGTTTGATGGCGACCACGACCAGCCAGAGGTGAGTAAAGCATCAAGCGTTTCTTCTTTTCGGTTTCAGTTTTTGTAATTGACAAGTTTAATTTTCCTCTTTTGTATTACTGCAGCTTCTAGTTAGAATCAGCATAAGTCCTCAGTTAAGTATTTCTTTCGTTGTGTTGCTAGTGATTAAAACGAATGCCTTTCTGCTTATATTTCCTTTAACCACATTTAGCAAGTCTAACCAAAAATATTCACCCATGCTTGATCATAACCAGAATTATTTTTCTGTTACAGGTATTTTATTTTATTACTACATAATGCATGCATGGCTCCATTCGACCAGGAACGACTAGAGTAATACTACCATTAGTTTGCGTGTGCTCACAAGCTGCTTGAAGGGCGCTGGTAATATTATTCCTACTATCTATCAACTACGAGCTGGGGCGGTAATGCAATGATGGACCTCCGAGTTACAATATCCGATACGATAGTAGGAATGGCAGTTTTGTGAGCTTTCATCGCCTCTTCCTCATTCACGCACAATCTCGTGGTATCTCTCTAGGAATCGTGTTGAGCAGAGAGAACACTTCCGTTTTCTGCTCCGCCTTTTATTCCGAGTAGAAACCGCCTTTTTCGGAGGATGTTCGTAGCAATGCATGTTTTATGTAGCGCTCCACTTTGGGGAGATCATCACCTACCTGGCCAGACTGTCCTTTCCTGTACGAAACCTGGTAACGAGTGGATTCCACCCTTTTCCTCGTTTTTCAGTTTGATGGTGACCACGACTAGCCAGAGGTGAGTAAAGCATCAAGCGTTTCTTTTCGATTTCAGTTTTTGTAATTGACAAGTTTAATTTTCCTCTTTTCCATTACTGCAGCTTCTAGTTAGAATCGGCACAAGTCCTCAGGTAAGTATTTCTTTCGTTGTGTTGCTAGTGATTAAAACGAATTCCTTTCTGCTTATATTTCCTTTAACCAACTTTTGCAAGTCTAACCAAAAATAATCACCCATGCTTGATCATAGCCAGAATTATTTTTCTCTTACAGGTATTTTATTTTATTACTACATAATGCATGCATGGCTCCATTCGACCAGGAACGACTAGAGTAATACTACAATTAGTGTGCGTGTGCTCACAAGCTGCTTGAAGGGCGCTGGTAATATTATTCCTACTATCTATCAACTACGAGCTGGGGCGGTAATGCAATGATGGACCTCCGAGTTACAATATCCGATACGATAGTAGGAATGGCAGTTTTGTGAGCTTTCATAGGCTCTTCCACATTCACGCACAATCTTGTGGTATCTCTCTAGGAATCCTGTTGGGTAGAGAGAACAAAAAGTCCCTTCCCTCGTTTTGGAAGGTTGTTCGCAGCAACGCTTGTTTTATATGGTGCCCTCTTTAGGGAGTTCAACACCTTGTTGTACGGAACCCGATCAAAATCCAGTCAATGATGGCATGAGTTTGTTGCGTCCGTCATCTGGTCGTCTTTTTATACGCTTGCATGTGGCGAGCAGAAAAGACGTGCTCGAGCAGGCTGGCAGGAGAACACTCCCCCGAATGAGAAAAATGGGCCTCCCTCTCTCCCGTGTGCTTCCATCAAGGCCCAAATTGTGTGTGTTCTCCTTCGCAGGCCTGGTCCTCCAACTTTCCTCGACTTTGCAGGTAACTAATCTGGAGCTTTTCTAAAGCTCTTTTCTCAGTGTCGAGGTGTTGAGTCAACTCCCAGCTCAACAAATACCTGCAGCGCAAGGTGCGCTTTTCCGAATTCCCCCGAAGAGGGAGCGACACGTGCTCGTGTTTCTACTATGTAATTCACGCGTGCCTCCACTCGACTACGGATGACTAGAGTAATACTGCTATTAGTTTGCGTGTGCTCACAAGCTGCTTGAAGGGCGCTGGTAATATTATTCCTACTATCTATCAACTACGAGCTGGGGCGGTAATGCAATGATGGACCTCCGATTAATAATATCCGATACGATAGTAGGAATGGCAGTTTTGTGAGCTTTCATAGGCTCTTCCACATTCACGCACAATCTAGTGGTATCTCTCTAGGAATCCTGTTGGGTAGAGAGAACAAAAAGTCCCTTCCCTCGTTTTGGAAGGTTGTTCACAGCAACGCTTGTTTTATATGGTGACCTCTTTAGGTAGTTCAACACCTTGCTCTCCTTGACTCTTCTCATTGTCGAGGTTCTGAGTCCGGTTCCAGGTGTACAAATAGGTGCAAGTCTGGATAGGAAATCTCCCCAAGTGGGTGAGCCTACGCTCTTTCTTATCAGGCGACACGTGCTCGTGTTACTACATAATGCATGCATGGCTCCATTCGACCAGGAACGACTAGAGTAATACTACCATTAGTTTGTGTGTTCTCACAAGCTGCCTGAAGGGCGCTGGTAATATTATTCCTACTATCTATCAACTACGAGCTGGGGCGGTAATGCAATGATGGACCTCCGATTAATAATATCCGATACGATAGTAGGAATGGCAGTTTTGTGAGCTTTCATCACCTCCTCCTCATTCACGCACAATCTCGTGGTATCTCTCTAGGAATCGTGTTGAGTAGAGAGAACACTTCCGTTTTCTGCTCCGCCTTTTATTCCGAGTAGAAACCGCCTTTTTCGGAGGATGTTCGTAGCAATGCATGTTTTATGTAGCGCTCCACTTTGGGGAGATCATCACCTACCTGCCCAAACTGTCCTTTCCTGTACGGTACCTGGTAACTAGTGGATTCCACCCTTTCCCTCCTTTTTCAGTTTGATGGCGACCACGACTAGCCAGAGGTGAGTAAAGCATCAAGCGTTTCTTCTTTTCGATTTCAGTTTTTGTAATTGACAAGTTTAATTTTCCTCTTTTCCATTACTGCAGCTTCTAGTTAGAATCAGCACAATCCTCAGGTAAGTATTTCTTTCGTTGTGTTGCTAGTGATTAAAACGAATTCCTTTCTGCTTATATTTCCTTTAACCAACTTTAGCAAGTCTAACCGAAAATATTCACCCATGCATGATCATAACCAAAATTATTTTTCTGTTACAGGTATTTTATTTTAATAAAAATTAACAAAATAATTAACATACACTCAGTAAAATGCAATGTACTAAAGTAACATAAATAAAACAAAAACAAAATGTAAAAATAATAATGCAAAATACAAGTAGTTATTACAGGTTTCAACAGCAACAGCCATGACCCTGTCATCCCAATATTGGATGCAGTTCCAGAAAGTCATAAAGTAAGTATTGATATCTTCTTCTAATTATAATTTTTTAAAAAAAGAAAATTTCACAAAAAATAAAATACTGTGATCTAAAGGAAAATAAACCGAAAAAAAAAATGTAAAAATAATAATGCAAAATACAACTAGTTATTACAGGTTTCAACAGCAACAGCCATGACCCTGTCATCCCAATATTGGATGCAGTTCCAGAAAGTCATAAAGTAAGTATTGATATCTTCTTCTAATTATAATTTTTTAAAAAAAGAAAATTTCACAAAAAATAAAATACTGTGATCTAAAGGAAAATAAACCGAAAAAAAAAAATGTAAAAATAATAATGCAAAATACAACTAGTTATTACAGGTTTCAACAGCAACAGCCATGACCCTGTCATCCCAATATTGGATGCAGTTCCAGAAAGTCATAAAGTAAGTATTGATATCTTCTTCTAATTATAATTTTTTAAAAAAAGAAAATTTCACAAAAAATAAAATACTGTGATCTAAAGGAAAATAAACCGAAAAAAAAAAATGTAAAAATAATAATGCAAAATACAACTAGTTATTACAGGTTTCAACAGCAACAGCCATGACCCTGTCATCCCAATATTGGATGCAGTTCCAGAAAGTCATAAAGTAAGTATTGATATCTTCTTCTAATTATAATTTTTAAAAAAAAGAAAATTTCACAAAAAATAAAATACTGTGATCTAAAGGAAAATAAACCGAAAAAAAAAAATGTAAAAATAATAATGCAAAATACAACTAGTTATTACAGGTTTCAACAGCAACAGCCATGACCCTGTCATCCCAATATTGGATGCAGTTCCAGAAAGTCATAAAGTAAGTATTGATATCTTCTTCTAATTATAATTTTTTAAAAAAAGAAAATTTCACAAAAAATAAAATACTGTGATCTAAAGGAAAATAAACCGAAAAAAAAAAATGTAAAAATAATAATGCAAAATACAACTAGTTATTACAGGTTTCAACAGCAACAGCCATGACCCTGTCATCCCAATATTGGATGCAGTTCCAGAAAGTCATAAAGTAAGTATTGATATCTTCTTCTAATTATAATTTTTTAAAAAAAGAAAATTTCACAAAAAATAAAATACTGTGATCTAAAGGAAAATAAACCGAAAAAAAAAAATGTAAAAATAATAATGCAAAATACAACTAGTTATTACAGGTTTCAACAGCAACAGCCATGACCCTGTCATCCCAATATTGGATGCAGTTCCAGAAAGTCATAAAGTAAGTATTGATATCTTCTTCTAATTATAATTTTTTAAAAAAAGAAAATTTCACAAAAAATAAAATACTGTGATCTAAAGGAAAATAAACCGAAAAAAAAAAATGTAAAAATAATAATGCAAAATACAACTAGTTATTACAGGTTTCAACAGCAACAGCCATGACCCTGTCATCCCAATATTGGATGCAGTTCCAGAAAGTCATAAAGTAAGTATTGATATCTTCTTCTAATTATATTTTTTTAAAAAAAGAAAATTTCACAAAAATTAAAATACTGTGATCTAAAGGAAAATATACTGAAAAAAAAAAAAATGTAAAACTAATAATGTGAAATACAACTAGTTATTACAGGTTTCAGCAGTAGCCGTTACGCTCTCATCCCGATCTTGGATGCAGTTCCAGAAAGTCATAAAGTAAGTATTGTTATTTCCTAATTATAATTTCCAAAAAAATAATTTCATAAAAATAAAATGCTATGAAATAAAGGAAAATAAATAAAACAAACAAACCAAAAAAAGAAAAAAACAATTAAAAAAAAAAGAAAAAGTTATTCAAGTTTTCAGCACCAGCAGCAGCAACACCCATGACCCCTCTCATCCCCATCTTGGAAGCAGTTCCAGAAATTCCTAAAGTAAGTAATAATATATTTTTTTTTTATAAGCAACTCCAACTTCCCATCGAATTCATAAAGGTTTCATTTATTGTATCAATGTGTCTTGGTGGTGCTGCAACCACTACACCTTGATTTATTTCTAATTTTCTAGTGATTGTTGAGACTTCAGGAGTCTAAACCACCTTTTCAGCACTTGTTTTGTACCAGCTGCTGAATTTGCTTTGTTTTAGATGGGTTTCAGTTAATTTCTTAATTTACTTGATTTCTTTTTTGTCTAATGACTTTTGATGATTCCAGCTTCTAATTGGCCCTTTCTTTTCTTGTTCTCCAGTACCGTTGAACATTACTCGCTTTTTTCGCACCTGATAAATTTTGCTAATTTCTTTTTTCTCTTTTTGTTCCAGACTTTATCCTGTCTATTAACTTTTATTCTCTTTCTAGTTCTCTTGCAGCGTTGAACATTACTTGTTTTTGACTTATTTTTACTAGTGAGTGTTGAGACTTGAAGATTCTAAAAGAGCATTTCTTTACAGCACCTGATAAATGGCATCCTATTTACTTGATTTCTTTTTTGTCTAATGACTTTTGATGATTCCAGCTTCTAATTGGCCCTTTCTTTTCTTGTTCTCCAGTACCGTTGAACATTACTCACTTTTTTCGCACCTGATAAATTTTGCTAATTAATTTTTTCTCTTTTTGTTCCAGACTTTATCCTGTCGATTAACTTTTATTCTCTTTCTAGTTCTCTTGCAGCGTTGAACATTACTTGTTTTTTTTACTTATGTTTAGCATACGCACAGATTTGGTAAAGTTAGCCGAAAACAATTATATATAACATTTCTTCAGTTTGAACTCATTTTTGCCGAGAGAGATAGGTTTCCTTGTTCATGTGGATTTGCCTAAAGTAAAGTATTAAAATGCATGAACAATATGCTTTGTAATTATATACAAATATTTACATTACTATTGTTTTTTTTTTTATTACATTTTTACCTCAAACAAGGCACTTTGCCACTATCAGGGGGAAACATCTACTGGGGTACTGGGGTACTATGTAGGGATTTGGGCAGGGAGGTGTTGGTTCACGTTGCACTTGAACTTATGCATGTCAGTACAGTTGGGGAAGCAGTGACCTGGAATGGAATTCCAAATTCTAGCAGTTCTGGGGAAGAAACTACTGGAGTAGAAAGATCTTTTAAATGTAGGGATCTCTACAGTGTGGGGGGTGGGATTTTGCAGCTTGTCGGGTCTGTCGAGGGTGTTTACGTTGTGGGGGCACAAATGCTTGCAGTTCATCAGAGCATTCACCATTATAATAGTTGTAGAACAGGCAGAGGGATGCAACGTTTCGACGATGGGACAGAGGCTGAAGCTTAGATGCCAGTTTAGGGCCTATCAGATTTGCGACTCTCTTTTGAACCCTGTCAAGGAGCGAGAGACTAGTAGCCGATGCACCAGCCCAAATATGACAGCAATACTCGATAGATGGGCGAATAGTGGCCTTGTTGGAGAGGTACAGGATACTTTGGGGTGTTAGAAGTTTTCTAGCACGGTAGAGAGAGCCCACCTTCCTCGCAGCAGCCCTGGCAATGCTCTCGATGTAATTGTTCCAGCTATAATTATCATTTTCATTATGGATCAGTAATATAATTTTACTACTGTTAATATATTCTAATAAATTATAATATATTAAATAACTATAAAAACTAAAACTAATAATTAAAAACAAAAAAATCATGATTAGATACTAAAACATAACTTATAAATTAGCGCTAAATTAAGTTATAACCGATCAAATAATAAACACTAAACCTCGACATAAATGTAAATATCAAAATGTTAAATTGTATAAATACTGAAAGATTAAACACTAATACTAAAATAATACTTTAAAACCAAAAATATACCAGAGAATAAGTGATAAGCTGTTCTAAAAATAAACTTATTACTAGTAAAAATATCTTGCTGATCCATATAAGAAAATGATAATAATAATGGCATATTAAAAATGAGCAATTATTAGAATAACGATTGCGCTCAAATTCGAGTTTGCCCTTTACACGCCTTTGCAGTAATATTTATGCCCCAAAACTGAAAAATGTGGCTGATTACTTGGACCTGAAAGTTCTAAACTAGCATAATTGTCTGGCATCTCAGTACTTTGTACAAAACTAGCATTTTATCCCTGGGAGTTTGGGGGTTTTGTGTTGAGCCAAACAACGAAAAACGCGTGGTAGCAGGGAGGAAGGCTAGAACCCGTTACGTGTTTGCGTGTATGACCACTGGCAGTGACGTAGGTTTAAATTAAAGCTAGAGAAAAGAAAGCACGGCATGACTTACAAATACATCGTGGATTAAAGCAACCCCCTAGCTATTTGTCGCGTGAAGTAATAATTACACTTATATATATTTTTTCCTTTATTTTTAACTTTGACACATTAACCATTATTGATTAAGGGTCATATGAATTTATTACGTTAGATCCATGGCCAAGGAAACTATATCTAACATTTCAGTGGTTTATACTATAAGTTGTACACTTTCACTTTTATAGATATATCCATTTCAAAATTACTCGGACTTGTAACGACATGATTCCATTTCTGTTGGATTAAAACTTGTCTCTTTTTTCTTTTTATTTAGCAACCAGCCGAAACTTCTCCCAGAAGAAGACCACTCCCATCCAAAATTTCTACAAGAACAGGATAGCCGCCGCCACTTCAGGGTCCTGGATATGACCTTAAACTGTATCCGATGGTAAAGCTCCATAAGCGGGCTTGGGGAGTGTGGAGCCACCCTTTAATTACCATTGCTCCCAGGTCCACTCTGACCCGGAGTGGTAGTACCTGTTAGGGTCCCCACTGTGGGTTACATATTTTTCTTCTAATAAACCTTTAAAAACTATAAGTCTATTTTCTGTGTTATCTATTTGTTATACATCATGTGCCCCGAATTAAATTGTGATATTCGTTTTCAGCATATTCGAAAAGATTTAAAAAATCGACATAGAATTACATATCAAATATAAAAAAAAAAAAGGCTAACCCTGACCCCCAACTCTAATCCATCCTAGAGACAATTTGATCAAAGAGGAGCAGCATGAATATCAGCAATAATGTATGCCAAAAAAAAAAAAAAAAAAAAAAATTACTTAATATTGGTTTGAACTATAAAGAACTCTGCACTTGTAGAGTTTTCGTAATTTTTGGATATATTACTATTTTCGACATGACAATTAACTACGTATGGAGGTTGGCTTTGTTTTAATATGCAGGGAGACGACGGTCTCATGACAGTCACCTCGGTCTTGTTCTAATTTGAGCCTGAACACTTGTTATGTTCCAAAGTAAATAAACGCTTTAAAATAAGTTAAAACAAAAAGAACTTCTCAGATATTAATCAAGGCAGATAATTAAAGTCAGAGTTACCTTTAGGAAACCATATGAAAATATACTCACAAATATATGTATATATATACATATATCTGTGTGTGCTTTCTCAAGGGAGATAATAAAAATAAGAGTTATCTACCTTTAAAAAAAATACTTGAAAATGTACTAACAAATATATATATTTATATATATATATATATAGTAATTTATGAAATATATATGGCGATTAAGCTACACTGAATATTCGGCGTTTCATCCACTATAGGAGTCGTCAGGCTAACGAATCCTATAGTGGATGAAACGCCGAATATTCAGTGTAGCTTAATCGCCGTATATATTTCATAAATTACTAACGAGCTCTACCAACGTATTGAGCAGTTTGGAAGTAAATACTTAAAGTTTATGCATAAATCTATACTTTCGTATATTTATTTTATGTGAGTAAATGAAGTAGTTATATATATATATATATATATATATATATATATATATACAGCTTCTTCATTTACTCACCTAAAATTAATATACGAATATTCGTTTTCAGCATTCCTGACCAAATTGAGGGTTGGCCCCTTTCATATGCCGCCTGTACAAACATGGTCACCAGTGATTTTTACATTTCAAAATACACACATTAATATTTTCACTATAGAAAGGCTTGGCTTCAGAAAATGCTCCCAGCTCCGGACCTGTATCGAGACGGAGATTGAGGCTGAAGGCGGCTGCATTGAATATATATCAACTCTACTACATAGTCAAGTCACCTGACTTTTTCAAATAAAGCTGTAGTGTCGTTTTTCACTTTTATCGTTCCACCCTGTGTATATATATTTGAGCACAAGAATAAAAAGACCTTAGAAATAACAAGCTTTGATTAACTCACATTTAGTATAAGTAGGTAAATGTGCATTTCAGGTGCGTAACTCTTTTGTAAAAAATTTTAACACCAAGTTTTTAAAAATTTTGAGAATTTAAAGTGGGGGATCAATTTCGTATACAAAGTTAATGTAAACTGATCTCCTATTTCCCGGCCGTTTCACAGTTTTTAACCAATTAGACAAATTATCCACTAACCCTAAGTCTGGGTGACAAGGTTGTAAAACAGTAGACCCTCCCCCTCCCCTCTTAAAATGCACAACATTAGTAAAAATAGCAGAAAGAAAAACAAACTATTGGTTTAGAATTTAAAGTCGGTGATAAGTACACCATTTTTACTGACTTAAAACGACAATGGCCCGAAAATTCGTGATCATTTTACATTTAATTTCTAAATTACAAAATTATTCTTCGTCTTAATTTTTTTCTTCTCGTCTTAAAGGATTTTGACACGTAACCGCCTGAAAATGTAGAATCTTAATTTGATCAGAAGGTTTTAATCTAGCATGCAAACATTGAGGGACAATTTTGATAATTTTCTTTTAAATTATTCAGATTTTTATCGATTAAAACATCTGAAGATCATCAAATTTTTCGTTTTTATTTTCTAAATTAATTTTTACGTAATTTTTTAATGTGGTTTTAATCGAAACACAACAATAATTACATACTTGTCATTAGAGTCAAGGGAAATAACTCTAATTTCAGTAATAAAATTTAGAGTTACCTCCCTTGAATATTGGCTTGTATAACGTGTATTTTCAGTATTCCGCTATGTCGATAAGAACTAATTATTTTTCTTGGACAAGTGTAGACATCGTATGTGCTGTATTTTTTTCTTAATCAAACGACTATATATAAAAATATTTGAAGTTGTATATTTGTTAGAGTTTAGATTTCAAAGAAAACAATGTAGAAAATGACTAGGTGTATCGGAATTTTTGTAGGAATTTTTGACACCCCTAACACGAAACTGCGAATAAAATATAAAAAACTCGTAATTTCTCAGTTAAAAGTGGGTTATTTATTTTCTTTATGGATTATACTTCCAAAATAAACTATTAAAGTTGTTTTAAAAGTAATTGAAATATTTTTTTTTTAAAAACAGTAATGAATTTTCCGAACTCAATATTTTTCAATTTTTAAACTTTAAAAATCTATCAAAATTTTTCTATTGTTTGTCAGTCAGAAGTTTAGCATCTGTAAGGTGCCGGATTATGGTCTCAAATATTTTGGCAAAAAGTGGGAGGAGGCTAATGGGGCGATAATTTGATGAGTCAGTTCTTTCGCCAGAATTCTTGAATATTGGTACCACAGAAGCAGTTTTCCAACAGCCCGGAAAGCATGATTCATTAAGGCATTTGTTGTAGAGTTTGGAGAGGATTGGAGCTACTTCAGCAGAGCACTTTTTTAATAGCACAGCCGGGATGAGATCAGTGTTGTGCCAGTTTTCAAGAATTCTGGCGAAAGAACTGACCCAGCAAATTACCGCCCCATTAGCCTCCTCCCACTTTTTGCCAAAATATTTGAGTCCATAATTAACCAAGCTCTAGTCCATCACTTTACAGATGCTAAACTTCTTACCAACCAACAATATGGATTTAGGCAGCCCGTTCCACAGCAGACATTCTCACTGTAATCTCCGAGCGTATATACCATTCACTTGACAAAGCAAGGGAGGGTAGAGCGGTAGCTCTAGATATATCTAAGGCTTTTGACAGGGTATGGCATGAAGGTCTTCTCAGGAAAATTAGATCATACTGTATCACTGGAAGAATACTTAACATAATTAAATCCTTCTTAAATAAGAGAAAAATCCAGGTTGTCCTCAATCGTCGTACATCTAAACAATATGATATAAATGCGGGAGTGCCTCAGGGGTTTATCCTTGCACCTCTATTGTTCCTAATATTCATAAATGACCTCCCTGACAAAATTGTCTGTGAGATGGGTATATATGCTGATGACACCACGCTCTATAATAGACACGACAGGAAAACAAATGAACATATATCTAAAGAAATGGTAAAAACACTAGAGGATGACCTCCAATCTGTAGTGGAATGGGGACAAAAAAGGATGGTCATATTCAATGCTGTCAAGACAAAACTTGTTTCCTTCAATAACTACAAGAAACCTTCTCTACCACCAATAGTAATGGCCAAAGACTCTTTATCTGAAAGCACATCTTTTAAACTCCTTGGACTAACATTCACAGGAGACATGAGTTGGAACATTGAGAGCATTGCCAGGACTGCTGCGAAAAAGGTAGGTTCTCTCTACCATGCTAGAAAACTACTGACGCCTGAAAGTATCCTGTACCTCTATAAGGCCACCATTCGCCCATGTATGGAGTACTGTTGTCATATTTGGGCCGGTGCATCTGCTACTTGTCTCTCACTCCTAGACAAGGTTCAAAAGAGAGTCGCCAACCTAATAGGTCCTGAACTATCATCCAAGCTTCAGCCTCTGTCCCATCGACGAAATGTAGCAACCCTCTGCCTGTTCTACAAGTACTTTAACAGTGAATGTTCCGACGAGCTGCAACCACTTGTACCCCCTCTACGTAAATACCCCTGACAAACCCGACAAGCAGTACAATCCCACCCCTTCACAGTAGAGATCCCTAGATGTAAGAGTGCCTTCTACTCCAGTAGTTTCTTCCCCAGAACCGCTAGACTTTGGAACTCCCTGCCAGGTTCCTGCTTCCCCAACTGTACTGACAAGCGGAAGTTCAAGTGTAACATGAACCAATATCTTGCTGCACAACTCCCAACCTAGTACCCCTGTAGCCTGTGTCCCTAATAGTAGCCCCCTACATCAAAGTGGCAATGTGCCTTATTTGGGGTGAAAATGTAATTAAAAAAAACAAAAAAAAACATAAGGGATGACATTCACTTCCTTAGTACTTTACCACACACGTTAGAAAATGGGACACTACTTGATCTTAAAGATAGCATAGACCCAACAATTATATTCTCTTAACCTCCCCCGCAGTATTGCGCAATCACGTTGACACACCGGTTATCACCAGATCACTGAAGTTAGCAACGTTGAGCTCGGCCAGTACCAGATCAGTGACCATTTGGGAAGGCTAGGTACTGTATGTACCTACTGGGAAGGTTGGGCATGGGGCCAGCACCCTCACCCCGTAAAAAGAACTCCTTGCTACAAAAACATCTACAAAAAGTTGTAGATGGCCTATGCCCCTCCAGGGGCTCAAGGACAGAACCTCTTTTCTTTTATCTAGCAATTCCTTAAAACGTCACAAGCCAAAGTTTGGAAGAAGATCACGTTTTCAACGATTAATTAATTAATTTAGTTCTTAAAGCTAAAAAGCATGACAATATATAAATGTACGTATATAAAGTATATATATATATACTAAATATATAAGTATATAAAGTATATATATATATATACTAAAAGTAAAGTAGTATATATATATATATATATATATATATATATATATACTACTTTTTAAATCACTACTATATGTTGGGTATAATATAATAGTAGATAAAGAATTGAGACTAAAATAATTAATTTAGAAATCTATAATCTATAAAGTCATGAAATCGGTAATTGAATCAGAATCAGGAATTTATAACAGAATCAGTATTTGTATCGGAATCGTCCCATCACTAATATATATATATATATATATATATATATATATATTGTCTGGTAGAGGAACAGTTGCTACCAATTTTATTATATGACATTTTGCAAGATAAGTTATTGTGATATTAATTTTATTTTTTATTTTTTATTAGATTCAAATGTTAATACCTATATTTTATTTCAATATTTAATTTATATTGTTTTGATTGTTTATTTTTAATAATAGATTTTCTCGTCCATAAATGTTTTTATTATATCTACCAATAATTTAATAATATATAATTTATATTTAATATATAATGCAATAAGATGATCTTATTACATAATTAGATTAGGCAATTCTATTTATTTTCAGTTAATGAGAGGGGAATCTATCACCATACGTTCCCTTAAACACTACAATTGGACTTTTATTAAGTTTTAATACTTAATAAAATAATGGAGAGTAAACGATGCATTGTGGATGCTACTCTTGCTTCTCTTTATTTGTCCCTCAGTCCTCATTTTTTAATGGGTGAGTTTTCTGACAAAATGTATAGCATCGGTGAGCACTTATCATTGATCGTTGTACATTTCAATTTTTAGTTTCTAAATTTTAATGGCTTAATTGTAAATTTGATTAATTATTTTTATTTTAATGTTTACTTTTTTATTTTAACTTTCATCGTATTTTACTTTATTAATTAATTTTTAATTTAATTTGAATTTTTTATCTGAATTTATATTAAATTATTTTACAGTTTTAATTTTTATTTTTAACTGTAATTTATAACTTTAATGTTTTTATCTTTAAATTTTCAAAATTTGATTATTTAATTATTTAAATTTTCTTTATGATTTTATTTTTATTTTTATTTCTTATTTTTATATGCTCTCTCTCTCATATATATATATATATATATATATATATATATATATATTATTTTGGCTTTCATTTAATTTATTTGGGGTTTCATTTAATTTATTTTAATTTTCCATTTTATTTATAATTTTAATTTTAATTTTAATGTATTCTTTTTATATATATATTTTATTTGGGGTTTCATTTAATTTATTTTAATTTTCTATTTTATTTATAATTTTAATTAATTTTAACGTATTCTTTTTATATATATATTTTATTTGGGGTTTCATTTAATTTATTTTAATTTTCCATTTTTATTTATAATTTTAATTAATTTTAATTTTTATGTATTCTGTTTATATATATATTTTATTTGGGGTTTCATTTAATTTATTTTAATTTTCTATTTTTATTTACAATTTTAATTAATTTTAATTTGCAAATGTTCTTTGTACATATGTCTTTTTATTTGGGCTTTCATTTAATTTAATTTAATTTATTTTCTATTTTTTCATAATTTTAATTAATTTTAATTTTAATGTGTTCATTTCATATATATATATATATATATATATATATATATATATATATATATATATTTGTTTTAATATGTTCTTTTAATATGTATATATTACTTGGGCTTTCATTTAATTTATTCTAATTTCCTATTTTTATATATATATATTTTTTTTTATTTGGGGTTTCATTTAATTTATTTCAATTTTCCATTTTAATTTATGATTTTTTCTTTTCTTTTTTTTTTTTGTAATATTTTCAGTTTCCGCTGCCTCATAGCAGAGGAAGTTCCCATGGACAAACACGTATCATTCGAAAAGCGTACACACAGACACTCTTTGCACACATGATGGGGGAAGCCTACCCGATGTGGAGCAAACTTGAAACAGAAACAGGAATACTGCTTCAAAGGTAAGAATGTCCAGTAAGGGGGGGGGGACACAATTATATCATTGATTTTGACGCCCGCGGGTGCTTTCGATAAAAATGTGTATTTATGGGTCACAGCTAAGCCACACGTCCCACGGAGTCATTTTTATCTGTGATATCAATCCACTCACACAGAGAAAAATAAAGTCTTTTTTTTTTCTCTTTCCTTTTGTAAGCTCTTTTGCACTCTAAACAATGCATATTGTGTTAGCAAATAAAGAAGGTAAGTCCTAGGAGGTGGATCTTCTAGAACAACATGTAACCTGACCCAAGTATGACTACCAACCTTTATGTAGCATAGCAAGAACTCTATAAAATCTTAAAACGTATTTTTAGTATACTATGTGTATATATATATATATATATATATATATATATATATATATATATATATATATACTAGCATTTAAGCCCGGCGTTGCTCGGGTGCTTGGAGGTGTATGTTGAGCAAAAAAAAAAAAGTGGTCAACTTTTTTAAAAGTTTGACCCCTATTATAACCCCTTAACATTTATTGTTTTTGGCTCAAATCAAGTTATTTAGTTAGATCTATGTCCAAGGAAACTATATCTAAAATTTCAAGTTTTTAGACCCAAAATTGTCGGATGAGTTTGGTAGAGTTCTCAAAGGTCAAATCGTTGAATTTTACCCCCTTAAGAGCCAAACTTCTTGCCGAAAACTGATCACAAAGATTTTCCCAAATCTCAGTACCCTGTATATCAAATTTCGAGTCTGTAAACTGAAAATTGACAGAGTTATTGCGTAGGGAAATGTACACGGAAACACACACACACACAGACAGACAGACACATTCGCTTTTATATATATATACTAGCATTTCAGCGCGGCGTTGCCCGGGTGTTTGTAGGTGTATGTTGAGCACCCCCCCCCCCAAAGAAAAAATAGCGGTCAATTTTTTAAACTTTGACCCTATTATGACTCTTTAATATTTATTGTTTTGGGCTAAAATCAAGTCATTAAGTTATATCCATGTCCATGGAACGTATATCTAAAATTTAAAGTGTTTAGACCCAAAATTGGCGGAGGAGTGTGGTAGAGTTCTCAAAAGTCAAATCATTGAACTTTGACCCCTTAACAGCCAAATTTCTGGGCGAAAACCGATTATAAAGAGTTTCCCCAAATCTCAGTACTCTGTATATCAAATTTCGAGTGTGTATACTGAAAATTGACAGAGTTGTTGCATAGGGAAATCTAGACACACAGATACACAGACACGTTCACTTTTAAAGATATATAGATAGATAGACTAATAAATTGACAGAGTTATAACATAGGGAAACGTATACAGACACATGGGCACACACACAGACACGTTCATTTTTATTGATATAATAGATAGATTAAACAAAAATACATACGCATACATAAATATACATGGAAACAATTTTGTGTTTACTGTAAACTTTTTATGCAAATATTATGCAAGTATAAATCATGTAGAATATCTGCATGAATATAATTACACGGCTAGGTAGACAAAAGATTTTGAAACATCAGTTGGAGATATTTATTGATTTAAAACCACCTGAACAGTGAGATTTTTTTTTCTCAATGTTCTTCCAACTGAAACCAAATTCCCTTCTTTCCTCATTCGTTTCTTAGCTTTTAATTTATCATTCTGACGTTTCCTCTTAGAGGGTCAGACGATAAGTCCTTAAGGAAATTTTAATAATTTCACCTGCCCGTTTTTTGTTTTTTTGGTATTTAAATTAAATTATGTTTCCTCTGAAATATATATATATATATATATATATATACATATATACATATATATATATATATATATATATATATATATATATATATATATATATATATATATATATATATATAAATAAATGACAAAAGCGCCCTTCAGTGTGTGGTTTGGACCGGGTCTCCAGTTCAAAAAGAATTGGTTGGAGGTACGGTCAACGGTGGAGGCTGTGGTCAACTCGTGGCTTCTTAGGAAACTTTCCTTAAAGGGTAGAGCCAAGGCGTGTGCAACGTATATCTTCCCTCTCATCCTTTATCGACTGGTCGTGCTTTCCCTGCCTGCACAACACCTAAATGCTCTGGTCGAACTCTTGTCCTCGCTTTTTGAGAAAACACTGGGTGCACAGATAAGTCTGTATATAATGTCCATGTGAGGGAGGCTTAGAAATACTGGACTTGAAATGTCCATGTGAGGGAGGCTTAGAAATACTGGACTTGAAATGTCCATGTGAGGGAGGCTTAGAAATACTGGACTTGAAATGTCCATGTGAGGGAGGCTTAGAAATACTGGACTTGAAATGTCCATGTGAGGGAGGCTTAGAAATACTGGACTTGAAATGTCCATGTGAGGGAGGCTTAGAAATACTGGACTTGAAATGTCATGGAGACACCGAGAGGCTGGTTTTCCTGAGCTGCTACCTTCAAGAAGAACGTTTTGATGGTATCACTCCAGTCTTCATAATTCTTCAATTTTTTGAGTTAAGAAAAAATAGGAGGTTTTACTTTTGGAAGTACCCTCTTAATAGACAACCATACACATTTGGAAACTCGAATTTACACTTCAACTTCCAAAAAGTTATTATTTCTACTACAAAATATCTTTGCTATGGAATAATATTAAACTTGTTTTGATATTTTTTATTCACATGTCGGATTCAAAGAACAACAGGTATTCTCGCTATGGGCGTAAACAAAAAGGGATATGTGGCCGAGGTCAAAAATGCCTTGACCAGCACTGGACTGAAGTACACGGAGCTTAACAGCAAAGATCTCCACGATCTTTATGACATTTCCATGTATCCGGATTC